>NW_027555847.1:683459275-684026871 GCF_003287225.1 Phascolarctos cinereus | reverse complement strand
TCTGCACAGGATCATGAACAACATAATCGTTCCCATCAATGTTAAGTCTCCACCAAAACACAGCCCCTAGTAGCACTCTGACAACACACAGACAGGCACTCCTTACGACAACAGTGACAGCTCACAGTTTAAATCAACAGACTGGCCACGAAGACCCCAAGTGACCGCACACCTCCTTAGCCCTGGAGCTCTATCAGAAATAATCAGCTGGCTGGCTTTCTGTGAAAACAAAACTGATTCTTCAATTCATCAAGCATTTCTTAAATGGCTATTCCGTAGCAAGCACTGTGCTCTGACAAGGGCCCACTGACTCCATTTAATAACAATACCTTTAGAGTGGTAATGTGGAGGCAGGAGGTTAGCCTTGGAGGAAGAAGAAAGACCTGGGTTCAAAGGCCGCTTCTGATGTATGTAGATACATATCTCTCTCTCTATCTACATCTGTAGCTATCCATCTACTAACTACATGCGCTGTCTGGCCTCCAGGCACCTTTCTGAGCCACCAAGCTACCTCGGAGTTGTTCATCTGCACCAGTGGAGGGAATCTTAGTGCCAGAAAAGTCTTCCATCAGTGAAATCACAGGTCCAAACCAAGTAACACTACTGCCAACTTATACTCATGAAACAAAAACAGCAAGGCAGGCTAGAGAGGGAGAAGCCCCACCTTACAGAGTAAGAAAGGCGCTGAGCTGCAGCAACACCTGGTCCAATATTTCCGGCCCCAGAGAGGGCCTGCAGGAAATGGCTTAAACACCACGACCAACACTCTGCTAAAAATGAGTCCTTTTCCAACATCTGGAAAAATGAACTGGGGGCTATTGCTAAGGAACAAACGGAAAGCCACGCTTCTTACCATAGATGACATCTTGCCTTTTCAGTACTTCCTTTTTTTGTTTCTTTGCAAACGGCAGTTCTACAGAAAGGCTCCAGGACTCAGCTTCAAACTCCTGTGCGTCGGCCTCTATCTCACTTCTCAGCGAGGCAGAGTAGGAATCTAAGGAAAAGGCATAAGTGTTCTGACTCATGAGATACCGGCTCCTGCTCTAACCCACCCTCCTTTATGCCTTCTAAGCACACCAGCAATAGCGTGTGCTGCGAAGAAATGATCTGAAATCTCAAAACAGTAGAAAGCCTTCTATACCTTCCACAAAAACAGATTCAGTAGTTGACGATGCCAGTGAAAGAGAATCATCTGCTGCCTGCTTGAATTTTGTAAATCCAGAGTCGGTATCATCCATGTCTCCTGTACCTGGTCTAAATAGGAAAAAAAAATACAATTCTCATCTGGCCAATTAGATTAGCAGCTTATTAGAGTGGCTTGGCTCTCTACTTTATATGTGACCTCCACATACCCTTCCTCTTTGTTAGGGATGATAAATTAGGAACACTGGCTTACAGAAGCTTTAGCTCACCGGACTTATTTCATTATAACAAATGAGAAAAAAAACTAAGTCTTGAGGGCAGGTTATTGGTGGTCCTTTGGAGCTCAATCTAGTAGTAGCCCCACATCTGTAGGGTTCCTTGAAGTAAAGAGTGGAATAACAGACCTCTTACTCTGTAAACATAAAGGTAAAAGACCCCAGCAACTGTCTGAGGAATCTGAGTCAAAGGGACCAAAACAAAAAGACAAGCATTAGCATAACGAATAGGAAAAAGATGAACACAGCAAGAAAACACAGAATCCTAACGCTTTCAGAAATACAACGAACAAGCCGGGGGAGCTAAAAGCCAAATGTTAGTTAGGGGTTCGTTAACCAAAGAAAAAGCAGCCGGCAGTTTTACAAGTTCAGGATCATCTTTTACAGAACATTTTAAATTTAGTGGCATGAAACATAATTAATCATACTGAAACAGAGAGATGAAAATCAAGATGCTCTACGAAAAAAGCCAACCTACCCAAATCTATTCAGAGTTCCAGTCGTGTTCATTGCCGCCTGAAGACTCGCCCTGGTCGAGATAGTCATTCCGACATTCCTAGGCAGAACTGGGGTGCCATTAGACCCCAAGAGGGTGCTACGAGGCTGCTCCTTCCAAGAGGCTGCTACAGATGCAAACACAGAATTGGTACTCAGAAAACGAGCAGGACATTGAAGATTTCTAGTTCTTAAGCCCCTTTCAGAATGTGGCTGAAGCGTTGACAGGATCTTAGATGTTAAGAGTTCATTATCCAAAAAGACATTCTCATTCCATTTTCTGGAAAAAGAGCCATAAAAAGACAGCTCGGGATGACCGGGGATGGAGCTGTTTTGGCTGCCACTCTTGGAGCCTGCATTGCCCATGGTGACACCTGGGTCCTTCTAAGTGAGCACCGTGAGGCTCAGAGAAGTACTGGCTTTAGAGCGCTGAGTGATGCTTCTAGAAATGTAAAGCCACTTAACTTACTGTATTGGCTAAATCAGCAGGTCTGAAGGGCAGGAAATTGGTCCCTACTGTGCCCATTTAGTGTGGAAACTGCAAAGTATTTTCTCCGTTTATAAAACACCACAGCCCATCACCGTTCACAAGTGATAAAAAGCAAATATCATTTTACATCCAATGTGAATAAACAGATGGAAAAGTTGCTTTTGTGATGTAATGTAATAATGTAAATTTACATTACATCAGCACAACAGTGACTGACATTCATACCTGGGGCTTAATTATATGGGGTTAGGATGATTTTTGAACCTGAAGGGATTGCAAAGCATAGTATCTGGCTACACTGTGGTCAAACACCATGAACAGAACCTGAATATCAGATTTTTTTGATACTAACGATATATACTCACTTAATATGCAACACATATTAAGAGTTCCTCCCATTTGCTAATTAATTTAGAAATTCAAGTGATGATTTTTTTCTACCAGGAAAAAATCAATTTCTCAGAATGGAAAAACCATCATTATACTAAATTTTCTCTCATCAAAATACCAATTGTAAGGCAAGCCTGACTTTTCGAGAGAGGCTGAGGACCAATTTGATTCTTACCACAAAAAAAGACACTTCAGAACTGCGCTCCATTCACGGAGACATACATTATAAGGATTAAAATAAACATGTCCAGTGGCTGGCTTTCGCTGGGTGTCTGCTACCATTTGCCTGGGAGTGGAAAATCCACCTCCAGGTCAGCAGAAGGGAAAGCAGTAAATGCATTACTTCTCAGCAATCTACCTACAAATTGGTACTTTTAGCATGAAGCAAGCCCAGAAAGCGAAGAGTTAGCTAATCCATACTGAAGACTCTCCATTTCAGAATTGGAATTAGAATTCAGATCCCAGGGTAGGCTTAATACGGACTAACATTTAAAAGTGATCACAGCTGTACCTTCTTTACACAGAGATAAAGGTACAGGGTATTGCAATCATAAAATTTCTGGTAGGGAAGTGATGATGTAGAACGAGTTTGTAAAAAACATTAGCATTTTAAGTCTATGATTCAAATGAAGTGATATTACATCTGACTCAGGAATTTTTTATCACAATAGTGACTCACATTTATATATCAGTCTACATACAATATGTCTCATCTGATCCTACCAGCCCCATGAGCTAAATACTATTGGTATTATTATCTCTTTGACAGGTGAGGTTAGGTCCCTCGCTCGTGGTCCCACAACAAACAAGTGAGCATCAGAGGTGGGAGGTGGCTCAAGGTGGGCACCTCCACTGAGTCCGAGCTTTTTGCTCTACAGAGGCATCAATCTCATTAAATTTGGATTTGATATGGAAATAAGACAGCTAAGAGCTAGTATCAAGCACATGACTTTAGAAAGCTGAGGGGGTTCGAAGGATCACAGATTTAAAGCTAGAAGGGGCCCTTTAGAAATCTAACCCAACACCCTTCATTTGACAGATAGAAGCCCAGAGAGGCTAAATGATGTCACACAGCCAATCACTCAGCACTTATAAATTCCCACTGTGCCAAGGACTGTGTCAGGCAGACACTGAGGACATGGAAGCAAAAAAATAACAATGTCTGGCCTTGAGGAACTCATATTTGATCAGGGATTCAGTCAGGATTCAAACTCCTCTCTCTACCTGCTAAAAAAACCTTCAATCAACTAACTCTATGATAAAATACAAACTCATACAAACTTTTCCAGGCTTATTTAACACAATTCTCCTTCACACACTGTCCACGGGGCATATTCGGAATTGCACTCCATTCAAGGAGACATACATTATAAGGCATTCCAGCTCCCACGGCCATGGGCCTGACCAGCTGTCTTGCCAGCCCTTCATGATGCCTTTTCACCTCCCCAGGTCTTTGTGCTCACTTCCTCCCACGTTTTCTTGCACTTACTTATCTGTGCCCATGTCTTAGTCCTCTAATATAGCAAACTCCCTGAGGACAAGACTGGTTTCATTTTTATCTCCGTATCTTTGTCCATCAGAGATGTTGAATAAATGGCTTTTGAACTAGTGTCACGTACAGGAAAAGCAATCAATAAGTATCTGTTGACTGGATTTTCATTTAACCACACACTCTGGTTAATAAAAAGTTACCATACATGGACTATGGTATCTTTGATGAGTTAGAATATACTACTTAAACCTATAACTGAACATAATTAAAGCTGCCTCTGATAATTAAGATGGCATTGGGCCTCAAGATATTAGAACAAGGGTGCAGCTAGGTGATGCAGCGGATAGAGCGCTGGGCCTGGAGTCGGGAAGGCCCAGCTTCTTGAGTTTGAATCTGGCCTCAGACACTTACTAGCTGTGGGGCCCTGGGCAAGTCACTTAACCCCAAGATTGTCCCCCCCCAATACTTAAAAAAATAAAAAGATTATTACCACAAGTATCAAACATTAGCAAAGGATAGATACATGAAAGTACTATGGTGTGGTGGACAAAAACACATTTGGCAGTCGGGAGACCTGAGTTAGAATTTTGCCTCTAACATTTCCTTACTATGTGATCACAGGCAAACAACTTAACCTTTCTGAGCCTCCATGTCCTCATCCGTAATAATACCTGCACTAGACTGTGAAGCCCTTGAGAGCAGGGACTATCTTATGCCTTGCCTAGACTATTTGTCTTACACAGACACAGCTGGGAAAGTGCTACATAAACCTTAAGAGATATAAGCATAAGCTATCACTTTTGTAAATAAAATGTACATAACATAAATTTGTGATACTTGAAAAGATGCCTGTAAAAACGCACAGAAAAATTTCCTTTTGGGACGGCTTCAACATATTCAGCGACACATGTACCACATCTCTTTCAATTATTTCCCAGAGAAGTTAGCCAGCCAAAGTCCTTCAATGTGACCTGATTAAATGTTTTCATCTGGGCCATTCTACTGCCAAAACAGCTCTGATTTTTAAAATGGAAACTAACAGTAACAGACCAATACTTTCAGCAACATAGAAGTAATTATCCTATAGAGAGAGTACAGGGCATGCTCTGTAGCAGACTGCCAACCTGGGCTCTAAGCTGGACCACCAAATGTCAGGTCAGTGTTTTACCCAACTAAAACTGAAGATACAGCACCAAGCAGAATTTCTCAGAGAAACTGCCACTTCACGTCTAAAAGATGACAAATTCAATTTGTAAAGGCTGGAGCATTGTGCCTTTGGCTCTAAGAGAGATAGTAAGAGCAAATATTCAGAATAAGATAGCTCTCTGAAACAAAAATCCAAGAAGCCCGAAGTCAGCAATTTCTTAAGAGTTTTGCTCTACTGGTCACAAGGTGAAGTACACCATGACTGCCCAGCAGTACCTTCCCTAACACAAAGGCCATCTTTGGAGTTTAATTAGCACTGTCTGTACACCGCTGAGATTTCCTATTGATCGCTGTCAGCCTATCACAGTAACCTAGACTGCGTACCACGAGCTGTTTCATGGGAGACGAACAGTGAAAATGGAAGAAGTTGTTTGCCTTAAGAGAAAAGCGATGAGACAGCTCTTGGCAATAGCGGTGGCCTTGTCTCACTCACAACAAGCACCCTGTTGTTACCTCAGTTTCCTTGCTTATTAAAAAGCTCTCAAGTGAGCATATCAGACAACTACAGCGCAACTACCGCATGTCATAACCTCAGCTCAGGACCTTACCTGGCCCCTAACATTGTATTTACAATGCTACTCTAGCAAGCAGCCTGATTTTATCCACTTGAAGACAATTTATAATGAATTCTTCACAGAAAGAATCTTCGTCTTACATGTTAACTCTTGAGAGATCCATGTGCAAAAAGACAAGAGATTAATAAGATTTACTGGTGTCACTAACCCGTATTTAAAGGTAATCTTAGAGAAAGCAGAAATATGAACCTCCATTTCGATATAAAGTCTGTCATACATATCCTAAATAAATTCTTCACATGTTAGCTTTGCAAAATACCAATTCTGAAGAAAGCAATTTACATACAAACTGTGCAGATTCCTACTGCTTCTCAACAGTAGAGGTGTTCATTTGTAGCAAAAATTCCTCCACTGCATCTAGCTCATCAAAAAAGCTCCCAAAAGATAGTCTATCAGACCACAGCCTCTGAAAGCAAAAGTGTCCTGGACGTGGCAGCAAGAAGCCACTTCAGAAAGAACTGGCCTGCTGACCTTTTATACAAGTTTTTAATCCCTCCAAATCATTCTTCATTTCAATGAAGATTTCTCTTTCAGACTGAGAATATCTATCATCTCTGGAGTCTTCTAGCAAGCCCCAGCTACAGGTAAGTTTTAAACAGACAATCAGGAAAATGATGTAAAAATAAGTTTGCAGTTCACAGTTCTGGTCTCTTCCAAGGTCCGAGAATAGATGCAATCAATCAGAAGCCAACACATTGATTTCTCTACCTCATTTTGATGTTACACAGCAAGAAGGCTTAAAACTGAGAAAAAACATCCAAGTGAAAAAGTAAAAACAAAAAACCCCAGCCATCTTTTATTCTTGCTGCTTGGGAAGAAAATGGTGCCCTGCTTCTTGGCGAGTAATTTACAAACCAGAAGCACTGCCCTTCTCAAGCACAACTGAAGTTTTTCAAGTTAAATCGAACACATTCCCTTTTAAAAGGGAGAAATGATATTTAGGAACAAACCTTGATAAAGACTCTGGGCTGAACTTTGTGCCAAACTCTGTGGAGATCCTGGAGGTTTATGCTGGAAATCTTTCTGCTATGGAAAAAAAGAACACAAATAACCACGAAAATTACTTTGGGCACAAATTGAGCTTCATCCTATAAATGAGTGTACCGTCATTGCATCATTTTCTTTTTTTTTCATTGCATCATTTTCTACAAATGTTTCTGAAGCTTAAAACGTAAAGGTTCAAAGCTCTCAATACCTTCTTTCCAAATTCAATAAAATTAATCAAGTTTCAAGCTAGTCTATTTTCAAATTTCACTAGCTCCTTCTTCATTTCCCAACCTGTATTTGAATTCAGGATAACTTGTTTTCTAGTAAGCCGAGACACTACTGATAACGTCTGCAGCAATAATGGAGAATCAGCAAAGACTCCTGATTCTTGCTCAAACAACTAAAGTCACTACTTAAGGCAAACCCAAGGCTTGATACTTCATATGAAGCTGCTTCAGCAAATAAAGAGAGTCAAAACTGATTTCCAAGTATTTGTTTTAAAGAACATTGGCTTTTCTTTGGATCATGAATCAGTGGTTTATCTTGACTGGATAATCAACTCAAATGAAACCATAAATACCAACTGAGAAGGGTATATAAGTGACCTTTGTTGGAAGGAAGGAAGCCATAGCTTGGTAATAAAGGCCTGAAGAAATTAAATCCAAAGAAAAGTGAGAACCTTGCCCAATTAAATAAACTTTAAAGGACAAGAGAAATGCTTGGGGAATAGAGGTTTTCATTAATTGAATTTTATGGTTAACTTGGGTTTGGCCAGAAAATCATTTTAATTTTAACTTTCCTGGTTGAAAAATCTTTTACTATTAAATGTCTCATGGGAACAGGGGCTATCTTAAGATGTCCTATATCCCCTACAGTGGCTTGTGCATAGCAGGCACTCACATTTTTAAAAACTTAACTGAAAATTCAGAGGATGTTACAAAGCCTTCCTCTCAATAAATGAGAATACACGTATTTGTAAAACTGCACACCAAAGCAGCACCAAGCGTTGCTTTATAAAAGTGTATGCTGCTTAATAACAGCTACCTCCTGTCATTCTGGTGATTATGGAAAATTTACTGTCCAAGTAAAGTAGTAATGTGAAGTAGTAATTATCCATACCTGACATCAGGACCTACTCCTTTTAGGGGTGAACATGCTTGAAATAGGGTACATAAAATACGGACCTACTTCACAGCATGAAAACAGTGATAAAATATTTTTGTTACACATAAGACTTTTACTTTAGAACAGGAACTGAAAATCTTTGCAAATATTTACTCATTCATCCTAATATCATCCTTGAGAGATGTTGGTGGAAAAGGAGTCATTAATGGATCGATGTTAACTTAGAGAAGGAGGGTGCTACTGGAGTGCCCCAGGGATCCTGGATTCTTCACCTTGGATCAAGACATAGATCTGAAAGTGACCCAGAGATGAGGTATAACTAACACGCTGGATGACAAAACTAAGATCACCAAACATCTCTCTGGCCAGATTAGGATGAGAAGCCAAATCAATCCACAGGGGACAATCATAAAGCTGTACACCTGAGTTAAAAGAATCAGCTGTACAAGCTTAAGATGGCAGACAATCAGCTGATTTTTCACATGAAAAAGATCTGGTGGTCTTAGAGAATTGCAAGCTCCCAGAGTCATCAGTGGGACACAATAACAATCTTAGGATTCATTAACACTCTAAGCTGTCCTGGTCAGACCACATCTAGAGTCCTGTTATCAGTTCTCAGAGTCAGGTCTTAGGGAAGGACCCTGACAACTGGACTGCATGCAAAAGAGAGCAAGCAGAATCCCCCTATGGGGACAGGAGACTGTGTCCTCTAATTGGAAAGGATCAGTTGAACGAAGCAGGGATATTTCACCTGAAGAAGAGACATGTAAAGGGGAGATGTTATAGCTCTGACTTCATGTCAGAACCAAAACTAGAACAAGTCGGTAAGAGTTGCAGAGAAAACAGATTTTTGACTAGATTTAAGGATACAGTTTCAAATCATCAGATGTGTTTCAAAGTAGAGTGGGCTGTTCCCTACCAACAACAATCATCAAACAGAACCGGAATGGCCATTTCTCAGGCATTTTATGGAGAGAGGTCCTGAGCAAGCATGATGACCTTGGAAATCTCTTACCAACTGAGATGTGGAAAGTATGCTTTAAATTTTAAAGATAGGAAAAATGTTGGAACCAGGCATCATACCCTATTCTTAATTCACATGTATTATTTTAGAAGTTTAAGGTATAGTCAGTGTTTAAATTGAGGATCTCTGTCAATTACTTTCTTGGGAGAAGAGCTGGGCTTAAAACCTACCTTGAGTTTATTGCTATTACTGCAGTCGGCCAGTAAATTCTTACAATTCTTATGAACATTCACTGCACAGTCTGAAATTTTTAAAAAAGTCTAAATTATTCCATGATATTGGTCCATAAAGGAAAAATATGGTATTTTTTAAATCAAGAAAGAAAGAAGGAAAAGTCTTATTTTAAGTCAAACCCCACAATCTTATTAACTAAAGATAAGGATTTATAAAGCAATGTTACTGGTTGAGCCACCTAGAGAACAAAGAACAACATCTTTGGCATGAAACCAGCTAGTCACATAACATGACCCCAAGTACAAATCCAGTACAAACTCATGCTGCACATGCAAGGATTCCTAGATGACAAAAACAATGGCTCTTGTGCAAGATCACAAGCCTGTTCTCCCCAAAGGTCACCTGCGTTATACCACTTATTTAAGGCTGCTCCCTAACCCAAAAGACTAAGAGGAAAAGCTGAACTCAGATAAAGAGGAAAGTTTTATGACACATTTCCTTCTCTGGTCAAGGAATAGAGCTAACAAAATTTCCCCCAGCACCGACAAAACCACATAATTGGCCATAAACGTCAACTCTATTAAAACCCGAGTAACCAAGAATGCTGGGAGGAGTAAAGGATTCTGTGCCAAACTCCAAAATCGTTTTTTATTTCTTCTCATTTCACTCCTTTCATTACAATCAAAACTCTCATTCTCCCAGAAGTGAGCTCAACTAAGCATCGAGAGGAAAACACTTGGAGGGAGTCATTCACATTCAGGCCTGAATGATTCAAGGCCCCTCAATCGAAAAAGAACCTGTCACAGGTAAAATTCTGGACGGCATAACCAGGGGAAAAAGATGCAGAGAGGCATTTAGGGCAGGGAGCATTCTGTAACCCAGGGAAGCTCCCTGAAACTGCTCCTGCTTTCCTCTACTTCTGGTCCCACAGACAGAACAGTAGTTCCTAGGGCAGCAAAGAGCTCTTGGTTGTCATTTTTAAGTACAGATCACTCAAAAGTAGAAAGGTATCTGTACTTTGTGCTCTGCACGGTAGGCCACTGGACCAAAAATGTCTTCTTCGAACATCAGGGTCTATATCCATATAACAAGTATAGAATCAAATAAAAAAAGACCCAAAGAGTATTTTGGACTATTTGCATCAACTGCATATAACTGAAAATAAAGAATAAGCAATATGGCAGCTAGGAAAAAAGGAGATTTTACTGAAAAGCACTCAAATTCAGCCGTATTCAATCTTGTATAAAGTGAAAAGGTTATTGGGAAAGAATAATTCCTATAACCAGCCATTCCATACCTACAAAAATCTTTCAGAAAATACCTAACAGAAACTAATTTCTCTTACAACGATAAAAGCACATGGTTAAAAACCAAGTTAGAAGAGGAAAACACACATATACAATGCCAGAGAAAAACCTGTTTGTCCTCAATGTATTAGGGAAATTATTCAAGGACACTGCGGTTGTGTAAAAGGAAACCTGAAATAGTTATTAAGGTCAGTGAGACCAACAAAGACCTACCACCGGAAGGCAATGTCTGAATTCCTGCCCAAGGACAGAGTTCACTGACACTAATTTTTCCAAAACATCATGCTACAATAGGAAATAATAGGAAATAAAATAACTCTGGTTCTTTTAAAGAACATTAGCCCCGACTGCTCCCTCCTGTAAAGGGGGGCTGTACTCCACAAAAATCTGAACTCTATTAATGGAGATCAATAGCCCAGGGCAACCTAGTCCTCATTCCACAGGTGGGCCTAGAATGTAAATAAAGTCAACAGTGTTATTTCCAATAAGTGAAAACAAAGTTTACAACTTTAACCAAGGGTATGTTAACTGTGCAAAGCAGTCCCAGAGTCCTAAGATGACCTGTCCACAGAAAACAGGACTGAGGATTGGTTAGGGGGCATCTCAAGTCTCCAATGCTTCTAGCAATACTGGCTCTAAGTTAATGAAGTCAGCACTGGTGTTCCCGTATGAGGAAAACTCAAGAAGCTTCCAAAATTCACCAGTATGCCTTTTGTAACTTGCATTACTTTGAGTCTGAATATATCTTAACAGTCTTCCACCTCCTCTCCGTGGCTAGAGGAAAACCACTTACATTATAGTACATCTGGAATACATCTTTAAATTCTTTTACAGTTTCTAACAGTCAGTTTACAATCAATGTCAGCTCTCAAAGCACAGCACTGTCCTAGTTACTAACCCCCAGGATGGAGATAAAGTCAAATAGTTATTCTCCCTTCAACAAAGATGTGCTTTCAAATATTTTAAAGCATCTGTTTAACTGACATACAATCTGGGTGTTAAAGTGTTCTCACCTTCCAAACAGAAGCTGAAGGTTCTCCAGACATAAAAACTGCCAATACTCTAATGCCACCACCTTATATTTTAAGAACATTTTTATCTTTCAAAGTGCTTTCACATATGTCTCACATCTGTGGTCTAAGGCAGCTGTAATGTCACAGAATCATACAAGTAGAAAAGACAGTGCAATGAGAAGACAGAGGCAGGTCAGCAATGAAAATAATCCAGAAAAATCAAAACCAATTCCATTAAAAAAAAAAAAGCAAAACATCTTGGGAGGTAAAGGATCCAGCTTAACTGGATTAGGCAATAGAAATACACTATAACCACCAAGAAGTTACTGGTATCCAGCCTAAACTTTTTCTTGCTGAAAAGTATACCCATTTTCTCCGCTCTGGCTTAACTTCAGTTCAACAATTCCACAAATAATTTACTGAACTAAAAGTACAGAGGGGCAGTGAGGAAGAAAAGTAGTCCAAGACTCTAACCACCTCTGGAGAGACAAGACGAAAGCACAAAAAGATAGAGTCAATGTGTAGCCTAGAGCACTTCATTTCAATCTGGAATTAAGGAGGCTAACAGGACAGATAAGCCAGCTGTTCTACAAGACATGTGCATATCCTAACGATGCCCAGGGAAGGAGATACTACCTATATTCGCATCCTCATTTTACATAAGAAACTGAGGTTCAGTGGGTTAAATGGTCTTCCTAGAGTCACAAAGCTGGTAAGAGGAGGCAGGTTTTGAACCTCAGCTTCTCCAGATTCAAGTCTAGCACTGTTTGTACTAGGCAGCCTTAGTAACCAGGGGTGGGGAACCTGCAGCCTGGAGGCCACATGTGGCCCTCTAGGTCCTCAAGTGCTGCCCTTTGACTGAATCCAAACTTCACAGGGTAAATCCCCTTAATAAAAGGATTTGTTCAGTAAAACGTGGACTCGGTCAAAAGACCACACACCCGAGGATCGAGAAGGCCACAAGGGACCTCCAGCCCACAGGTTCCCCACCCCTAGATCTAATTTATGGGACAAACTCTTCACGGTTAACTCTCAAGTGGGGAGACAGAGAACACTGGGCTCGGGAAGGAATGGAACGCTACAGGCTGGTGGGGTGTAGAGAAGGCGGCATGGACAGACTCAATGGCAGTGCGCGGCAGGGCCGGGGAGCAGAGACATGATAAAAAGTCCCCCGAGTAGACAAGACATTAGTGTGGTGTTCAGACAACAGTTAGTGCAATTAGGGCACAAGCTAGGGCCTTCTGTGCCAGGCTGAGGAATCTGGACGTTCTCCTCTAGGCCCAGGTTTCCCCACCTAGTTTGGTAGAATATGAATCTGAAGGATGCAAATACAACTCAATTCAACATTTACTACACTTTAGCACCTTCTAAAGCCAATGACTTCATTTGGTGTTTAGGGGATAAAAGATAAATTTAGCCCAGAATCTGCCCTCAAGGACCTTACAATTGTAACTGGGGAGATCAGACAAAGACACAAATAACTAGAATATGGTTTCTGTGAAAAATCTGATGTTGGCAATTTTAGGCCTCCTAAAATCGGGGTCAGCACACTCAGCCCCCCATGTTTTTGGTACCACTGGCTGATTAGGAATGGTTTTTACATCACAAAATGATGTTTTATTGTAATTTAAAGTGTAAAAGCCAGGGGGCTACATTTGGCCCTTGGAAGTTTTGACAACCCTGCCCTAAAATATTAAATATGGAATTAAGCACCCAAAGTACTTAGTTCACATGGCAATTTGGTAAAATGAAAATACCATATTTCCTCCTCTATATTGATCCAACATTTTCCCAGCCCAACTTTTATCCAATGGATATCATCTATTGCTACTTCTGCTTTCCCATCAAGAAAGAAACCATACTTATTGGTTCCATCAAGATTTCAAGTTCCCGTGGCCCAATTAATTTAGGGAATTACTGCAGTCAATGGAGACTGTGATGAAAGTAATACTGAAAAATTAAAATGAATTTAGTAGCAGTGTGGAGGCTGGACTAGAGTGGGAGAAATTAGCCCTTAGAAAGGTCTCTTACATTCTTCTCTCTCTACTATTACTCTACACCAGGGGTGTCAAATTCTAATACCAAAGGGGCCACTAATCCATACATGATGATGGCGGGGGGTTGGCGTGCGCCACGGCACATTGGCTTCATTTTAAAATGGAACATCTATGTTTTATTGAATTTTTAGTTTAAGTATTTCCCAATTACATTTTAATCTGGTTCCTCCCGACTCCCCAGTGTTGCTGGCTTTGGGGCCAAGTGTTTCACATCTTAGCTCTAAAGCACCACCCCACAGCTAGATTACTAGAAATCTCCCTTTTTTGAATGTCCCTTGATTCTAATATCAGCTCTCCTCAAACCTACCTAACAAAGGTTAACTTGGCAGCAGTACGGAGTACTTTCATCATATCACTCTTCTACTCAAATACCCTCCATGGCCCCCTATTTCCTATGAGGAAGTCGACATTCTCACTAGGCCCCTCCATAACTTAGCCTGATTCCCAATTCCTCTACAAAGTAAGGCAGTAGGGGAGCTAGACAGTTTGTTTGAAAAAAGATCTGGGCATTTAAGTGGACAATAAGCTTAGTGAGCTTAAAGCATGATAAATCTACATTTTTGCAACTTCTAACCCCGGTTTCTAGCTCTGACTTCAGGAGCTAAAGAGAACACATGTGGCAGTCTTTCTAACACTGGAAAACAGGCATGATGTTCCATCCCTCTCAGTCTTCTCTCTGTGCCAGACATCCCCCAACTGCTCCAGCTGAATCTCATACGGCATGATCTCTATGAACATTCCAACTGCTGGGTCCTTCCCAATGTTCTAACCTGCCAAGACCTTTCTGGATCCTAACTCTGCCATGCAGTCAGTCAGCTATCCTTCCCAGCTTTGCCTCATGTATAGACTTGGAAGCATACCAGCTACACCTGTAACCAAGTCCCAAGGCCAAGCCCAGAGCCTTCACCAGCTCCTTCCAAGATGACAATGGGATCACAGCTCAGACTAGAGGCCCTTCTCTTTGGATCTGGCCATTCAACCTGTTCTGGACACCACTTGCTGTACTGTCTAGCCAATGTCCTTCCATTTTTTCCACAAGAGCAGCCTGAGACTATCAGATGCTTTGATAAAATTTTGGTAAACAATATCTATAGCACTTCTCTAATTCAACTAGTCTAGCAACCATGAAAAAAGAAAATGAGGTTCATCTGGCACAACCTGTCCTTGATGAAGCCAAGTTGACTCTCTGGGATCACTACTACTTCCTTTACTAACCCTCCCTTTAGTAATACATTTTAGCATTTTATCAAGAAACAAAGTAAAGCTATTTTGTAGATTCCACTCTTGATTTCTTTTGGAATTTAGGACATTTACTCTTCTTCAGCCTCAGGTCACCTCTTCCAAAGTGGTTCAATGATCTTATGGAAAGACCACGGACAAGAATAAAACAGGATGGGAAGGTACAGAGGTGTTGCAATCTTTACCAAATGGAAGTACTAACAGGATGAAATCATATATCCAGGAAAGTATGCATAATGGGGCTTTCCAAAAAGTTGCATACTAAGAATGTTATAGGACATGGCTCTTGACTCTTAAGAGAGTCTGACCTCTGGCCAGATAACCTCTAAGGTTGCTTCTGGCTTTAAACCAAGCTCTGGGAGCCTGATGTTTTCTACCCTAACTATAAGAAAAAGCAGAAATATAACCTGGCCCAATAACGAGTTCAGGTTTTATATTTCGATGTGACTGTACAAAATGCAAAAAGATCTGACTGGAGCTGTCACAGAACATTATTCAGGAGCCTTAAGAGACACGAATCAAACCCCATCTATCTAACGATTGACATGGGAGGGAAGTGAGCTTCAGGCAAGTGAGATGACTGGCCCCATGTCATGGAGGGCATGGGAGAGGCAGGAGGAGACCTCAGGCCTCCTAGCTCCTTCTCCAAGTCTCTCAGCTGCCCTCTCAGTCACTTCACTAAAATCCCTCTCATGTGCAAGGATAGCTGGTCTTTACCTACTATATTCCACCTGGTGGGCCTAGAGTTGCTACCAAACTGTTCTGTAAATGGAAAAATGGGTTTCAATCCAATACAGCTGCTCCTTACCAATTCCTCGAAACAGCCCCATTTTCACAACAAAGCTGACATTCGCACAGGTTTTTCTTAATTATGTTATTGTTCAGTCATTTCAGTCATGCCTGACTCTTCATGGCCCCACTTGGGGTATTTTTTGGCAAAAATACAGGAGTGTGCTATTTCCTTCTGCAGCTCATTTTACAGATGAGAAAACTGAGGCAAACAGGGTTAAGTGACTTTCCCAGGGTCACATAGTTGGTAAATGTCTAAGGCCAGATTTGAACTCAGGAAGGTTAGTCTTCCTGACTCCTGGCTAGGCACTCTATCCACTTTGACACACAGCTGCCCCATCTCTTAATCACAACTCACATTTACATAGTAGTTTAAGGTTTGCAAAGTATCTCATTTGATCTTTTGAAATTAAATAACATTGCCTCCCCCCTTTTTCATTTCTTAAGACAAAAATCAAAATATCTGTCAAATTCATAAATCTGGAAGTTGCAAAGACTGCACTGAAAACCAAGAAAACAGAGAGATCTCCAAAGCACAAATAGAATGAAGTGGTAGCTATGCGTCAGCACCACAGGCATGCCAGCCATGTGACAGGTGAACATTCCAGGCTGGTGTAGCATGCTGTCTGATGGCGGTCGTCCCAACAATTGTTGACTCTGTCATAACTAGAATCGCTACTTCTAACAGGAAAGAAAACGACATTAGCATTTCTGCCCAAAGAAATGTACACGCCACTTCCCCAGGGTGGGCTTCCTAGGCAGAAGCTTATGTGACTCTCTAACAAGGAAATAAAAAAAACCCAACTGTATATATGGACTTAAGGACCTTACAAATGGAAGAGTCGGTCACACAAATAGATTCACAGAAGGTAAGTCATAGGGAGTTGGTGTGATTTGCCTGTGGTTACACAGGAAGTAAGAGTCCCAAGGACAAGTTGGACCCAGATTTTCCTGGCTCTGGGTGCAGCATTCTGTTCAGTACCTCGAGCTCCTGAACTGGTCATGGGAAAAGTGCTAGACTTGGAGTCAGGAGAGAAATGGGTTCAAATCTAAGCTCTGACACTTACTGGTGGTATGGCCTCAAGCAATCATTTGACTTCTTTGGGTATCGATTTCCTCATCTGCCAAATAGGAATAATATACCCTAAAAACAGATGTACTTGGTATTTACTTATGTGTCCTCAGGCAAGTCAACTCTTAGTATCTGCATATGTAAAATGAAAATGAGGCTTGTTCTGCCTGCCTCACACAGCTGTTTATAGGGACAGCGTAGACTTTAAAGTGCTACAGAAAAGTGACTTCCTACTCCAATGTCAGTTAAAAGACTACTGCTCACCAATGAAAACATTATTGCAAAATCACACCTAAGTATGCCTCCCTCCTTTCTCTACTGGAAAGAAAAACACCAAGTCCTTCAAGCCTAATCACAAAAAGGGAAAAGGATAGGTATGAAAGATGCCATCAAAGCTCCGTGCTACATACACAGGGGCTGAGGAAAAATGCATTGGATATATTTATAGGCTAACACACTTAGAAACCCTCCAAATTATGCAGTCAATCTATTAAAGTCTCAATCTCAGCAAAGTTCTTCAGGAAAAGATATGGGGAGAACACAGCTAGGAAAAGAAGAAAGAAAGCACAAAGCAGGATGGAAGGAGCAACTGGCTCATGCCCATCAGACTCCCAAGAAGAGAAAACACAAAGGTTGGATGGGCAACAGAAGACAGATAGATCCACTCCTGTCCCGGGTTGGTGGAATTGGTCCAGTTGTTCTGAATTAACAATTTGGAAGGCAGTAGGTAGCGGAACCACAATCTGAATCCAGACACTCGGATTCCAGAGCCACAGACCCAAACTAACAAGAGTCACTTAAGTGGAAATGTCCTTCCACTTGGGAATACCATTCCCAGGAGGCTCAAGACAGAGGGAAAGATCCCACATATACAAAAATATGGCAGCATTTGTTGCACCCAAGAACTAGAAACAAAATGAATACCCACTGACTTGGTTAACAGTTAATCAACTGTGGATATGAATGTAATATTACATTAGCATACCTTAAGAAATGACACAGAATTCAGAGAAACTTGAGAAGATTTGTATTTAATTGGTATAGAACAAAGTAAGTAAAACCAGGAGAACAATTTACATGAGGGTCTGATAATGCAAAAGAACGAACTGAGAACTCTGATTATTGCAGTGCAAAAAGACTTCAAAGGACTTGACTGTGAAGCATGTCTTTCATTTTCTGGCAGAAAGGTCAAAGAATCACAGACACTAAAGCTGGAAAAGCACGTTAGTTGCGTCCGACCCTCTCAGATAAGGAAACTGAGGCAGAGATGTTAAGTAAGTCAATACCATTTATTAAATGTACGTCCCAGACACTGTGCAAAGCTTTGGGGATACCAAAGAGGCAAAAGGGAGTCACTGCTCCCTCAAAGAGCTTACAATCTAACAGGGAGACAAGTAAACAATTAAGTTCAAACAAGCTATATACAAGATAAACATGAAGTAAATAAGAGAGGCTGGGAAAGGCTTCCTGTAGAAGGTAGGCCTTTAGCTCAGACTTGAAGGAAACCATGGAAGCCAGGAAGTAGAGATGAGAAGGGAGAACATTCCAGGCATGGGGGGAAAGCCAGAGCAAATGTCCAGAGCCAAGAGATTCTTGGTATGGCCAGTGCCACTGGACTGAATAACACAAGGCAAGAAATAAGGTATAAAAGGACAGAAAAGATAGGAGAGATCTAGTAACTTGCCCAGGGTCACAAAGCTAATAACAGAGGCAAGATCTGAACCCAGGTCTTCCTGACGCTGAGTCCAGTGCTCTATCCTTTATTCTAGAGGTTTAGAATGAAGTCTACACTTTCAAACGTGGCCAATGTGCGGATCTGCTTTACTTGATGATACAATCATCCCTCCTACTTCTTATTACTTGTTTGGCCTCAGAACAAATCACTTTTAACCTCTCTGGTCCTCAGTTTCCTCATATTTAAAATTAAGGTACTAGAATACAGAACCTCTAAGGTTCCTAAATCTTATGATCTTAGATAAGAAAGAGCAGAATACAACGGAAAGTACACTGACCTAGAAGTCAGGAGTCCTAGGTTCAAGTCTTGATGGTGGCATTAAACTGTCTAACCTTAGAATTGGAGGAAATCCTAGCTGAGAAATCCAAAGAGTCTGTCAAAGTCCCATCATATTAACTATAATACATATTCAGAAACCTTTCGTCAAGACTGAACACCCCCTCTTTGTTCACTCTATAGTATGTGGACACATCTTATCTAAGTCTGTCATTATTGCTTAGACCACCACAGTACACCTTAGGAGCTGGCATTTTTTTCTGCTAAGAACAGATAGCTATATCTAGTAATAAAGCCCTGGATTTGGTCATTCTCAGAACCGAATATATTCTTGGAAATACTCGAGCAACTTTCAATTATATATATATATCTATATCATTATATTCCACAATACGATTACATGCACACACACATCTTGAACTTAAAAAAAAAATCCAGTCCTTCGAATCCAAGATTCTTAATAACTATAAGGCACTTTAGAGGTCATTTGTTTCAACCTCCTCCCTGGCAATGGAATTTGCTTTGAATCTTTCCAAGTTTCTCCTGATTGAGTTGGGCTTTTGTTTTTTTTTAATTACAGCAAGTTCTTCCTAAGATAAGCTAACCTGTTAAAACTGCAGGTTGATCCTAAAGCATGCCTAGTTTCCCCCAAACCAGGGCCAACCAGTGTAGCCCCACACTCAGCATTAAGGGAGCTGTCTCCACAAAGTACATCCAAACCTATGGGGTCCCAAACAGGTGGTGCTGACACAGGACATACAGCCTGCCGGGAGAACCGGCTCAGTTATGTGGAGGAGGAAAGGACAGAATGGGCAGCTCCCAATGCTGTGGTCAAAGTAACAGGAGCAGTAGCAGTAATACACACCCAACACACTTCTGAAATACTGTACCTTCAGGCAGAAGGATAGAGACTATTAATATTAAGACTGTTAAACTTCCCTACCAACATGGGGGGGGAGAGAAATAAACCATCCTATTGCCCCATTTGCTCTCTCCTTCCTCCCTCATATTCTTTCAGCCACTAATTTTTCTACCTCGTAAACCTTCTAATCATTCTCAATATTATATACACAATATTCACTATTCCTCCCTACTTTTTAAATAAAACATCTAAATGAGAGGTTCTGATCTTGAGGCATTTTTATATTCACCAAAAGCTCACTGGTATAGTGGAAATTGTACCCGAATGAGTCAAGCACCTCTTCTTGTCACGCACACTCTGTGAAACCTTGGACGGGTCAGCCAAGTTCTGGGCCCCGGTACTGTTGGGCCAGGAAGGCCCTCTCTCCTCACCTCCACCTCTCCACATCCCCAGATCCTCACACATCTCTGCTCCAGGGCAGCCTCCAAGGAGAGGCCAGATCTCTCCCCACCCCGATAATTTGCATTTACTTGTGGGCATACAAGCTGTTTTTCCAGATACAATCTAAGCTCTCAAAGGGTAAGGACTGCTTCCTTTTCATCAGTGTCACACACTCAGTAGGTGCTTAATAAATACTTCTAGAATGACTGATCCACATTCTCCCACGGAACTCCTCCCCAAATCTTTTCACCCTTTCTTTCTCAGCTAAGGCCCCACCCACCCCCTTCCTTATTCCACAACCCGAGGAATCCTAAACTCCTCAAACTTCTCCCAACCCCAGTACCTTCAGCCTTCCAATCCCTGACCCTTCTCAGGGGCCCAAGGATGAGACCCCAGTCCCCCGGTCCATTGAATCCTCACCCCTCAGGCAGATATTTGCCCCTTCCTTTTCCATACTGAAAGCCCCCTGAATGTCCCAGGGGCAAGACCTCTTATCTCTTCCTGTCTACAAACCTGACCCCCTCTGCCCAATTCCCTTCCCCCCACTTTCGCTCTCAGTCCCAACCCTTCTAACCCAGTCCTACCTCTAAGCCCCTTAACAGCTACAGAAACTTCATCTCCATACTCCACATACCTGGAATGCCCTCCCTCATCATCTTCGCCTCCCGGCTTCTTTCAAGTCCTGACTACAATCTCACCTTCTAGGGCCTTCCCTCTGCTGATTATCTCCTTATCCTGTATACATTTTGCATGTATATATCTGTTTAGTTGTTATTTCCTCATTAGACGTCGAGGTTCTTGAGAACAGGACTCAGCCTTCTGCCTTCCTTTGCAACCCCAACTTAACAAATGCTTACTGACTCCTCAATGCCTCTTCCTTACTCCAGCCCCACTAAAACCCCTGATCCCTCCAACCAGCCTTCCACTCTCCATCTCTGAAGCTCTGAGGTCTCACCTCCAGATCTCTGATCCCCAAGAATGTTCCTCAGCCCTCACCGCCTCTAAATTCCTGAGAGCCCAGAATCTTGCCCAAAGCCCCAGCCTTCTCAGAGAAGCCTCAGCTCCAACTCCCAGCCCCCTAAGCCTGGGGCCCCTCTGCATTCTCCAGGGCACTATTCTCCCCAACCCCTGTCCACCTGAGCTGGGCCCCCAACCCTTGTGCACCGCCTCGGTCCCAGCTTCTCGGCACCCCCAGGGTCCCAGCCTTTCTGTCCCCCAAACACCCCCAGCACTCTCAGCTCCCTGAAATCCCGTACTCTGAACACTCCAGCCTCCTACCCCCCTAAATCTAGGCATACAGCCCTGCGTACCCCTAGCCTTCTGCCTTCCTAAGCCCGGGCCCTAGCCCCTCACGTCCCCCGAGTCCTGGGCCGCAGCCTCCCCGCCCCCCGGATCCCGACACCCCCAGTGCCTGCCTCGTCCCACGAGGCTCCCGGCAGCCGCCGCCGCCACCCAGAGGGACTCACCAGGCCTCGCCGCCGGCGCGTCCACAAGCACCCCCACCGCCACAGCTGCCGCCGAACCGGGGATACCGAGCGGCAACTGGCTAGGAGCCGGAAGGGGACGCCGGAGCCCGCGCTCCGCGCAGGCGCCCGGCCCGCAGGGGGCGGGGCCCTGGCCCACGTGACACTAGGAGTCCCGGCGCCCCGGGGCGGGGGAGGGAGGCTCGCGCCAGTCTGTGGCCCGGGGTCAGAGAGCTCGGAGCGGCCGCTCCGAGGGGAGGGGCTAGGAGAGAGGTGAGAAGAGGGGACGCCAGCTCGGCCTCCCAGACGCCCGCGCGCGCGCCTTCCCTTGGGCTGGACACGAGGTCCGAGGCCTGGGCGGCGGCCGCCTCTCCCCGGCGCCGGGAGGAACGCCCCTTCCATTTCCCCGCCGAGGAAACTGAGGCTCAAGCGCACACGAGCTACGGGAGCATGGGCGCCCTACCGAATCTCAGTTTTTTCAGCCATAAAACGGGCAGAACCTGCCTCGAAGATTATATTTGTCAGCACCAGAGCTCCGGAACTGAGTTCCAATCCCACCCCAGGAGTTAACCACCTGAGCAAGTCGCTTAATCTCTCTGGGCCTCAATTTCCTCAGTCAGTGAAGACAAATAAAGCATTTATTAAGTGCTGGCTATGGACCGGAAGCAGCTAAATGGCTCAGTGAACTGAGCCTGGAGTCAGGAAGACCTGAGTTCAACTTCGACCCTCATTGGGCAGGTCACTTAACGTCTGTTTGCCTTAATCCACTGGAAGAGAAAGTAGCAGACCACTCTAGTATCTTTGCCAAGAAAACCCCATGGACCGTGTTGGAGTGCTCCATGAGGAAGAGTGGAACACCAGGGGACAGCAGTAGCTTTGGAAGCTAGCTTTGCCCGGAGAGGAGCCCAGCAGATAACCATCGAGCCAGACAGTCCCTGCCCTCGAGGCGCATGCATTCAAATGCAGGAAGACTTACACAAAGAGTGGCCCTAGCAAAGCTTGGATGGAAAGATGTTAGCCTGGAGGATGGAGGACAGCTGGTTCGGGAAGCTGAAAGATTGGCCTGAGAGCCCAGCTTCCTGGGGGCCCGGCCAAAGTTAGGGGGAGAGGGGTGAGCGGAGGAAGAGATGAGGCTGGTGGAGAAAACAGTAACGTAATAGCTCAAATGAGATACTATGAGTAAAGTAGTTTGCACACCCTCAGAGCTCTATTTTTAGTAGAAAAGTTTTCCTTCAAGCTCTGCTGCTATTAGTCAATCGACAGAGATTTAGTAAGCATCTACCATTTGCCAGGCACTGTACTGAATTCTAGGGATACAAAGAAAGGCAAAAAACATCTTTAAAGGAGCTGAGACTCTAATTAAATGTTCTCAGTCTCCTGAGGGTGGGAGGATTATGCAAAGGACTATGTATAATAAATATAGATACCAGATAAATTGAGATGATCAATTAAGGAAAGAATTAGCATTAAGGGGGGTCAAGAATGTCCCCTGGCATGGAGATGAGGAGGGAGAGAAAATGCCCAACGGAGATTTTCTACTTCAAGGAACAAGCAAGATGGGAAAACACTGAGAAGGTAGGAATGGTCAAGGGAAGAAGGGCTAAATTTTAAAAAGCCAAGCAGATTTTATGTTATATTAGATACTAGAGGCATCCTTCCTTCAGGAAGACAGTCAGGAGGAGAAAGAAAGAGAGAAAGAAAAGAAATTATACCTTACCAGACAAGGAAATAACTGATTACTAACACCTGTGTAATTTCAGCCTGCGTTCTCAGTTTTCAGTCACACTACTAATTGGAGCAAAAGACAGAAAAGCCAAACTAGAAGAAATGATAAAAATGAGAAAATCACACTCAAGTAATCACAACAGTTCCAAGCCACTGTACTTAAACTGTTGACTGAAAAATGGGAAATGAATAAAGAACCAGATTCGAACGATCATGATGTTTTGGAGATATTTAAGTCTCCTGAATGAAGACCCCAGAAACTAATTCAGGGAGCTAATACTTTCTCCTTGCCAAGGACAACATTCAAAACCTGTCGTAGAGAAACATAGCCCCCCAAAAAATACTGGGCAGCTAGGTGGTGCAGTGGATAGAGCACCAGCCTTGGGGTCAGGAAGACCTGAGTTCAAATCCAGCCTCAGACACTTGACACTTACTAGCTGTGTGGCCCTGGGCAAGTCACTGAACCCCATTGCCTAGCCAAAAAAGCAAGAAATCTACTGAAAGCTCTTCTACTTGTTCTTTCACAATTTTGCCTTTTTTTGTATCTCCACACCTTGGCATGGTGCCTGGTACAAAGTAGGCATTTAGTAAATGTTGATTGATTACCTAGGGAATCCCTTGGGCTATCCATCTGTGATCATTTACTCTTTGCAAGTGACCAGTGCAACTCATTTTCTGGCCATAAGTGTCTCTGCTGATATCTTTAATGCCACTTCCCAAGTGCAAGTCGTATATATATGCTGTATCCTTACGGGCATAAATCTTTACATTGGCCTTTGGGTCACCTGCAACTTTGATTGTAGGCTGGCACAGTGGGTAGACACTTGGGATAAGAGAGAACAGAGTCCAAATCCAGCCTTAGATGCTCACCAGCTGTGTCATTTGGGCAAGTCCCTTAGCCTTGGTTTCCTCCTCAATAAAATGGGGATATCATAGCACATACCTCCCAGGTTTAGTGTGAGGATAAAATAAGGTAATGTGTGTAAAGCTCTTTGCAAACCTTGAAGTGCTACATAAAAGCTAGCTATAGTAGTAGTAGTAGTAAGTCTCTCACGCAGGATTTGAAATCAGACCTTTTACCTCAAGTGCTCTGGCCATTATGCCAATCTAGAATCAAAGTTATGGTCTTCTTGGAATGGACTTTTGATTCAGCCTTTTTTGTTGTGTGGTCATTTTCAGTCACTTCTGACTCTTTATGACCCTGTTTGGGGTTTTCTTGGCAAAGACACTGCAGTGGTTTGCCATTTCTTTCTCCAGCTCTTTTTACAGATAAGAAAACTGAGGCAAACAAGGTTAAGTGACTTGCCCAGGGTCACCCAGCTAGTAAGTGTCTGAGGCTGGATTTGAACTCGGGAAGATGGGTCTTCCTGACTCCAGGCCCAATTCACTATCCACCTACCTGCCTCTTTGATTCAGTCTAACATATATTTATTCAGTACCCACTATATACAGAGCATGGAGCTAGGTGCTGGGGAAAGAATCAAGTTTAGATAAGACATGGTCCCTGTCCTCATAGGTGAACAAGACACCAACAGAGATATATCATTCAAAGGTCAACAGAAAGATTCATGTCAGTAGAATGCAGTATATGTATATATAACTTGAACAAAGGAATTGGCATAAAAGATGTCAGCAGGGACATTTCTGCCCAGAAAAGGAGGTGGGCTGGTCATTTGCCAAGAGTGAGGGATCACAGATGAACAGCCCTAAGTGCTTGCCTGGTGTCCATGAAATTGTGACAGAATGAGGGGAGATTTCAGTGCCTGGGTGGGCTCCTCTGTGCCAGGTTTACGCAAGAGAAAGAACAGGGATCTCCTAGGACAAGGAGGCATGGTGGGGTTGTGCTCAGCATAGTGGGAAGGAGCAGCCACACAAGCGAGATTGAATCATGGCTCCCTCATGGTACAGAAGCATCTGTCTACAGGAGTCATCTGCTCTGTAGCCAAAGCTTCTGTATGTATGGTCTTCTTGGATTAGAATATGAACTCCTTGAGAGCAGGGGTTGACTCACTTTTCTACTGGTGCTCTCTAGTCCTCAGCACATAATTAAGACTTAATAGAGGCTTTTTCATTCATTAACTCATTAATGCTACACCATGCCCCCTGTGGTGGAGCAGGGCCTTGGGCTCTTCATTAATGATATATATGAGGTGCCAGACAAGACTGTCAATAAGGGTGGCTGGCTGCGTATTAGTGGGAATTATCCTTTAGGGCATTATGTGTGACTAATTATATATTAAGTTTAACTTGCCATTTGATGATTTTTCAGTCTGTGGCAGATGGTAATAAACTGGGCTGCAATGTCTTTGCTGGAAGGTCAAAGGGAGGAGCTGCGGCCGCTGCCACTGCTTCAATACCAAGGGTAATGCCAGCTCTCAGCCCCTGGCCCCCAGGCAGGGTTCTATGGGGAGAGATGTCTGCCGCCAAGAGTAGATCACAAGTCATAGATGCCCATCTCAAATTATCTGGCGTTTATCTGGTATTTACTCATCTGTGCATATGCATGTGGTATCCTCCCAGGTTTCCATCTCAGTAAGCTCAAGGCTTAGCACAGAGCCTTGTCCCAAGTAGGCATGTCATCAGTATTTGTTGAACTGATTAGAATTGGATCACAGAATATTAGGGCTGGAAGGGACTTTAGAGGTCAATGCCCTCATTTCAAGAGAGAAGGGAATGAGGAAGTGTTTTGTGGTAGAAAGAGCTCTGGATTCAGAGTTGGAGGACCGGGGTTTGAATCTCAACTCTCACTAGCTGCATAATTCCTTCAGGCCTCTGGGCCTCAGTTTTCTCACCTGTAAAATGTAAAATGACCTCTAAAATTCCTACCAACTCTTTATCTGTGATCTTGTGTGGAAACTGAGGAAGACATAGGTAGATAAATTAGTAAATACAAGGTAAATAACTTGAAATGAGCATCTGTGTCCGATGAACTAGTGGTGGCAGAACAGACTGGGCAATCTGTCAATCAATATATATTAAGCACCTACTTGTATTAAGCCAAAGAGGCAAAAGACAGTCCCTGCTCTCAAGGAGCTTGCAGTCTAATGGGGGAGACAACAAGCAAACAAATATGTACAAAAAAGCTATAGACAGGATTAAATAGGAAATAATTAACGGAAAGAAGGCACTGGAATTAAGAGGGATTGGGAAAGGCTTCCTATGAAAGGTGGGATTTTAGTTGGGACTTAAAGGAAGACAGGGAGATCACTAGTTAGAGAATAGGGAGAGCATTCCAGGCATGGGGGACAGCCAGAGAAATGCCCAGAGCTGAGAGAGGGAGGGTCTTGTTTGTGGAAACACCAGGAAGCCATTGCACTGGATAGAAGAGTACATGGCAGGGAGTGAGGTGTAAGAAGACTGGAAATAGAGGAGGGACCAGGTTATGTCAGACTTTGAATGCCAAAGAGAGGATTGTTTATTTGATCTTGGAGGTAATAGGGAGTCATTGGAATTTTTTGAGGAGGAGAGTGACATGGTCAGACCTGCATTTTAGGAAAATCAGTTTGGTGGCTGAATGGAGGATGAGTGGAGCTGGGAGAGGCTTGAGGCAGGCAGACCCACCAGCAGGCTATTGCAAAAGTCCAGATGTAAGATGATGAGGGTCTGTACTAGAGGAACGGCAGTGTCAGAAGAGAGAAGGGGGCATACTCAAGAGATGTTGTAAAGGTGAGATTGACAGATCTTGGCAACAGATTGGATATGGCAGGGGGCGGGGGTGGGATGGGGGGATGAGAGATAAGTGAGGAATTCAGGATGACTTCTTGGTTGTGCGCCTGGGAGACTGGAAAGATGGTGTTGCTCTCAAGGGAAGTTAGCGGGGAGGTGGGGCAGGTTTAGGGGGAAAGATAGTGAATTCCATTTTGGACGTGTTCCATATGTCTACTGGACATCCAGTTCAAGATGCTTAAAAGACAATTGGAGATGGAAGGCTGGAGGTCAGCAGAGAGGTTAGGATTAGATAAATAGATTTAAGAATTATCAGCATGGAGATTATAATTGAACACATGGGAGCTGATGAGATCACCAAGGGATCACCAAGAGATCACCAGTGTAAAGGGAGAAGAGAAAAGGACCCAGGAGAGAACACTGTGAGATACCTGTGGTCAGATCTCTATAAGGATCCAGCAAAGGGCACTGAGGAGTGGTTTGATAGGTAGGAGGAGAACCAGGAGAGAGAGTGGTGTCCCAAAAACCTAGAGGAAAGAGTATCAAGGAGGAGAGAGCGATTGACAGTATCAAACACTCCAGAGAGGTCAAGGAGAATGAAGATTAAGAAAAATTCATTCGATTTGGCAGTAAAGAAATCACTGGCAACTTTGGAGGGAGCAGTGTCAGTGGAAAGACAAGGTTGGAAGCCGAGTTATAAAG
Source organism: Phascolarctos cinereus (assembly GCF_003287225.1). Classification (NCBI taxonomy): domain Eukaryota; kingdom Metazoa; phylum Chordata; class Mammalia; order Diprotodontia; family Phascolarctidae; genus Phascolarctos; species Phascolarctos cinereus. Next base: position 683,999,148 of record NW_027555847.1, on the reverse strand, counting down.
GGTTAATAAGAGAGTGAGAGAAGGACGTTGAAGGAATTAGAATGGGTAAAGAAGAAACAAAGCTATCACTCTTTGCAGATGACATGATGGTATACTTAGAGAATACTAGAGGATCAAGTGAAAAATCACTTGAAATAATAAACAAATTTAGCAAAGTTGCAGGATATAAAATAAACCCACATAAATCACTGGCATTTCTATATATTACCAACAAAGCCCAACAGCAAGAGATAAAGAAATTCCATTTAAAGTTACTGTAGACATTATAAAATATCTGGGAGTCTACCTGCCAAAACAAACTCAGCAACTGTATGAACATAATCACAAAACACTTTTCCCACACATAAAGTCAGATCTAAATAATCGGAAAAAAATATCAGTTGCTCATAGGTAGGCCAAGCTAATATAATAAAAAATGACAGTTCTACCTAAATTAATTTATTCAGTGTCATAACAATCAAACTACCAAAAAATTATTTTATATAGCTAGAAAAAAAATAACAAAATTAATCTAGAAGAACAAAAGGTCCAGAATATCAAGGGAACTAATGAAAAGAAATGCAAGGGAAGGTGACTAGCTGCACCAAATCTTAAATTGTATTATAAAGCAGCAATCATCAAAACTACTTGGTACTGTCTAAGAAATAGAAATCTGAGAAATAGATCCACTAAGAAGTAGTGGATCAGTGGAATAGGTTAGGTATGTAAGACACAACAGTCAATGACTATGATAATCTACTATTTGATAAATCCAAAGACTGCAGCTTCTGCAACAAGAACTCACTATTTAACAAAAACTGCTGGGAAAACTGGGAAAGAATATGGCAGAAACTAGGCATAGCCCAACATCTTACACCCTATACCAAGATAAAATCAAAAAGGGTACATGATTTAGATATAAAGACTGATACTAGAAGCAAACTAGGAGAGCAAAGAATAGTTTACCTATCAGATCTATGGAGAAGGGAAGAACTTATGACCAAACAAGAGGCAGAGAACATTATGGAATGCAAAATGGATGACTTTGATTACATTAAATTGAGAACTTTTGCACAAACACAGCCAAGGGAAGCAGAAAGCTAGGAAACAATTTTTATAGCCAGGTCATTGATAAAGGCCTCATTTCTAAAATATATAGAGAACTGAGTCGAATTTATAAGAATACAAGTCATTCCCCAATTGATAAATCATCAAGGGATATGAACAAGCAGCTTTCGGAGGAAGAAATTAAAGCCATCTTTAGTCATATGAAAAATGCTCTAAATCACTATTGATTAGAGAAATGCAAATCAAAACAATGCTGAGGTACCACATCACACCTGTCAGAATGGCTAACATGACAAAACAGGAAAATGATAAATGCTGGAGAATATCTGGGAAAATTGGAACACTAATGTATTGTTGGTGGAGTTGTGAACTGATCCAACCATTCTGAAGAGCAATTTAGAACTATGCCCAAAGGGCTACAAAATTGTACATACCCTTTGACCCAGCAATCAGCAATATGATATGGGGGCTAAGGACTTTAGAGAAGAAAGTATAGAGTTGAATTGATTCACCAAAGGGTCAAGATGGGGAAAAAAGAAGCGTGGCTAGCTCAGGAGAGATGGCTTGGGAGAGAATTGAACAGCTGAGGGATTGAAGGTCACTTTGTGGATGAAGAATAGGGTTTGGTGAGGGAAATCAGAGGAAGAGGTAGAAAGGCAATAGATTATGGTCAGAAAAGGGGATTTCAGAATTCATGAATGTGAAGGTGGTACATTTGTGGATGATGGCAATTCGGTCAAGGATGTGACCATCTTTGGGTATGTGTTGTTCAGTCATCTCTTTTGTGTCTGACTCTTTGTGACCCCATTTTTGGAGTTTTCTTGGCAAAGATACTGGCGTGGTTTGCCATTTCCTTCTCTAGCTAATGTTTTACAGATGAGGAAACTGAGGCAAACAGGGTTAAGTGACTTGCCCAGGGTCACACAGCTAGTCTGTGTCTGAGGCCGGATTTGAACTCATGAAGATGATTCTTCCTGATTCCAAGCCCAGTGTTCAATTCATTTTGCTACCTAGCTGCTCCTCTTTGTGTGTGGCTAAGGCCAATCAATAAACATTTATTAAGCAAGTGTCTACTATGTGCCCAGGCACTGTGCTAAGGGCCAGTGATACAAAAAGGTGAAAGACATTCATTCCCTTCCCTCAAGGAGCTCACAATCTAATGGGGGAGATAGTCAAGGGAAATGAGTAGGCTGAGGAGCTAAATAGTTAGGGTGTTTGAAGGAGAATCAATGGGTATGCCTAAGTTCCCTAGTATGAGAGCAGGAGTTAGGGAGGATGATGAGCCATGTGCCTAATTCATTGAGTAAGGAAGGGGGGTTACCTGGTGGTATGAAGACAAGAGCTACCAGGATCTGGAGTGGGTAGTAGAAAGGAGGAGAAGTCACTGAGTGATGGAGATAGAGAGAGAACCAGAACGTAGCAATGGGGAGCAAGGAATATTCCAACTCCCCTGCCTTGACCAGTGAGTCCAGGGAAATGGGTGATGGTGCAGTCAGTATTGGAGAGGGTGGCCAGGGAGGCTGTGTCATTGGGAAGAGCCAAATTTCAGTAACAGAAGATAGAAGGAATGGGAGAGGAAAAGATTTAGAAAGAAAGGAAGTTTACTGCTAATGAAACAGGAAGGAGACCCACTATGTCCCCTGGCAAGTCCATTCCTTTTATGGACAGGGTAGGTAGGTAAGACAGTGGATAGAGGGTCAGGAAGATCTGAGTTCAAATCTGGTCTCAGACCTACTAGCTGGATGACACTGGGCAAGTCACTTCACCCTGTTTGCCTCAGTTTCCTCATCTGTAAAATGGGCTGGAGAAGAAAATGGCAAACCACTCCAGTAGCTTTGCCAAGAAAACCCCAAATGGGGTCACGAAGAGTCAGACATCATTGAAACGATTGAACAACAACAATAGCAATTACATTTTCTCCCACATCGATCCTAACCCAGTCTCTTTGAAACTGCTCCCCACTGCTCCTGTTTCTGCCCTCTAGGGCCAACCGGGACAAACTGAATACCTCCTCTATATGAAAACCCTTCAAATAATTCAGATGTCACCGGCTCCACTGAGCATTCTGCTCTCCAGACTAAACATATCCGCTTCCCTCAATGGGTGTTCACGGAACAGCGACTCAGGACCCTTTACTGTCCCACTTGCCTTCCTCCAGTACTTGGAACTAAACGCGGTATTTCAGACGTGCTCTGACTCGGGCACAGAACCCCAGGCCGGTCACCTCCTTGGACTGGGAAGCCAGTCCTCTCTCCGAGCAGCCCAAGATAGCATCAGATTTCCGAGTGGTTATCTCCTACTGTGGCAGTCATATTCAGCCTGGAGTCTACTGACATCTTCAAATGTGTTTCAGAAAGACTGCTGTCCAGCTCTGCCTCCACCATCTCATACTTAATCCAGCTGTGGGAGCTCTTGTGAGTAGTGAGTCTGTCTCCTACTGACCTCGTGTAGTAAAGAGAGTGATGGACCTAGGATCAGGAAGAACTGGATTCCAGTGCTGCCTCGGATACTTGCTAGCTATGTGACCATGGGCAAATGGATTAACATGGAGGATGCTCTACTTCCTCATTTGTAAAATGGGGCTCAGATGAGATAATAAATGCAAAGTACTATTGCCAATTTTGCCATTAATGTTAGTGGTAATTATTATCTCCAGCCCTAAGTACAGGGCTATGCAAAGAGCAATCCTTAAAAATCTCTTACGCAGTGTGGCTAGATGGTGTAGTGGAAAAGCAACCAGTCCTGGAGTCAGGAGGGCTTGAGTTCAAATCTGGCCTCAGACACTTGAGATTTCCTAGCTGTGTGACCCTGAGCAAGTCACTTAACTCCAATTGCCTCACCAAAAAGCAAAAAAAAAAAGTTTAAAAAAAAAAAGCTTCTTAAGTGGAATTGAATCATCCAGTTCAAACCCCTCATTTTACAGAAGAGGAAAAGAGAGAAAATGGAGGGACAGAGGATCAAAGAAGGAACAGGATCTTTGCATGGGGAAGGCAGGAGGATGATAACTCTCACCAGAGAGAATGCAGAGCTTGTCAGCTCCTACTGTGTTTCTGTTTTCTCCCCAAGGAGCATATGTGACCTTTGTACTGGAAAATGACTAACAGGGAGTTGATGCCCCAGGTGAGTAAGGCAGTAATAAGACAGCATTGAGCTGCCTTTGATGAACCCAGCCCAGATGAACTCCAACCTCAGGTTCTAAAAGAACGGGCAGATGTGATGACTAGGCCACTGTTGGTGACATCTGAAAGATCATGGAAAATGGGAGAGAGGAACCACAAAATTGGAGAAGAGCCAACATGCCAATAAAAAAAAAAAGAATGAACAGAATCTTTAAGTTTGACTTCAATTTCTGAGAAAAGTCTAGAATCAATCATTAAAGATATGGTTGGCAAAGTCTAGAAGGGAAGCAGTGATTACAAAGAGCCAGCATGGTAGATGCAAGTAAAGGTCAGGTGAGATTAACCTCATTTCCTTTTTGTGATGTAGTTTTTAAGATCGCATATGAAGGGAAGGCTTTTATATCCCTGATATATAGCTTGCTTAGATTTTCAGCAGAGTTTTTGATAAGATATCTCACATTATTCTCGTGGAGAAAATGGAGAGATATGGACTAGATGATAATTAGATGGACCCAAGAGTTGACCAGATGGCCAAATTCAGGGTAGTTGTTAGTGGTCCAATGTCAACATGAGAAAGGGTCTCCAGTGGAGTGCCCCAAGGATTGGTGCTTTTTAATTTTTTTTATCAGTGACTTGGACAGAGACATAAATGTTATGCTTATCAAATCTGCAGATGACCCAGAGCTGAGAGGGGAGAGCTAATACACCGGATGATAGTCAGGATCCAAAAGGTTATCGACAGGCTAGAGCACTGAGTTGAATCTAATAAAATGACATTCAACAGGGATAAATGTAAATAAAGCCTTACAGCTGGGCACAGAAATCAGCTTCACAATACAAGATTGGAGAGGTATGGTTAAGACAGTGGCCATTTTGAAAAAGATCTAGGGGTCTCAGTGGGCTGCAAGCTCAGCATAAACAATAAAACAAACAATTCAGTCTTGGACTGCCTTGGGAGGCGTAGTTTCCAGGCATGCCAGAGGGCAGTAGCAATGGCAACTGCACACACCTGGCAGTGAGCACAACTGCTGTCCTGGACAAGAGGGAGACTGGACTTCAAGTCTCTGGTTGCCTCTTCAGCTTTGTGTACCTTCCTCTGAGAATTTATGAGCAAACAGGGATGGTGAGATTGTGGTCTCTAGCCCTCATGGCAACCTCGTGACTTGAAGATGCCAGAATCACCTGTGTCCAAAGGCTGGTTGCCCAAGAGAAGGTGATGTGAACATCTTCTTTAACATAGGGCCCACGAACTTATTTTTTTTAATATATTTCAATATGGTTGGTTTTCTTTGTAATCCTATGCATTTTATTCAATGTGTTCAAACAACATTATTCACAAGAATGCCCAAAGCATCCACTACCCAAAAGAAGTTAACAAACAAAGCCCAGCCCTGCCTTTTCTCCCAAAAGCTAAGTGGGCAGGAAGGCTGACTCTGCAGGGGACTTTCCCCTGCCCTGTACCCTAGAGCTATCAGACATACAGGACTGCATACAATCTGGCTTTTCCAGTCTTATTTCCTACTATTCCCCCTTCATACCCTCTCCAATTCCAGTCAAACTGGCCTGCCGGCTCTCCCCCATGCATGGTGTTCCACCTTCACCCTGTTTGTCTTTGTACACTCGTCCAAATGCCCCCACCCCAAATTTCCCCATCTTTTTCATCCCTGCCTAGCTTCCTGAATGCACTGCTCAAGAGACCTGCTCTGCAAGGCCTTTCTGGATTCCCACAGCTCTTAGGACCTTCCACCCTCTTGAAAATGCTTTGCCTGGATAGAATGTAAGCTCCATGGGGGCAGGAAGGAATTTCATTTTTGTATTTGTATTCCTGGTGTTTAGCACACAGTAGGAGCTTAATAAATGCTTGTTGACTGAAATATGCTTCCTGCTTACTGACATGTACGCATGTTGTTTACCTCAGCAAAATGTGAAGCTTTTGAGGGCAGGAAGTCTTTCAGTTTTGTCTTCGTGTCCTCAGCCTAGTACAGCGCCTGGCACATAGTGGGGATTGAGTTATACTTAAGGAGTGCCTGTTGATTATATGTGTACATGTTCTTTGGCCCAGTGGGATGGAAGTTCCTTAGGGACAAGGACTCTTTCATCATTGTTTTTTATCCCTAAGGCAGTATAGCACTTACACATAGTAGACATCTAAGAAATATTCTTAGTCACAATAGCTAACATTTATATAGCACTTTAAGGTTTGCAAAATGCCCTTTGCATATATGTATATTTCATTCGATCTTCACAACAACCTTAAGAGGGAAGTGCTACTATTATCAAAATTTTACAAATTGGAAAACCGAGGCAGAGTTTAAATGACCTGCCCAGGGTCACACAGCTAGTAAGTATCTGAGGCAGGACCCAAACACAGGACTTCTGACTCCAACAAGACTCCACTGTGCCACCCCGTTGCCTAGATTTAGCATTGGAAGGGACCTCAGAAGACATCTTGTCCCCACTCTATCGTTTTACCAATATGGAGGTAAAGTGACTGCCCAGGTTCTCGTATTTGTTGAATTGAATTGAAATTAATTAAACTGAATGAAGGCTTTCTCCTTGTAGCTTATGAAAATTCACAGTTCTGACTAGGTCCTGGACCACAGTTATACATAGGAGAGTGGGAATATCTCTCTAGTCTTCTCCCCTCTCTCCTTTCTCTCCTTTCTTCTCTCCCCTCCTTCTCCTCCTCTTCCTCTCTTTCTCTCCCCATCTCCCTTTTCCCCTCTCCCTCTCTTCTCCCCCTCCCTTCCCTTCTCTCCCCCTCCCTCTCTTCTCTCCCTTCTTTCCTCTTTCTCCTCTCCCTCTTCCTTCTTTTCCCCTTTCTCTCTTCTCCCCTTCCTTCTCTCCCCAGTTCTCCTTCTCCTCTCTCCCTCTTCTCCTTCCCCTTTCCCTCCTCTCTCCCTTTTCTCCTCTCCTTCACCTCTGTCCCCTCTCTCCCTTTGCTTTTCCTCCTCCCCTTGCCAATCCTGGACAACAATAATAACACCAACCAGGCTGGCATAGTTTTACATAGAGCTGTGCCTGCCACCTGTGGAGACAAGAAGTTGAAACACCCTTGCAGCTGCTCCAGACCATTCTTTGTTAAATAAAATACAACAGAGTTTTTTTGTGTGTGGGAAGAGAGAATATCATTTGATAAATCCAAGACAATAGCAAGAGACTGGCCCAGGTTTAGATGACCTCTGAGTCCCCTCCCGCTCTAGGTCTCTGGTCCTATGTGACCTTCCTCAGCCTCAGTTTCTTCATCTGTAAAATGAGGGGGTTGGGTCTAGATGGCCTCTGAGCTCCCTTCCAAGTAGAGAGCTGTGGTCCTATGATATTTCTCTGGCCACTGGGCATGAAAAGGGCCTTCCAACAGAAGGTGGCATAATCCTAAGTCTTAAAGCTCAACCACTGATTTTCTTGCACCAGCTGCTCAAGAAAAAAAAAAGGGTTCATAGCAGGACAAAACCAGTCATCTGACTGCCAAGAAAGCTCACCTAGAGGTAGGTATGGACTGAGCCAAGTTCTGAGGAAGCCCAGAAGGAACAAGAGGATGACTGGAAAGGAAAGCAGAGAAGGAGCTGGCCAAGCATGGAACTGACTGGCTTCAGAGCTGAGATACAGTCAGCTGTCCTGATTTGAGGACAGCTCCCTTTTCAGGATTGCCCGTCCAGCCAGAATTCTGGTGGCTTTCCCAGGGATCTGTCCTTTCCTGGAGGCCTTCCCACAGTTTCCCATTCTAGCTGGAATTCCCATCTCATTTATCACTGCCATCCCAGGCAAGCTGCCAAAGCCTTCCTTTTGGTTTTTCTGGGCAGCTTCCTTTTCTTTCAGAAAGAAAGATGACACAGAGTTTGAATTTCAGGAAGCTCTAGACCAATCTCGAGTTATTTTTTTTTTAATTTATCCATTCAGCTTCTGATTTCTTGGGATCACTGTTGTCTCGAGTGAGAAGGAGCCTCAGAGGCCACAGGAGCATTAGTTTAGAGCCAAAGTGACTTTTGACATCATCAAATCAGTCTGATGATTGTCTGCCTTATGGATGGACCCCTTCACAGAATCATGTTGTTAAATGTATCAAATAAAACATATAGAATTACAAAGAAAACCAATTATATTGAAATACAGTTCTTAAAATATTAAAACTAAACAAGGTCATGGACTCTAGCAAAAGAGGGAGCATGCAGCCTGGAGTCAGGAAGACCTGAGTTAAAATTTGACCTCAGATATATACTAGTTGTGTGACCCTGGGCTATTCATTTAACCTCTGCCTGATTTAGTTTCTTCAAATGGAAGGTGGGGTAATACACCACAACTATCAGACTGGCCAATATGACAAAAGAGGAAAATGATAAATGTTGGAGAAGATGTGGGAAAATTGGAACTTTAATGCATTGTTGGTGGAGTTGTGAACTGATCCAACCATTTTGGAGAGCAGTTTGGAACCATGCCCGAAGGGCTATAAAAATGTGCATACCCTTTGACCCAGCAATAGCACCTCTTGGGCTGTATCCTAAAGAGATCACATAAATGGGAAAAGGACCCACATGGACAAAAATATTTATAGCAGCTCTTTTTGTGGTGGCAAAGAATTGGAAACTGAGAGGATGCCCATCAAATGGGGAATGGCTGAGCAAGTTGTGGTATATGAATGTAATGGAATACTGTTGTGCTATAAGAAATGATGAGCAGGTGGACTTCAGAAAAACCTGGAAAGCCTTGTGTGGACTGATGCTGAGTGAAGTGAGCAGAACCAGGAGAACGCTGCACACAGTAACAGCCATGTTGTGTGATGACTAATATTGACAGACTTAACCCTTCTCAGCAATGCGAGGATCTCCAAGGGCCTCATAATGGAAAATGTTATCTGCATCCAAAGAGAGAACTATGGAGTCTGAATGCAGACGGAAGCAGACTGTTTGCTCTTTTTTTCTTCTGTTGTGTTTTGTTTCCTCTTTCTGGCGGTTCCTCCTATGGGTTCCAATTCTTCCTTACAACATTACTAACGTGAAAATGTTTACTAGGAATGTGTATGTAGAGCCTGTATCAGATTGTGCGCCATCTTGGGGAGGGGGGAAGGGGAGAAAAATTTAAAACTCAAAAGCTTATAGAAGTGATTGTTGATAAATCAAAATCAATTAATAAAGTTTAAAAAAAAAGAAAATGGGGTAATAATAGCACCTACTTCCCAGGGCTGTTGTGAGAATCCAATCAGATAATATTTGCAAAAAATGAAAGGGTGAAAGAAAGAAAAACAAAGAAAGAACGAGAAAAAGGCTTAGTGCAATGCCTGGCACACAGTAGGCGCTATATAAGTGCTTCTTTCCTTCCTCCCTTCCACCCATCCTCCTGGGAGGTAAATGCTATTATTATCCCTATTTTATTGATAAGGACAATAGATAGAGGCAGAGAAAGGTGAAGTGCCTTGCCCAAGGTCACACAGTCTGAGGCCCAATTTGAAGCCAGGTCTTCCAAACTAACACTCTGTCAACTACACCCTGTTCCCTCTCAGCGGCAGGCAACTTTCACCTGTCTGTCTGTCTGTCTGTGTTAAATACAGCCTGGTAAAGTCACAGCCCGTCCAGAAACAGAGTAGGCTTGATCTAAGACAGGAGGCTCCTCTCTCCTCCAACAAGCCTGTTTAAGGAATTATTGTTCACTCTTCATGACACACAGCAAAGAGCCCGTGATAATACCACCACCTAGGCACCCTGGGATTCATCTAACGCCTTTATATAAATAGGAGCTGCTTGTTTATGTAAAGGACTTAATTTAAGTACGGCACCTAGGGCAGGGCCCAGGATGGGAGGGGCTAGAAGAAGGCAGACCGAGGCAGCCCTAGGGGAGTGGACCCAAAAGAGATCCTGAGGAGGTCCAGAGAGAAGCAGGAGCAAAGCGAGGCTAAGACCAGTGAAACGATTGTTCTGGGGTTACATAGTTAACAAGTAAGTGATACAGGATCTAAATGCAGGTTTTCCTAACCCTAAGTCCAAAGCTTTATCCAATATGCCACACTGCCTCTCTAGGCAGATAAATGCCCAAACAGGTTAAATCACCAGCCACATAGCCTCGCCTCTGAGACTCTTGTGATGGATACGTGCGCACGCGCACACACACACACACACACACACACACACACACACACACACACACACACACAGCCCCCCCCCCAAGAATTTCACCTCAGTTCCCATAAAGCTCCAGAGTCAGAAACACTGAATCAAAATGACAAGAGATATTGTTTGTATCGCCCAAGTGAGCCCAGTGTTCTGGTAGAACAGAAAATACCTTGGGCTCTTGGAGCTGGTAATGTTTTCCATTAGCACCAGAAAACAGCTTCGTTTTTAACCCCAACCAACTTATCCAATTAACTCAGCACCACTCAGCCCTGGCCATCACCTGGTGGGCTGGACACCCAGCCCTGGGCAGCCAAGAAGGGTTTTGGGATCCTGGGACAGGACCCGTGGCTGTGGGGCCAGCCAGGGAGGGGCATGGATAAGGCTGCACCTGAGCAAATGCCTTCTCAATTCTCTCTCCTTCCATGGGTAGGTCCCTGACCTGGCTGAGAATGAGAGTCTGGGCCTAGAAGGTCCCATCATCCCTGATCTGGGAGGCTAGGGTCAGTCTGGGACTTACCCAAGAGTCAGGCTTCAGGGAGCTCCAGTGGTATCACACCCTTCAAGTCTCCATGCTGACATAACACTTAGCTCCACCCCTAGGGGAAACCTCTTTCCCAAGTACACCAGTATACTTTCCTCCCCACCCCTCAACCAAATTTGCCCATAATGCTCAAATTCCTAGTCACAGCCCTGACTAAAGACTATTTCAGACCTAAAAGGAGGGATCAAGAGCTGGTAGGGATCTCAGATGAACCCTCAGAGGCCATTTAATCTAACCCTCATGTTTTACCCATGAAAAGACGGTGCCTCAGTGGAGGTTAGGGAATTTGCTTAAGGTTGGTCACATAAGCAGTAAATGGCGACTGGGTGGATAAAGCACAAAACCTGGAGTCTAGAAGACACGAGTGCAAATCCCACTTCAGATACATCCTAGCTGTGTGACCCTGGGCAAGTCCCTTAACCTATCTGCCTCAGTTTCCTCATCTATAAAATGCAGATAACAATAGCCCCTACCTCCCAGGTTTGCTGTGAGAATCAAATTAAATAATTTTTATAAATTGTTCTGCAAACTTTAAAGAGCTATAAGTGCTCGCTAGGTCTGCCTGGGACACTCACCCTCTTCTACACCATCTACTGACCTGCCTAATTTCCTTAAAGTGCCAACTAAAATCCTTTCTTTTACTGGAAGCCTTTCCCCAGGCCCCTTTTATTCTAGGGCATTCCCTCTGGTAATTATTTCCTATTTATCCTGTGTAGAGCTTGCTTTGTAAATATTTGTTTGCATGTTGTCTCCCCATTTAGATTGTAAGCTTCTTAAGGGCAGGGACTGTCTTTTGCTTCTTTTTGTATCCGCAGCACCTAGCACAGTGCCTGGCACTTAGAAATAAATGTTTATTTATCCTCCTTCCCTAAATCTCTGGTTCAAAGTTGAGTGCTTAACCTACCTCCCATTTTGGTCCCTGAGAGAACAAATTATCCCTCTAGGAAGAGAGAAGGATAGATTTTCAGAGCAGCCACCAAGGAAATGTCAGGTATTTGTACTGGTCATAAAAGAATGTTCCCTTCTCAGCAGGGAAGTCACTTTAACCTCTCTTTGCCTCAGTTTTCTCATCTGTAAAATGGAGATAATAATAATACTACCCCCTTCCAGGGTGGTCGAGAGGATCAAATGAGATAATATTTGTAAGTGTTTAGCACGGTGCCTGGCACATATTAAGCATTTGATAAAGGCTTGTTTTCTTCCTTCCTTCTTCTGCATTTATTACTGACCAAATGAATACCATAGGGCAGATCTGACTATGACTTCATCCCCCTTATGCCACTACCCCAGGCCAGTCAGAGCTCACAAAGTAGTGTGTTTGGAACTACTGGTCTACATACGGTCTTTGGTCAGTTTTAAGTTGTGTCCAAGTCTTCGTGACCCCATTTGGGGTTTTCTTGGCAAAGATAGTGGAGTGGTTTGCCATTTCTTTCTCCAGCTTATTTTACAGATGAGGAAACTGAGGCAAATAGGGCTAAGTGACTTACCCAGGGTCACCCAGCTAGTAAGTGTCTGAAGCTGGATTTGAACTCAGGAAAAAAAGTCTTCCTGACTCCAGGCCCAGCACTCTAAGCACTATAGCGCCACCTAGCTGCCCAAAGTTACAAAGGGGTTAAGTGTCTGATCTTGGGATTCAAACCCAGGTCTCTGACTCTAAATCCAGCCTTTTCCCACTAGACTCCTGTCCTTGATATTAGAAGCTCATGAAGGCCTTTAGGGAAAATAATGAGAATGTGCTCATGCTAAGAGTTCGAAAGAAGGAATTGGTTGGAGTGGGGGAAGAACAGTGAGCCAGAGCAGCCAGGCAATGGTAGAAATGGTGGCCCCAGAGGTAGAGAGGGAATCTGGCAGGTGGGAAAGGCACAGCCAGACAGGTGAGTGACAGGACAATCTAGATGGACAGCCAGGCGGGGAAGGGATAGGGAGCAGTGTGGAAGGGCGGCAGGCAGGATTGGGTGAGAGGAGATGAGCTTGGGGAGCCAGGCAAGGAAAGGGACTTAACAAGAAGCCAGTCCTGTGAAACGCCAGCAGCCCAGGGTACTCACTTAAGCATTGCAGCCCATTCCGATTGAGCAGGGGTTTGCCACACAGGGAGCAGTTGATACAGCTGGAGAAAGTCCCTGGCACTAACTGGTGACCATTTGTGCTTCTCCACTTTTCCCTCAGCTCTATCTCTTTCTGTTGGTCTTTGTTCTTACCCTGAGAAAGAAGGAAGGAAGATCTTAGAACTGCCAGAGAAGCATAGTTTTAGAGCTGAGTTACCTGTATTTTAAAGATGAGGAAACTAGGGAAGCTGATGGTGTAGCAGACAGAACACTGAGTCTGGAGTCAAGAAGACCTGGGTTCAAATTTATGGAAGGGGCCCTTTAAGTCATCCTGAGTCATGTATATATCATATAATTTCATATCATATCATAGATTTTGAGTCAGAAGGAACTTGAGAGGTCATTATATCCCTTTCACTTTACAGATAAGGAAACTGAAGACCAGAGGGGTTGTGGCTTGCCCAAGGACACAGAGTCAGAATTTGAATCCGTGTCCCTGGACTCTAGATCCAGAGTTCTTTGTATCTGATCACACTGAGAACAGCCTTAGCAGAATACAGGGACCTGAGGGCAAAAATACCCACAGGGCAGACCCCCTATTAGACCCTTAGGGTGCTTTCTGGAGATTGAGCTGGGGGAGCTACCTAAGGGGCAAGGATGTGAGAGGACATGGGCAGCTCCCATCAGAACCTGGACAGCTCATGCCCAGTTCTGGCCAGCATACTCCCAGCTGACACCCAGTTCCAGCTGGGTGATGGAGCCAGGTTTACCATCCTCACCTTATCCTTCTGCCAGGAGCCAGTGACTCGACTTCTCAGGGAGCTCAGCCTTCGTTTCACCTTGGTTCCCTTTTCACTCTTTTCACTCTTCCCATCATCTTCCTTCCTGAAGCGGGATCCCCAACACAGCCCAGGTCAGGGGATCAGAAAAGCCCAGGAGGATCAGGCCAGGGAGATTTGGCTTGGTTTCACCCCCGACTGGGTCAGTTCCTCTACTTCCAGCTCCTTGGGCTGGAGCCTACAGGCTCTCCCCAGAGTCCATTAGAACAGCATATTCCTAATTCCCTAAAGCTGGTGGGTGTCTCACCTCCCCACTTCCCCTGTCCTTGGTTAGAACTTCTTGTGATACCAGGCTCATCCCCAAAAACATTCTCCCACAGACCCCCCATGCTGCAAAGCCAGCTGTGAACTACAGCCATTAGCATTGGCCTCCTCCTGGGAGTTCTTCCCAAGCTCGACTGGGGCAAGATCTCCCCCCACCCCCTCACATACTCACTCACTGGACAGGAACTCAAACCAAGTTATGTTCTGCTGGGAATCCCTGGGGTCATCCCCTAAGTGAGCCCTTTGCTTCGCCCTGTGCAGGTCAAACAGAATAGCTCAACTCAGCACCTTTTAAGGAAAGCCTTAGATTCTACCAGTCCTGGGCAACATTGCCCTGGTCAGCGTCAATTTGGGTCTGTTGCATACATCTGCTCAAACACAGACTGGGGCTCACCTGTCCTCCTTTCTAGATATCCAGCAGGCAGGATGCCCACAGCTTTCCAGGTGTGTAAAGCAATTCGTCCAGGTCTGAGCTGCCTGACACCTCCTCTACTTCCTCACTTGGAAACACCCTGCCTGGGCCCTTCCTTACCCTCCTGACTCTGCTTTTGAATCTCAGGACTTTACCACCATGCCCCAGTGCCTTTCACCCTGGAGCTTCCTTCAGTGCCTGGGACTTTCTCTGCCCATGAAGCCCTCTCAGCCTGGATTATCCCTCTGTCATACCAGTGTCCTTCTCCCATTGGTGAATTCCTCCCAGGAGCTGCCATTTGGGGAAGGAGCTCAGGCTGGCCAAACTTCATTCCCCTCCTGGCTCTACTTCTAAGTATCTGGGCTTCCATACTGTGCCCCCATGGAGGCACCTTCCCCCTCTTGTCAGCTCCCTTTTGTGCCTTTTCTCCCATTAGAATGTAAGCTCCTTGAGGGCAGGGGCTGTCTTTCCTATGACTCTGGGACATTCCCCTAAAAAGATCCCACTCATTCTTCAAGGCTCATCACCTCCTCCTATTTCCTCCTTTCAAATACCAGGGAGCCTAGATGAGTTCTAAATTCTCTAGCCTCACATTCCAGGAAAGTCACATGAGACTTCTGGGCAGTCCCTGATCTCTTCCTGCCTTCCCCAGACCCCATGCATTTGTTCAGGCTGTGTGACATGCATGCTGTGGACTCCATCCTCATGTCTGCCTGCCCAAGCTCCTCTTCTTCCAAGGCCCAGCTCAGGTACCACATCCTCCAGGAAGCCTTCTCTGATTCCTGCCAGCTAAAGAAGATCTTTTATCTCTCCTCAAATGTTTCCAAAAGTCCTTTGCCTGGATCTTTCCTTGGTCCCCAGTATACTTTCACTTGGGCTAGGCTTACTCCTGTATGGGACATAAGCTCGTAGAAGGCATCTCTGTATCCCAAATACCTAGCATGGAGCCTGGGTATGGAGGGGGCACTTAAAAAATATTTACTGAAATAGAAATGGAAAGAACCACACAAAAAATTTAAAAATGTTATAAAACAATAATGAACTGACTAACATGGAAGAATATTTTGCATGACTACACAAGTATAACCTATATCAAATTGCTTGCCTTCTCAATGGGGGTGGGGTGGGGAGGGAGAAAGAAAGAGAATTTGGAACTCAAAATTTTTTTAAAAAACAATGTTAAACAATTGGTTTTACATGTAATTGGGGAAAAATAAAATATTAAATTAAAAAAAAACCCATAATGAACAAGCATGATTCAAAAATAAAGATAGGAAAAGACACTCCTACCCACCCTTTGGCAGTGGGGGGAAGTCCACAAGGGGTGTACGCTGTACAACTTTTTGGACTTTCTTGATGCATTGATCAGTTATGTGGATTTTTTTACTCTTTGTTTTTCTCTTTAAAAACACTATCTGTTATATGGGATGATTCTATGGGGAGGAGGAGAGTACTGGAGAAATTATGGAGATAGATAAAAACCTAAGACATCAATGAAAAATTAATTTTTCAAGAAAGAGAAAATTGTTGAATGGAACTGAATTCCAGTTTTGATATTCTAGAGCCATAGAAAGAATACTGGAATCAGAGTCAAAGGATCTGGGTTCAAATTCCAGCTGCGCTGCTTGCTTACTACATGTGTATGGTCCTAAGTTTCCTCAACTGTAAAATGAGGGGGTTGAGCCAGATGATGTCCAAGGTCCTTTCCAGCTCTAAATCTACATTTCCTGCAAGGTCTTTCCATGTGACCAGATGACTTCAGCCTGCAGAGAGCAATCTCCCCCTTCTCTGAAATCCAGCAATGTTGAGTCTACCCCGTAAGGCTTAACTTCTGATCATATATTACAAATGTTCTCTAACTTTTTTATATAGGATTATAGTGATTTAGAACTGAAAGAGACTGTTGAGGTCATTCCCATTTTGCAGATGGGAAAACTGAGGCCCAGAGAAGGGAATTGACTTGCCCAGGGTCACACATTGAAATAGTCTCAGAGTTGGGTTTAGAACCCAATGACACTCATTTACAAATACTGACTAAGGGCACATACTAGGTGCCAGGGGCTTACAGGGGATCCAGAGATGTAGGAGAACCAGTCCCTATCCTCATGACCTTCACTGTCTAATTTGATGAGATGAGACACATCTATAGAAACCTGAATAACATTATGAGGCCTTATGCGAGTAAGTTTCAAATAACTGGTATCAATAGGTATAAGGAAGACAGTTGCTGAGGATGGAATAATCCTGGGAGGGCTTCATGGAGGAGGTGAGACTGGAGAGCTGAGCTACATTGTGAAGGACGGGCAGATCTGAAGAGGCAGAGAGAAGGGGGAGATCCCAAGTGGGCAGCTAGCATGAGCAAAAGCACAGAGCATGTGCCGTGGCAAGCGGTGAGAAGAGCAGCCTGATCCATGCCCATGGAGCTCTAGGCTGGGCACAAGGTGGGCTCAGGGAAGATATGCTGAGCTGATGTCAGGCCCCTTTGAGCTCTAACTAGATGATCCTATGTTGTGACTCAGAAACAGAAATCATAGGATGTTAAAGCTGGAAGGAGCCTTGGAATCACCCAGCCCAATCCCCTCATTTCACAGATGGAAAAACTGAGGCCCAAAATAGGGGAGGGACCTGCCCAAGGACAGACACACACACACACACACACACACACACACACACACACACACACACACACACACACACAAAGTGAACTAGTGGTTAAGCTGCGAAGCTGAGACTTGACCTGGCTCCCAAGCCTCAGCATCCTTTCCATTGCATTCTGCTAACCATAGCTCAGAAAACAAACAAAAAGTCCTGAGCATGAACTAGGGTCAGGTCACCTCCAAATTCTGGGTCATCTTCTCCCTGGAGGAGCCTAGCAGGGCACTAGCCTTAGGTCCGGGGGCCTTAAGAATCCTGCCATACTCACCCATGGTACTGCTTGAGCTCTTGAAGGACTTGCTGGACAATTAAGCTAGAGAGAGATACAGAGAGAATGACACACATTGTTTATTCCAAGTGATGCACCATATGGCTAATGTGGAAGTATGTTTTACGTGATCTCATGTGTATAATTGATATCATATTGCTTATCTTTTTTTTTTGAGGCAGTTGGGGTTAAGTGACTTGCGCAGGGTCACACAGCTGGTAAGTGTCTGAGGCTGGACCTGAATTCAGGTCATGCTGATTTTAGTGCCAGAGCTCTATCCACCAGGTCTCCCAACTGCCCCTGCTTGCCTTTTCAATGGGTAGGAGAGGGGCTGGAGGGAGGGAGAGAATTTGGAACTCAAAAAATTTTTAAATGAATCTTAAATTTTTTTTTATTTATTAAGTAAATAAAGCATAATTTTCTAAAAGTGATACTTAAGACTTGGGGTATCTGATTCTATGTACTTTGGAGAGTTGAGTTTATGTGTGTTTGTGTGTATCAATCAATCAAGTATGTATTAAGGACCTATCACGTGCCAACCGTTGGACTTGGTGCTGGAGATACAAAGAAAAAAAAAGAAACATTGCCTGCCCTCAGAGAGCCTACATTTTATCAGAGGAATATGAACATAAGAATATGTGCAAAATAAAAAAAGGTGGTTGTTGCTGAGTCCTTTCAAATGTGTCGTGACCCCATTTGGGGGTTTTTTTGGGGAAGATGCTGGAGTGGTTTGCTATTTCCTTCTCTAGCTCGATTTACAGATGAGGAAACTGAGGCCAACAGGGTTAAGTGACTTGCCCAGGGTCATATAGCTAGTAAGTGTCTGAGGCCAGATTTGAACTCAGGAAGATGAGCCTTCCTGATTCAAAGCCCAGTGCTCCATCCACTTCTAAATAAAGACATTTGTAAATAAATACGAGGTGAGGGGGTGAAGCACTAGCAGCTGGGAGAGGGGATGGAGACATCAAGAAAGTCCTTGAGTTGAGCTTTGAAGGAAACTGAGGAGGGCATTCTAGACACAGGGGACAGCTTGGGCAAAGACATGGAGATGACAGCTGGAGAAAAGTGCATGAGGAATGTGTGTCTGGGTCCCTGTATGTGCCTATGTCTTTGTGTCTGTGCTCATGGTTTCTGCCCCCTGTGTCCTCTGAGCCTAAAGCCTCAGGGGTCAGGTTGGAAATTTCATTAGGGATTACCCTAGTGTCTGATTGAGACGCTCAGGTGTCTGTTTCTTTAAAATTTTTGTATCGATATTCATTAGATAAATTGGTCTATAGTTTTCTTTCTCTGTTTTGGCTCTTCCTGGTTTAAGTATCAGCACCATTTTTGACTGCTTGAAAAAAAAAAGTTTCTTCCCCTGTAGAGTGACAGGGATAAGATGAGGGATTCATGGTACATGGTATATCAGAGTTGGAAGGGGTTATAGGGATTATCAGTGTACTGTCTTTACTTGATGGGAGATTAAGCAAACCAAGGATGTTTGTTGAGTGACTGACTGACTGAGAGGAAGGGTCTTGCCCATGACCAAAGATCACATTAGAAAATGGAAGTTTAGGGGCAGCTAGGTGGCGAAGTGGATAGAGCACATGCCCTGAAGTCAGGAGGACCTGAGTTCAAATCTGGCCTCAGACCAAACACTTGACACTTAATAGCTGTATGACCCTGGGCAAGTCACTTAACCCCAATTGCCTAAAAATTAAAAAAGAAAAAGAAAATGGAAAATTAGTTATGAAGGGCCAATAAGTGGTTTACTGCCTCTCCACCTCCTTTTTCCCCACCCAAATTCATCTTGTCACTTGGGCAGGCAGAACACAGCTCCAGCCTCAGGTGCTTTCCTCTCCCCTTCTTGCCTCTGGACTACTGTAAAATCAGGGGTACTCACACATGATCAGGGGACACGTGGTCTTTTTCTGCTCTTTCCAGCATAGGGGGTTCAATACCTAGAATAGAACACCAAATAAACACAAAACACAGAGGAATAAGATTCAGGCTCCCAAGATCTAGACCTCACCAGAGCCACCCACTGCCCACCCTGTGTGGGGCCAGTACTGAATGTTGCTGGCCCCTGGTAAGGTGAGGCATATGGCTGTTTGTGACCTGACCCCCTGCTTAGCAACTCTTGTCATGAGATGGGTGAAAGTAAGTGAAAGTCCTTGGGGCTTCTGGCAAGAGAAAAAGTGAAACATGAGAGCAAATAGAAGAGAGAAAAATCAGGCAGAGAAACAGAGGTACGTGGGAATCCCCAGGAAGGGAAGGTGCACAGGAGAGGCAGACACAGCCAGAGACAGACTGAATGGCAGAGAGAAAAAGGAAGGGACCTAAAATGAGCTTCAGAGGGAGACTAAGAGAGCTGTAGTGGGTGAATGTGGGGGAGTTCCCCATCAGCTTGATGAGGGTGGGGAGCCTTTCTTCAAGACTTTTCCCTGTGACCTTCCTATGGGCCAGCGGCTCTTACCTTTTTTGTCACGGACCCCTTGGACAACCTGGTGAAGCCTATGCATCCCTTTGCAGAATCACGTTTTTAAATGCATAAAATAAAATACTTAGGATTACAAGGGAAACCAATTATCTGGAACTAAAGATATAATTTTTTTTTTCCATTTGAGTTCATGGGTCTTCTGGAAATCAAGCCATCCTCCGACCTGGGTTCAAGTCTCACCTCTGACACCTTACCTCTGATGAACCCTGGGCAAGTCACTTAATTTCTCAGTGCCTCAGGCAGCTTTCTAAGACAACAAATTGCATTACTTGCATTAGGAGAGGGAGTTCCCTAAGCCCAGTGAAATCACAGGTCCAGGCCCTGTCCCCTAGGGAGGATTTGGACAAGCCCCTTAGCTTCATAGAAGCTCATGGAAGATAGGTCTGTGATCAAAGATGGGCTGGTTGGCTTGGTTCATGATGGGAGGAGCTGTCCCTCAGTTGCTGGTCTCTAAAAAAGGGAGTTTTCCCATCAAAGGACTTTTTCTATGTTCTTCCTTTTGGAGGACTTATCACTGCTTCAGAGCTGACCTGGGTCCTAGGAGGAGCTGTTTCTCTCCAGGACTGGTGAATGTCATCATGGGATCTGCCCTAAGAAGAGAGTTCTAGACTACGGCCACAGCTAGGGAAAGGAGGATCTTGGGAATCCCTTAACTGCAGCTTCTTATATAATGGAGACAGGAAATTTTCTGGCCAGTATGACCCTAGAATCTAGCCTTCTAGGGACAGAAGATTATTTTTACTGGGTAGCACCAGACTCAGGGTTGCCTCAATGGCCACCCAAGTTTTAAAGTTCTAGAATCCAGTCCTCTAGAGAGAGAAGGGGTACTTTGTGGTCAATACCACCAACTCCAAGTTCTCTCTCAAATAATTCCAAGTTGTAGAGTTTGGGATTCAACTTTCTGGTGAAAGAAATGGAGTTCCTGAGCTGTGCCAACCTCTTGGAGAGAGGAGGGTTGGGCACTTGACCCTTCCAAGAGAGTAGAACGGCAGGGGAGCCATCACATGGGAGAGCAAAAGTCCTGCCAGCAAGGTGATGGAAGTGGCTAGAATGCTAGCCTTGCAGTCAGGAAGACCCAAGTTCAAATCTGGCCTCAAAACACTTGAGAGCTGAGTGATCCTGGGCAAGCCATTTAACCTCTGCTGGCCTCAGTTTCCTCATCTGTAAAATGGGCATAATAATAGCACCTACCTCCTAGGGTTGTGGTAAGGATGAAAATGAGATAATATTTGTACAGAGCTTTGCAAACCTCAAAATGCCACATAAATGCTAGCTATTCTTATTATAATTTTGCCCTCTGTTAATACGAATTGTCTGAACAGCACAAGTCCAGTGAGAAAGGGACTTGCTTCTCTAGCAATTCCAAAGGCTGATTGGTTTGTTTTTTTCCTTTATGGGAGAGTTCAAGTTCCCATAAGTCTAGACGCCCCTATAGGCTGCTGGGGTTAAAGGGAGACTCCCTGAAATAATAATGAAAATAGTCGGCATCTATATAGCACTTAAAGATTTGAAAAGCATTTTATAAATATTATCTCATTTGACCCTCACAGAGACCTAGGGAGACAGGTGCTGTTATTTTCCCCATTTTATAGATGAGAATACTAAGGCTGAAAAAAACTAAGCGACTTGCTTAGGGTCACATCACTAGTATCTGAGGCGGGATTCCCCACTTAGGACTTCTTGACTCTATCCCCTGGCCCTCCTAGCTGCTGCGTGTCAGAGAATTTCCTCCCTAGGAACCCCAAGGGAATATGAACTACGATACTTGAGTCTGGAGGATTTGGGACCTCAGGAAAAGGTGGGACTTACCAGAGAAGGAGAAGTGTTTATGAGCTGCTATTTCTCTATGGATTTTCCTCATTTTTTGTGGAGATTAAATTTGGGCTATCTTATGCCTG
This sequence comes from Phascolarctos cinereus, assembly GCF_003287225.1. Classification (NCBI taxonomy): domain Eukaryota; kingdom Metazoa; phylum Chordata; class Mammalia; order Diprotodontia; family Phascolarctidae; genus Phascolarctos; species Phascolarctos cinereus. The sequence continues at coordinate 683,977,480 of NW_027555847.1, read as the reverse complement.
ATAAAAGCATTACTACTTGAATATTTGTGGGAGGCCTGAGACCCAATCTGTGGACCTCCCTAGAGGTGAGATATTTTTAGGGTACATTCTAAGATTTTCCAAAGGGAAGTCTGGGTGAGGACCAAATGAAGCAAAGAGAATGAGAATTTGGAGGTACCCTCAAGATCAAGTCCAATCTATGGAAAGCTTGGAGTGTTGGGTTGCAGGTTACACACACGGAGAAAGAAAGAGAACCGCCCACCCCCCAAAGAAACAATACAGAAAAGGAAACAGAGAGAATCATCTGCACAAAGAAAGAAACCAGGCAGAGCCACATAGGCATGGACACATATACAAACACAAAGGACAGACAGAATGAGTGATACACATGCAGAGAGAGACAGGGGAAATAAACAGAGACAGATGTAGATGAAAAAGGCTAGGAAAAGGGGAAAGGAGGGATCCCAGAACCACAGGATTATGGTTTAAAAGTGATTAAAGGTGCCCAGAGACAGCCACACATAGTGCCCCTGGAGTGTTGGGAGATGGGGAGGCAATAGTGGAAGGAGAAGCAATTCCTCTGTGTGTCCCTCCTTCCTCTGTGAACAAGCATCTGGTCCCTGAACAGCCAGATCCTGAACATGATCAGGACAGCTGAATGGAATTTCTACCCAGCCACACATTTCTTCAAATCCAAGCATCTGGGATGCCCTTCCCCCTAGGCAGCCTGTCTTCCCTGAAAGGGCTGAGGAGTGTCCCACTGGGGCAGGGCTGACTACATCCTCCTTAGGTAGATAATAATTTTTTTTTAAATAGGGGGCCAGGAGCTGGAATGACCAACTTTGGACCAAACCTGGGGCCCTTACTCTCACCCTCTGTCAAAGAGGAAGTCCCTTGGGCTTCCACTCTCTGGTCTTGCCTGTGGGAAAGGGACAGTTTACAAATCGGTGGGTAGAGGGAAGGAAGCCTGAGTCAAGGCCACGTTGCAGAGAATGTCCCCTGAGGGACACTCCCTCTCCTCCAGTAGTGCAAAACAAACCTTGGGCAGCTGGAATGGAAACCTCCAGGTTCTGAGCGATTCTTGAGGAAGAAACCATATCACCAGTTTGAGGAACAGACCTTGACCTCAGCCTCTTCCAAGAGCTGTCAAATTCCTGCAGGAGTAAGGTATTTCAGTGAAGAGAATCAGGGGCTGAAAAAAGAATCTCAGGATGGAAAAAGCCTTGAGAGGGAGAAGTGTCTTAGAGAGCACCCAGCCCAAACTCTTCTTGCTACCGAGCAGGAAACTGTGACCCAGAGATGGGAAGGAGACACTCGCTCAAGGTCCCGTAGCAAGGCCAGGGTACTTGGAGAAGCTATCAGGTATCCTTGGGGCAAAGGCCCAGGCCCCAAAAGTGTAGCTGATTCAGCAGAGTCCAGTGCTCTCCAAGACCCCTTTCTAACCTATTCCCGGGCTATGGTCTAAAATTAAAGATGGCGGCATCCACAAAATCTCAATGACATTCAATGGGTGGAGTCCACCTGGAGAGACCTTGTGGGGAAGAGGACCCAGTCTGATCCAGAGTTTGATGAAGGGGTAGGCCCAGAGAGGCTTTTTATACCAACCCCAACACCAGCACCCTGACCAGACCCCTAGCATTAGGGGTATAAGATATATGTGTTTAACAGAATTATACTGAAGGAAAGTTCCCTCCTACAGCTTAGTTTTCATGTCTCTTTCAATTATGAAATTCCATGATCCTTGGAAGCTATTATAGTTATTAATAAACATTCATTAAGTACCTTCTATATACAGAGAGGCAGTGTGGTTCAGTGGATAGAGAACCAGCCTATAAGTCAGAAGCCCTGGTTCAAATCTTGCCTGTGACTCAAATTGGCTATGTGACCTGGGCAAGACTTCCCCCCTCAGTGCCCTCAGGCAACTCTCCAAGACTATAAATTGGGGAAAGAGTGCTGATATGGTAGAAGGAATTTCCCCACTGGAAATTACCTACGCTAGCCAAATCACAGGTCAGGGAACAAAAATGTGCACTTTGGAACTAGAGGAGATGTAAAGTCTAAATCCGTCACCTCCTCACTCTCCTGGAGTTCCTAGTGTAGCTTACAGTAGGAGACAATGGCTGATGGAATCATGGCACGGTTATTTTGCCCAAAGATTCATTCCCTTGATCACTGGCAGTCTGGGAGAATATACACAATGAAATGGGGATCTGAGGAAGTATCCAAGGGGAGGGAGATGAAGACTGGATATCAGAGGCCTTTAATTTAACTCTCAGCCCCCACAGGAATCACAGAATCTCACAATTCGAAGGGAATTTGGAGACCAGCTAGTCCAACCCAGAACTAAAGAAGAATCCCTCCTACAACCTCATTGACAAATGGCCATTCCTCCTCTGCCAAAAGACCTCCATTGAAAGGGGAATCCAATCCCTTTGGAGGCAGCTCAGGCCACTTTTGGGCGGCTCTAATTATTAGGAAGGTTTTCCTTACATGGAGTCAAACTCTGCCTCTCTGCATCTGCCTCCACTTCCTCTCCTTTCACTCTCTTCCAAACCCAATGCAATCCAGCTTCCAAGCTCATCCTTCAACTGGAACTGCTCTTTTCAAAATTACCCGTGATCTCTTAATTGTCAGATCTAATGGCCTTTTCCCAGTCCTCATCTTTCCTGACTCCCCTATAGCCCCGGACAATGTCTATTCTCTCTTCTCTCAGTAATCGTCTCCTTTCTGGGTTTTGCATCACTCATTTCTTTCGGGTTTTCCCTGATATCTGTCTGACCAATCCATTTCACTCTTCACTTGCAAGATTTCCCCCCATGCCACATCCCCTAACTGGGGGTACTCCTCTGGGCTTTGTCTTCCTCCCTCTTTCCTTCTTCACACTCCATCACTTGGGTGATTTCATCAGCTCTCACAGATTCAATTGTCATCTCTATGTAGATGACTCTCAGATCTATATAACCAGCCCCAGTCTCTCTCTTGACCTCCAGTTTCACATTGCCAGCTGCCTATTGGATATTTAGAATAGCATGTCCAATACTCAAATTCAACATATCCAAAACTCATTTCTTCCCCTCTCCCAGCCCAGGTGGGGCTTCTGAACTTCCTTATTTCTAGGAAGGGTACCACCATCTTTCCAAATCACATAAGATCAAAACCTCAGGGAGAGAAGGGTGAGAGGGAGAGGAGGAGTGGGTCATCTTTGATGCCTCACCTCCACTCACACTGTAGATCTAGTCAACTGACTCTTGTCATTGTTATCTCCACAACCCTTCTCACCTCCATTCCTTTCTTTCCACTTTGTTGCCCAGCACCTCAATTAAGGCCCTCATCACCTCTTACCTGGACTATCGCAAAAGTCTCCTATTTGGTGTCCCTGCCACAAATCTCTCTCCATGCCAATTCAACCTCCATACATATATCAAAGTGCTTTCCTAAATAAACTCCAGTGGTTCCCTACTACCTCTAGGATCAAATATAAACTTCTCTGTTCAGGCATTTAAAGCCCTTCACAGACCGGCCCCTTTCTACCTTTCCAAACTTATTATACATCACTCTCCTCTAGGCATTCTATGTCTCTGCCAGATTGGCCATCTTACTATTCCTCACACACAATGCCCTCTCTCCTCATGTCTGCCTCATGGAATCCCTGGCTTCCTTTGAGATTCAGTTCACATATGACCACCTTCAAGAGAGAGGATTCTCAGTCCCTTCAACGGCTAGTGCTCTCACTATCAGGTTCCCTTAAATGAGTTTGTATGTAACTCTGTTACATCTCCAATCACTCTGATCTATATCTGGCCACTGGATCCAGACGGCTCCAGAGGAGAGAGTGAGGCTGGTGACTTTGCATAGTCCTGCCTCACTTAAATCCCATTCACGTGCAAGTCACGGCATCACCTCCTGGATGTCATGGTCCTCTTCAAGAATGAAGGACAAACAACAACAATGATTCTATACATGCATATTGCCTCCTTCATTAGAATGTAAGTTCCTTGAGGGCAGGTACTGTCCAGCTTTTGTCTTTGTTTCTGGCACATCTAAGGAGCATAATAAATGCTCCAGGTGGGGACTGCTGCAAGTTCTGCCCTCAGGGACTAAGTCTATGGCCCCCTCTTCAATGCTTGTCTTCCATGACAACTTTGCAACATTTGACACTGGTTTTTCTCTCTTCCAAGGGAATATTTCCATGACACTACTCTTTTCCCAGTTCTCCTCCTCCCCCTCTAACCACTTTTGGCTCTGTTACCAAAGCTTGTCTTCTCCTTCCTACTCTCCAAGTGTGAATATTCCCCAAGATCTTTCGTTTGCCCCTCTTTTTTTTTCTTTTTTAACCTTTGTCCACAGAATCTCTGAGCTGGGAGGGAGTACAGAACCTCCAAAGCAGCCCAATCCACTTTGGATTAGAACTGTTTGTAAACTCTTCCTCTTATCACATCTCAATTTACATCTCTGCAGACTTCTGCTCTGAGTTCAGCCCTCTGGGGTGAAAGAAGCTGACAGCTCTTCAAATACTTGAAGACAGCTCTCCCATCCACCCTAAAGCTTTTCTCTTCTAGGCTAAATGGTTCCAGTTGAATCATTACATCCTTCTCTGGCTTGTTCTCCAGTCTTGCCCACCATCTTGGATATGTTTCACTTTGCCAATGCCCTTTCTCCAATGCAGAATCCACAGTTGGAAAACACATACCAGATGGGGTCTGAGCAGGGCAAAGGACAATGGAACCATCATTGCCTTTTCTCTGGACCAGTCAGAGGCTGGACTCTGGCATCTCCAGTTTTTCAAACTGGACTTTGGGCAAATGCTAGAAGGATCATGCATATGGAATATGGCTCCTAAGTCTGTCAGTTCAATTGAATATATTTCTACTAAGGCTTGCTGTGTGTCTGGCCTGTGGGGTGACATGTGGGGACAAATAAAGTTTGAAACTTTAAGATTTAGAGCTGGAGGAGACATTGGGAATCGTCTAACTTCAATCTTCTCATCTTATGGCCAAAAAAAATGCAGTAAGCTCAGAAAGATTAAGGGACTTGTTGAAAATCACTCATATAGGAATAGTAATAACAATAACAACTATGATAAATTAATAACTAGTATTTATATAGGCTTGAAGGTTTGTAAAGCACTTTATATGATAGTATCTATATAATACATGATTATATCATATATTAATAATTATATTCAATTATTAGCTATTTATGTTATATATTAAATATCATGTTATTTGATCCTCCTGACAATCCTGGGAGATAGGTGTTACTATTATACCTATTTTATAGATGAGAAAAATTAGGCTGAGGAAGGTTTAGTGACTTACCCAGGGTCATACAGCTAGTAAAGGTATGAGACCAGATTTGAACTCCTGACTCCAGGCTCAGCTCTCTATCCACTACACTACCTATTTTTTTGTTATTAAATATAACAAATGTTGTTAGAATTGAAAGATGATCCATAGCCCATTTCCTGGGAATGGAGATATTCTCCCTGGGTCTCTCAATCTGGTTCTATATAAGTGTAGCAGCCGTAGGGGCAGATCGAGCAGGGCAGAAAGATGCTGAGAATCAAAAAAAAAAAGTTCTTGAATCTTAAATCAAGCTGTAGAGGGCTTTTCCTTCAAATGAATTCAATAAAACAAACATTTATTAATTTTATATTATATTTTATATGCATATATAAATATAAAATATTAATATAGAATGTATAAAATATAAATATGTATTTATAATGTATAAATATAATTAATATGTACAATATAATTAATTACTAATTACTATATTTGAGGCATTGTATTGGTAATATAAAGAAAAAACATTAACAGTCCCTGCCCTCAAGAAACTTCCATTCCACTGGAGTGATGAGATGGCAAACACATGGATGAATAAATACATGATCATTTGAGGCAAGAGAGTCCTAACCAGGAGGGAGATAGGGCTGGGCTTCCTGGAGGAGGGGCAGTACTTGAGTGGGGCTAAGAAGGCAGCTTCCACAGGGCAGAAGTGAGAAGGAAGGACTTCCTGGCATTTCGGGTAGCCTCTGGAGATGGAAGATGGAATGCCAAGTTAAGGGAACAGGGAACAGACCAGCTTGGCTAGAATCTAGAATTGTGAAAAAAGAAGTAATAGGTGGGATAGCTAGATAGCGCAGTGGATGGAACACCGGCTCTGGAGGCAGAAGGGCCTGAGTTCAAATCTAGCCTCAGACACTTGACACTTGCTAGCTGTGTGACCCTGGGCAAGTCACTTAATCCTGGTTGCCTAGCAAAAAGGGGGGGGAGAAGTAATAGGGAATTCGCCTGGTTTTACTATGTTATGGAAATGCTTGTTTTATTTCTTAATTTCAGAATAAAAAAAAAACCCTATAAAGAAAAGTGGGAAATATACTGTGGAGGGCTTTGAATGCCATGCTGAAGGCTTTGTTCTTTTATCCTTCAGACAATAGGGACTGGGAAGGACTGGGCTAGACCAAGGTGCCACTGGCCACAAGGTCTAGCCTCAGAAATAAGCAGCACATCCTGACTTTGCAGCTCGCCTCTGGCCCAGAACTGGGAAAGGCTGTCTGCAGTATGTGGCTTGCCTGTTGCATCGTATGCCCGCTTACCTGCTGTCTCGTTGGCTTTTCCACAACTATGTAGGGCAGCTCAGGTGAGGCTCTGCCCTGGAAGGTGGCTTGGTGACCTGTCCTCTTTGCCCAGGCCTTCAAGCCCCCTCCAGGCAGATTCAAGGAATGGCTGGCAAATGTTCTGGGCAAACTTCGCTCCTCATCACTGCCCAGGTCCGAGGTGTCCAGGCTGAGTCTGGCGGGGAGAAGGCAGTGAGTTGTGGTGGGTCATGGACACCCTCCCTACTCTGCATCTGCGTAGCCATCAACCTCAGAGCTATAACTAGGGATTTTGGTATCTAGGGCAAGTACTGCAAACCATACCCTGGGCAAGTAGAATGTAATTCATACTTTGTCAAGGATGGAGGAGTTGGGGGAAGAAGGGAAGAGATTGCCAATGGACTCACTACCCTTTAGGAAATGAACAGTTTATCCCAGAGAGAAACATGCTGGTATCTCTTTCCCCGTACTGGCCCCACATGGGAATATTTGGCCAAATTTAGGGTCAGGAACATGGGCAGGGCCCAGCCAGGTGACGGATTGGGGTGGAGGTTTCTGTTGCCTATTTGGAGAGACTGCACAATTAAGGAGGGTAAGGAGGAAGTGGTAAGAGAGAAAACATGTCCAGTAGAGGACAAAGATCTGGACTTCCCTCTATCTTACTATCTGGGTGGTCTGCTTCAAGGCAAGTTAGGCTTTAACCCATTATGAGACGTTGAGATGGAGAGGAAGAAAATTGAGGAGATGAAGGACAGGGAGGAGAAGGAAGGGAAGGGAGAGAAGGGGGGTAAGGGAAGGGGAAGGAAGGAAGGAAAGAAAAGGGGAGGAAGGGAAGGAGACTGGGAGGGAACAAGGGTGAGGAAAGAAAGGAGAGGAGAGAAGGGAAAGTAGTAGATGAGAGAAGGGGAGAAAAAGAAAGGAAAAAAAATAAGAGAAGGAACCATGTCGTGGTTCTCGAAGAGGATTCCATGATTTTCAAGTGAATTGGATTTCAGTGAGGGAGGGCTGTGCAAAGTCACCAGCCTTACTTTCTCTTCCTGAGCCATCTGGATCTAGTGGCAAGAACAGATCAGGAAGACTGTAGATGGCCCAGGATGCAATGGGAGACCACAGCCCTTTTAAACTAAGGTCTTCTGTGGCAAGACCCATTCAGTGACTAGGGCTTTTTTGGAAGTGAGGCAAGGGAGGGCCCCTTTAATAAAAAAAAAAAATCAAACTGGGAGGGGAAGACCCTGAGGGTTTCTGGCCCAAAGAGATAATTTTTTTTAAACTTTTTACATTTTTACTTTCACTCTGAGCCAAGGGGCCCAAACCATAACCATTAAGTGGTGCTTGGGTAGAAACCCGTTGTTGGCCAACCCAATGAGAGTTAGAGTAGATTGGGTTTAAGGCATGGGCTTTAAGAAAGAATTTTAGCCAGTAAACCCCAAGATATCTAGGTAGATTTCAACCTTCAAAATTTACCTTCCTTTGGTAGCGCACCTTCAGGTAAGAGCATGATATCCTATGTGGGGAGAGGAGAAGAGAGGAGATAGGAAGCAGGGAAGGGGAGGACGGAAGAAAAAGAGAGAAAGAGAAAGGAGAGGAGAGGCGCTGCCCTACTGGAACTGGCCAGTTTGGATCTCAGGGGGGAGCTCAGAATACTCACGGGTCGTGGTTTGTCCTTTGTTCTGGAAGAGAACCATGACATCAGGCAGATGATGCCATGACTTGCACTGAATAGAATTTAAGTGAAGGAAGGCTGTGCAAAATCAATAGCCTCACTTTCTCCTCCATTGCCATCTGGGTCCAGTGGCCAGATATGAATCAGGATGAATGGAGATGGCCCTTGCCCTTTTTCTCCCCCCCAATTATTAAAGGGGCCATCCCTTGGCTCACTTTTTAAGCAGCCCTAATCAGTGAATGGGTGTTGCCTCAATCAAAGTGAGAACTCAGAAAGACCTTAGCTTAAAAAGGCCAAGGTCTCCTATTGCATCCTAGGCTATCTTCAGTTGTTCTGGTCTATATCTGGCCACTGGACCCAGATGGCTCCAGAGGAGAAACTGAGGCTGGTGACTCTGCACAGTCCTTCCTCACTTAAATCCAATTCACTTGCAAGTCATGGCATCATCTTCCTGATGTCATGGTCCTCCTCCAGAACGAAGGACAAACCACAACCTATGAAGAGAGGGAATGAGGAGAGAGGAAACAGAGAAGAAATGAATGACTCGGATTATCTGGTCAAGGTGCTCTCAGTCCCTTTCCCTCCGTGGTGGCAGTGATGAAGGTTGCCCTCCCAGCCCCACCTCACTCTGGTGATGCCTGACCTCCTTCCGACATCTAAGGGAGACAGAGGCCTCTCCCAGCTATGTCTCCGAGATGTGGTCATTGAATGGGCCAACATGGGAAAGGGCTCGGCTCCTCGAGCCTCAGGACAGAGGCCATTCGGGCTCTGAAGAAAGCAACCAGGTTCCTGGAGCTGCGGGGCTACAAGTTCCCCTGGTGGCTTCTCCTGTGAGCAAGAGGCCAGAGGGACCCATGATGTCATCTCCACAGGTGCTCCATAGCCCAGGTCTCTGTAGTACTCTGTACCCTGGAGAGCCATGTCTATTGACAGAAGGTCCTCAGTGCTGCTGTGGACATCTTCCAGCTCTGGCACAGAACCAGCCTCCTGCCAGAGAAAAAGAGAACTGTCACAAATCTGGCTGAGGCCTCGGTACCACCCCTGTCCCCTCAATCCCTGCAGCAACCCTCCCAGCCATTCTAGACCCTAGTCCCTTGGCCTGGGAGCAGCACTGGATTCTAGGATTTGAAGAGGGAGTCTTTCACCTGAGACACCATGGCACTGATAAACGTGGGACTTGCAGTCTGGAAGAGTCCAAATCCCACCTTAGTCACTTTCTACCTGTTTGAGTCTGAGCAAGTCACTGCGGGCAGCTAGGTAGTGGTACGGCAGATAGAGTGCCTGCTCTGGATTTGGGAAGACCTGAGTTCAAATTCAGCCTCAGACACTTACCAGCCATGTGACCCTGAGAAAGTCTCATAGCTATTTTCTACTCATTTTCCTTATCTATAAAATGGGGATGATGCTAGCACCTACCTCCAAGATTTGTGAGGATAAAATGTATGTAGAGCTCTGCGCACATCTTAAAAATCTTTTTAAAAAATTTTTATTTATTTTTAATTTATGGAATAAAACAAGCAATTCCATAACATAAGATAATAAAAAAATGATTGCATATGAAACTGCAAGTTCTATATAAATGCTAGTTATAATAATAAATTATCATTATCATTAATAATAATTATTATTATAAATGGCTCCCACAGTTTCCTTGGATCATAGATTTAGAATTAGAGGGAACCTTTGAGGTCACCAGTCCAACCTCCTCACTTTATAGAAGAGAAAACTGAGGCAGAGTTAAGTGACTTGCCCAAGGTCACACAGCTAGTAAGTATCTGAGGTCACATTTGAACTCAGCTCTTCTTGACTCGAGGCCTGGCATTCTATCCATTGTACCACCTAGTTGCCCTGTATGGATATTACATAGTGTATATATATATATACATACATATATAATGTATACAGGCTTAAATTAAGATATATGTACAACACTGTGCAGACTTAAATGAAAGACAAATGTGAGCTATCAATACAGATGTGTGAGCATGTACATATGACTATGCATGTGTGCATCTATCTACATAACCATGAATATGCAGACATGCAAGTATATTTACACACATGTGAATTACACGTGTTGTCTCTCCTGTGTGCACACGTGCTTATGTTTGCATGTGCTGTGACTATTGAATGTGTGGGTTTGTGAGGTCTGTGTGTCTGTTTGTGTCTGGGAATCTGCGCGTCCATGCAGAGCTGTTGTTTTTGCTGCCAGGGGATGAAGCGGTTTCCTGGTTTCCCAAATCCCCTGGACTCCTCTGGTTTTCATTTTCTTGGAAACATAAACATGTCAGGACATTGTGAACTCCTCTGCTGGAGGCCGGCGGAGCTTTGGCAACAAACAGGCCCAGGTTCCCTCCCACCCTCCAGTCTGGGCTACATCAGCCACAGAGCTGAGCCTAGAGCCTGGAGCCCAGATCTCAGCCCAGGCCAGAGTCTGGAGCTCAGAGGCAGTGCTCGGTGATCAGCCTAGAACCCAGAGCTCAAGTCCTCTGGCCTCACTCAACCTATAATTTTGGTTCTTGGTATAGAATAGAGCCCAAAGTTCTATACTGGGACTCAGAAGACCTCAGCTCTCCTGCTGACTTGCTAGAAAATCTGCTTATATCCTCGAGGGTGGCCGCTGTCTCACATTTATGCCCTTGCTTGGAATGCTGTCATCTCCGCCTCCTGGCTTCCTTCAAGTCTCCGCTAAAATCTCCCTCTGCAAGAAGCCTTTCCCTTATCCCCCTTAATGGGACTGCCTTCCCTCTGTAGATTACCTCTGATTTATCTTACACGTGTTGTCTCTCCATTCGACTGGGAGCTCCTTGAAGGCAGGGGCTGTCTTTTGTCTTTCTTTGTATCCCCAGTGCTTAGCACAGTGCCTGGCACTTAATATATCCTTTGATATTTGCCTGAATAACAATTCAATCAACACTTGGGCGATGGATCGTCTGTGATTAAGTACATCCTGGTCTCTTTCTGGGCCTCTGTTTCTGCCATTTGCAAAAATGGTGAGTTGGATTCAATGGTCTCTGAGGTCCTCCCCAACACTGGGAGGCTGCGATTGTCCAGTATAATGCAAGCTCCTCAAAGGTAAGAACTATTGTCTTTGTGTACCCAGCAACCAGCAACATGCTTGGCATATAGTAGATGTTTGGTAAGTTGAATTGATTTACTAGTTCTGTCCTTCCTGAAGGCCTGGCCCCAAAGACCCACATCGGTCCTAGGGCAGTGCCTAGGTTCAGAGGAGGCCAAATGCAGGTCAACACTAGGAGCTTATGGGTTAGCCCTGTTGGCGAGACAGCCCAGTGTGACCAGAGCAGTCCCAAAAGCAAGCCCTTTCCCTCACCCTCAGCTGCCTTTCTCTGACTCTCCTAGTCCCTAGAAAGCCTTCACTTTACCCGTCCTCTAGTCTATTTGCTTCCAGCCCCTCCAGGCACTTTCCAGCCCTGCCTCCCCCAGGCTCCCCCAGCTCCTCTCCAGCCTTTCAGAGCCTCTGCCGAGTCCTGGATAGCTCCAGATTCACAGCTCTTCTAGATTCCTCTAAAGCCTTTTTTCTTATTATCCCCTCAGACCCCAAAGCCAGAACAAAGCAAACCTCCCCTCTCTCCCTCTTCCTCCCCCTAACGGCCCCCCTGCCCTGTACTTGCCTGTTCCCCAGCCATGGCAGAGAAGAGGGCATGGCTGTCAGCTTTCAGGGACACTGGGAGGGAATGGGGGCTGCCATCCGAGGGGAGGTCACAGGCCTTGCCCTCAGAACCTGTGGATAGAGAAAGAGGAGTAGACGCTTTCAGTAGAGGAAGGAGCCTCAGAGGCTTCCGGGAGTGGAGAATTCTGGTTTGAGGACCCTTTTCAGATCTAAATCAATCATCCTCCGGCCTCCTCCCTCTGCCTCTGGCCATTGACACAGATTATCCCCAAGGCCTAGAATATGCTTCTTCCTGACCAGCTCAGGCACCACCTCCTCCTGGAAACCCTCCTTCCTTGCTGGACTACAACCTCTCCTATTTTCTACCACCTCCATTCTTTTTGCAGTTATTTGTGAATATGTCTTCCCTCCCCATTCCCATTCAATTATCAGCTTAGAACCATAGAATCACAGGGTTGGATGGGTCCTCAGAAGGCATCTAATCCTGTCCATGATGGAGCAGAGATCTCCTCTACAACAACCCTGACAAAAAGTCATCCAATTTCTGCTCAGAACCTCCAGACAGGACCCATACTTTCTCTGTCTCTTTTTTTTTAAGGCAATTGGGGTTCAGTGACTTACCCAGGGTCACACAGCTAGTAAATGTCAAGTGTTTGGTCTGAGGTCGGTTTTAGAACTCAGGTCCTCCTGACTCCAAGGCCAGAGCTCTATCCACTGTGCCACCTAGCTGCCCCTACTTTTTCTCTTTTTAATCTAGATGAAGTCTGCCTCTCTGCAGTCCCTTCTCCTCAGATACTTACTAGCTGTGTGACCCTGGGCAAGTCACTTAACTCTGCCTCAGTTTCCTCATCTGTAAAATGATGTGGAGAAGGAAGTGGCACATCACTCCAGTATCTTTGCCAAGAAAACCCGAAGTGGGGTCAAGGAGAGTCAGACAGGACTGAAATGATTGAACAACGACAACATTTTGGGTTTACTTTGAACTTGAAATGCCTGTGGGACATATAGGTGGAGAAATCTAATAGGCAATTGGACGTGAAAGACCAGAGCTCAGAGAAAATACGTGTGAAGGCTGGATCTGTAGATTTGGGAGTCACCAGACCTGTAGTTGTGGAGATGCATCACCGATAGGGAGTGTGGTAAGAGAGATGAGAAAAGGGCTTAGAACCTTGTGTGTGCCCAAGGTTAGTGAGGAGCGACATAGGTGCTGTTATTTCAAAAGAAACTGAGACGAGTAGCCAGACAGATAGGTAAGAAGACAACCAGCAGGATGCTCTCTGCAACCAGGAGGAAGGGAGAGTCAGTGGTGTTAAACCCCACCAAGAGGCTGACAGTTAGCTTTATTAGTAAAGAGATCTTTTTTGGCAACGTTAAAAAGAAAAAAAAATTTATAGATTTTAGAACTCTGATCAAAATAATGATAACCATGAGACAAAGAATGCTGCCTACCTCCTACCAGAGAAGGGATGGACTGAAAATGCAAAATGAGACACACGTTTTTGGCCATGGCCAATGTCTGTTTGGCTGGACTATGCACATCATTTATGAGGGTTTTGTTTTTCTTCATTTTATTGTTCAATGGAGGGAGGGTTAGGAGAGATAATACATGCTTGTTAAAAAAAAAAAGTAAAAAGTAATTTTTAAAAAGAGAGCATTGGTCACTTTAGAGAAAGTAATTTCAACAAACATGTCAAGTCAACATTTATTAAGTACTTATGGTGTGCCAGCCTCAGTGCTAGGCACTGGGAATGCAAATATAAGCAAAAAGAAAGACAGTCCCTGCCCTTGAGCAGCTTACATTCTAATGGGGAAAGACCACACACAAAAAGGGACTGAAAAGGGGAGGGATGGAGAAGACACCCAAGTAGGAGCTAGGTAGAGAAGTCCAGAGATTCAGGAGAGGAATGAAGGAATGAGTGTGGCTGGCCTGGGAACTTCTTCAAGGGGGGATATTTCAGGGCGAGAAGGCTTCTGGGATCTTGCAAAGTCTACAGAGTCAAAGAGTGGGAAGTGAGAAAGCGGAAATAAGAATTTTTCTAGGAATTAGATTGTGAAAAGGAGAGTTATAGCATGATAGCTTGAGGTGGCAGGGTCAAGTGATGTTTTTTTTTTTTTGCTTTGGCAATCAGGATTAAGTGACTTGCCCAGGGTCACACAGCTAATAAGTGTCAAGTGTCTGAGGCCGGATTTAAACTCAGGTCCTCCTGACTCCAGGGCCAGTGCTCTATCCACTGTGCAACCTACCTGCCCCTGAGTGATGACTTTTTTTTTAGACATGTTTTTAGGATACAAGAAAACAATCAGTGGATAGGGAGAGGTTGAATATTAGAGAGAGGGAATCATTGAAGAGGCAAGCTGCTAGAGGAGATGGGAAGAGATGAGATCAAGGGAATAGTAGAGGAGTCAATCTAGGTAAGGAAAAGGATCATGTCTTAAAGACTACAACAAAAGCGGAGAGAATGGGGCAAGCTGATGTTGATAGGATTTCAGGTGTAGAATTGAGGAGAAGAAGGTGCTGACAAGTAGTGGGTTTACTTTTTTCCAACAAAGTATCAGGAGATCCTTTTCTGAGAGGGAGTTAGGAAGGGGACGGGAGTTTGAGGAGAGGTCTGCTGAAGGGAGTGTGGTAGACAGTCAATCAGGAAGGAATAAAAGGATAATGAGGACCAGTTGAGATTAGATCACAAACTTGTTGTGGTCCCAATCAGAAATAGAGACTTAAAGAAAACTGCAGATGGGAGCGATCCCAGGTTCCCAATAAAGGTGTTTTTGCCCTGGGGCATTCTTCTACTGGCATTCCCTGATGCAGAACTCTCCCACGCCTTGAATCCACAGCATCCTGTGGTCATGGAGATCAAGGAGGGGAGATGATTCAGGTTAAATCCATGGTCTTAAACCTCTGGGTCGGGGAGTAGGAGCAGTCTGTCTGTGTTCTGGCCCTAGTAAAGATATTCTGAGGCAGAAGGAGAGGGGGACAAAGAAAAAGACAAAGGGGGATGGAAGGGAGGGAGAAGAGACAGATGAAAGGAAAATGAGAGAAGACAGAGACAAAGAGGGGAAGAAGAGGAAAAATAGAAAGACAGAAACTTCTGGCAGGGGAAAGAGCTTGAGATTGGACTCTGCAGTTAGTTAAGGAAAGGGAGGAGCCAGGATGTCCCCAGGGCAGGACCATGGAGAGAGGCCACTGTCCCTGGCTAGTCCAGCCCAGAAAGTCCCACAGAGGGATACAGAACTCACCCCTTGGGGCTTCACTGGCAGACCTAACCTAACCCCCATATATGGTGCCCCAGAACCCTGAGCCCAGCCGGCTCTGGAGGGCTGAGCAAAGCCTCCATCGGGGCTGCTGGCTTCCTTCTTCAGCCGGCCGCCTCCCAGCTAATAACATCATCACAATGCCTGCAATGTAAAGCAGCTCCATAGAGTTTACAATTTGCTATACAGAAGTTTCCTCATTTAATCCTCCCCAAACCCTTAAGTAGGAAGTAGGCAGGGCCAGAATTATTATCTCCATGTTGCAGATAAACAGATTGAGGCTCCGGCAGAGGACGTGTTTAGGATTTAGAAGAGATTGTGACAGAGCCGGAGCCAGTACTTGAACCCGGGTCTCCTGCCTTCCAGCGCAGGGAGCTTTCCACCCTAATAGTTACTTCCGAAGTCTAGTGTGGGGGTCTGAGGCAGACTGGGTATAACATCTCCTATTAAAACCCATTCTCTAAGTGGGGCCCTGAGGGCCATTGCCAGAACCTTGGTGGGAAACACTGATCTTCCTTAGCTGTTCCCTGAACTCAAATGGAGGGGGAAAGGGTGCTTCACATTAGCCTCAGTGGGAGCTATTAAAGCCAAGAACCCTGGGGAGTGGATTGCTGCGGGGTTGGGTGAGTGGGGACATAGTGGGGGAGGGAGGGAGAAGAGAGGCTGGAGAGAAAAAGAAATCACTGTTGGATGCCCGGTTAACTTTGGTCCTTGCCTCACTGTCCCCAAAACAGACTCTGAGTTTTCCCCATTTCCCACTTTGCTCCCTCAGCTTCACAGAGATATCCTTCCTATCCTCCTCTGCCTTCTTCATGAAGCTGTGTCCCCCACCCCCACCCCACCATCCCTTCCCAAAGTTCAGGGAGGCCCGCCACCCCACAGAGGCTGCCTTCACCCTAACCTCCCTGAGTACACTTGCAGCTGGAAACCATAAATGGGTATTGTTAGCACAACTGTTCCCCAGCCTGGAAGGGGGAGGTTCTTTTAAATCCATAAGCTAGGATAGACCTGGGGGGTGGGGCTCGATGGGCTGCAAGGAGGGTGGGCCATATAGACCTAGGGGGAGACCACTGCCCTCATTTGCCTCTCATGGAGGGACTCCTTTCAGCAGACACCAGAACTCCATCACTGATTAGGGCTCAGCTCATCAGCCTCACCTGCCAGAGAAGGGCTAGCTGAGCACACCAGCGAGGCTAGAAATGTGTTTATAGTGGGAAGGAAAGGACCAGAAGGAGAAAGTGGAGTCCTTTAGAAAGCAGATTGGGAATGCTGCAAAGCATTACCTATTCATCCTGCTAACTCAATCCAGGTTAGTTCCAAGGTTAGAACACAGTATTATTGAGAAAAAGGGTCCAGGTTGTATATTCATAGTATCGGGAAGCTTCCCTCTTTTTCCCTGGTCCTAGGCTGAGCCCCAACCCCAAACTGGGATGAAGGGCCCGGATATTTGAAACTGATGCTCTCCAGGGGACCATCGAGGCTTCCCAATTCCTCTTCAACATCAGACATAGAATAAAGGGACTGTGGGTTAAGGGGAGAGCTGCTAGGTGTATCTCTGCGGTGATAGTTGATTCCTATTCCTGGTCTACGCCCATCCTCACCCCCAATTCCATCCCTATTTCTGATCATCTCTGTCCGAAACCAATCCTCGGCACCACGTCTCCAGTGTAGTCCCCATTTCTATTTGTAACCCTGCCTCGACCTCCCAACTCCATCCCTATCAGATTCATTCTAATTCCTAACCCCCTTCTCCATATCTCTGCCCTGTTCTAGTCAGCATGATGTAATAGATAGGGTACTGGATTTGGACCCAGGAAGATCTGGATTCAAATCCCACTTCAAAGATTTACTAGATGTGTGACCCTGGACAAGTCACTTAACCTCTTTATGCCTCAGTTTCCTCATCTGTAAAATGAAGGGATGGTATTCTATGATTTCTAATGTCTGTTCCAATAAAATCTATAATCTTCTGATTCCTTCCCCCCCCCAATTCCCAATCCAATCCTCATTCTAACCCTAATCTCTAGATCTCCAACCCATTCTTCATCTCCATTCCTAACCCTACTGCAGTTTCAGCCTAATCACCATTCCCATACCCCCAAACCATTCCTAGGAAAGAGCTGGGTGGCCTAGTGGATAAAGTGCTAGGCTTGGAGTCAAGAAGACCAGAATTCAAATCCTGCCTCAGACACTTACTAGCTGTGTGACCCCAGGCAAGTCACTTAACCCTGTTTGCCTCAATTTTCTCATCCATAAATTGAGAAGGTTGAACCTGATGGCTTCTAAGGTCCCTCCTAGCTCTAAATCTATGACCTTATCTCTGATTTCCATTCCTAAGCCCACCCTTATCCCCTTCTCTGTGTCCCCAAACCTTTCTTATTCCTAATCCCAGTTCCATCACCATCTCACACCAAACCTTATCTCCAACCTTCACCCAGTTCCAATTCCCAGCTCCATTCTGACCACCATGCCTGCAGTCACCCTCTGCCCTGATGGCTGCTCAACAGGTCTGGAAGAGGAAGTGGTAGGAATCCCAATTCCCTCAAAGGACCCAAGTCCTTATTTCCTTTTCCCCATTCCTGGCTTGCCCTTCCCAAAGGATAGAGCAAGCCCTGAGAGAAAGGGAAGGCTGGGTTCAGTGTCCCCTTAGGCAACCATAAAGCCCCTCGAGGACTTGCATTCATCTCTCTTGCCTGCCAGAACTGGAAGCAGATTGCCCTCTTTTTCATTTTACAGAATTTCATTTAACCTACTGTTTTCATTTTACAGAAAGGGAAACTGAGGCCCAGAAAGGCAAAAGGATTGGCCCAAAGTCACGCTCATTCTTCCTCCCTGAGACATCAGTCTGTGTCTCCAGCTCTGCCCTCTGAGTGTCTCTGTGAGGGCTCCCAAGGGACAGCCTTGTGAACAGATGTCAAAACTTTAAGGTGAAAGAATGAAGCATATTAGGCGGCCATTTAGGCTGTGCTGGGTGGGACGGGGAGGCCCACAAAGTCATAGCCTTGAGTGACATCAGCCCTGCTCTTTTTCCTTCCCTGCCTCCCCCTCTCACTCTCATACAAGGACATCAGATGGGATGGGTGGTGTACATGGAGTGAGGTCTGACGGGACCAGACGTGCCAGGCTTGGGGCCTGATGGAAGGTGCTGTCGGGAAATAGAGGGGATGGGGGAGGGGACTCAGCATTAGTCACAGACCTGTTCCAGGGGGAAGGAATGCATTACTAAGGAGGAAAACATGTGCCAGGAAGCTGTTTATTTCTGTATTACCTTAGCCTGCGTTTCCTAACCTACCTCTAACTGACCCCTTTCTGGCCTGGCCTGAACCACTCCTCATTGACCATTCACCCTTATTCTGACTGCCCATGTCCTTGTCCTATACCATCCCCCTTCCCACCAACCACAGCCTCCCGCTCTGACTCCATCCCATCCCACCCCACCCCCGCTGACCATTCACATTGCTGCTATAAGTAATCTTTGTCTTCTCCTGTCTCCTCTCAACTCCTTTTCTACTGACTGCCGGCTCCTGCCCCAACGGGTCCCCACAATATCTGGGACATAGTTGGTGCTTAATCAATGCTCATCACTTTCCCCTGATAGTAGAACTCTTAGTGAAGAGGTGCCTCATATTCCCCCTGCTGACTTAAATATGCTGTCAGTGTTTGCAGGAGGTGGGGAGGGAAACCAGAAAACATTTCCTCTGTGCTAGAGAGAAAGTCTTGGACAAATCTGACACAAAATGCTTAGGGCCTACCCTGAGCTGAGCAATGGTGGGGGGGGGAGGGGTTCAAGTCTTGCGCCTGAAGATTGAGGATGTCGAGAACCATAGAGAGGATGTCAGAGCTAGGGGAGGTTAAGTTAGATCATTTCTAGAATCCCTTCAAGCTCCAAAACCTATGATCTTATGAATTCCAACAGGTCATCTCGCCCAATACCTTTATTTTACATATGGGAAACAGAGATCTACCCAAAGTCGCATTGTTAAGTCACACTAGAACTCGGGTCTGTTGATGATTTCTCCACTGCATTTCCTTTCCCCACCACAGTGACTTGCCCAACTGACATCTGGGCCCAGATTATCAGACCCCAGAAATAATTCTGGAAAATATTCAGCACCCCTAGAAAAGAAACCCAGAAAAGACAGTGTCTCTGAAGGAGGAATGGACTTGGCCAGAGTCTCAAGTCATAGAACTATGGGTTTAGAGCTGGGAGGGATCTATTAGATCCCTTCCATTTTACAGAGGAGAAAGATGAGGCCCAGAGTAGTGACTCACTCAAGGAAACCACAAGTAGTTTGAGCAAGGATCTGAACTTGAACCCAGGTCCTCTGATCTAAATCCAGCCCTCTTTCATGGGTGAGTCTCATGTAACCTCAGCCACAACTGGAGACAGGCTTAAATTAGCCCTAGGGAGATGGGTTTAGCCTAGAACTTTGGAGAGCAGATAAGGTCCTCAGATTACAGCATGAGAGACAGTCGACTCCAGAAGCCAGGTATAAGGCCACACATCCATAGCGGTGATGATCTATGGGCCGTTCCTTCTATTCCCAGCTCCCACCCAACTCCATCCCTTCAGCTGGGGCCCAGAGAGGACACAAGGACCCAGGAAACCTACAAACTCCTCCTGGTTTTGGCAAATGGTCTTAGCCTATTCTGGCCTCTTCCTTCTCAAAGTCTCCAGAGACCTAGGAGCCCAGGGCTCCCACTGACGGAGAAGAGACAATTCAAGCAGATACTCACTACCATCCATGGGTACTAGGCTGGCTTCTGCATAAGAACAAAGAGGGATCTGAAGGCTCCTCCATGCCCCAAACACAAAGGTCCCTTCCTCCAATTCATACCTCTCTTGAAGGTCCACCTCTTCATCCACAGCTTTGAGAAACAGGGCCAGGAGTGATTGAGCACAGAGTCCACCATCAGGATTCCCCCTGGGAACTGGGATGGGGCCGGGCTAAGAGCAACTTCTGCCTGCAGAAGCTAGAAGGACCCAGTAGACAGTGCCTGCTCCAGCTCGGACTGCAGCCCTGGAACAGGGGCTGCCAGGAGGGGGGGGGGTGGAGACGCCACCCGCTCGCTCAGCCCGCCTGGATCAGCTGATGGGAGCCAAAGCCAGAGGCAGATAGATGCTGGGGGAGGGAATGCTCCTACCTGAGCTACTCAGAGATCCCTGATCTGCCCACAGTGACCTTCAAAGGATGACTCTCCAGTAACCCTGCCCCGGATTCCCTAGGACTCAGTCTGAGCCTCAGCTTCCCACACTTGGTCTTCTGACTTGAGAAACAGGGGCTGGGGGAGGGCAGGAACCAGGAGTACCTCCCACCCTGGGAATGGAGCCCAGAAAAATCCTCTCATTCTCAGGTGGTTGAGGGGAGCTGGTAAGGGGGAGCAGGCAGGCCAAGGCTTAGACCCTTTTTCACCTTCTGGGTGGCCTCGGGCTAAACAATTTCCTTCTCAGTGCCTCCATTTATCTAAAAAGGGGAACTGGGCCCAGTGATTGGAGCAAATCATCTTGAAGGGCCCAACAGACAGTGACAAGCCTGGGCTGCTTCACCGCCCCTGGGGTCTTACCATTGCCCAGGCCAAGAAGCAGACCTCATAATTTGGTTCAGTGCTGCCATCTGGTGGCAGAACAGCCTCAAACACATCCCCAGCTCTAAGTAGCTCAGCCCACCCATTTGGCCAAGGGCCTGTGAATAAAGGGCCAACCCTCCAGGAGAGAGGACAAGTGGTTGTCCACGTTGTGTCAAAGGAAGGCCTCACATTTCACCATTAGTCCCATCCCCTGGTGGATTAAGGTGCTAAAAGTGCCATTTGGAATGAGGGTCCTCCCTGGGATTCATTATCAGTACTCAGATCATTGAGAGATCACAGGCTATTGAATTTCAGAGCTCAAAGTGCCCTTGGAACTGAGGCTCTTAATCTGCGGCCTATGAATTTGGTTTAAAAAAAAAAAGAAAACATGTTCTCTAATAACTGTATTTCAATACAAAGAGGTTTCCCTTGCAATCCTGTGTGTTTAATTTTATGCATTTAGAAACATGAGTCAGAGAAGGGGAGACTTCACCAGGCTGTCAAAGGGGTACATGATGCAAAAAATAAAAAATGTTGCCTGAGAATCAGTGACTCGCATAGTTACGTAAGTGGCAGAACTAGTTCTGATACCAAATGCAATGTTCCTTCACCTTTCTTGTTGCTTCCTGGCACAGATTCCATAATTTAAACAGTGTTAGAACAGAGAATGTCAGGTAAGGGAAGGATGTTGGAACACAAAACATAGAATGTTAGAGCCAGGAGAAATATTAGAGCACGAAATGTCAGAACTGGGAAGAGATTTAGAGCCTAGAATATCAGAGGAAGAAGTAGGAAAAGGAGGAGGAGGAAGAAGAAGAAGATGGAGAAGAAGAAGGAGAAGGAAAAAGAAAGAAGAAAGAAAGAAGGAAAGAAGAAGGAAGGAAGGAAGGGAGGGAGGGAGAGAAGAAGGAAGAAAGAAGAAACTGCGGACTTAAGAACTCTCATCAATGCAAAGACCAGTCACAACTCTGAAAGACAGATGAAGCAGGATTACCAGCTCTTAGGATAGAGGTGATCGATCAATTGGGATGAATTTGAGACTTTCACTGTTAGGAAAAGGCAATAGAGCTAGGCTGCAGCTGTTTCATTCGACTGTTGTTGGAAGTCCTTGAGAAGGGCTTGCATCTCCGATGGGTCATGGTACGAACCTCACCATAGGTTTCGAGATGGAGGGGCTTCACCCTGTGGGAAGCAGCATATTGTGCACCTGGTAGTTCTGGGCAAAGGCTAGGTAACACAATCTATTGGTGAGTCCCTCTCTTCTCGTGGGGTCCTCAACCTTCTCCTTAGTCAAAAGGGAGTTATTTTTTCCTAATAGAGGCTTGGACTTTAGTGTCCCAGGGATGGACTTCTGATGGCCGCCAGTCCTTGGTCTAACAGCCCCAGCATTCCTGGCCCCAATTAAACGTCATCTGTTCTGACTGCACATGGCACAGAGGAAATGCCAACAGCTCTCTTTGATGATCAATGCCACTTCTTGGGGATTGAGTGGAATGACAATTTCCTTGCCTAGTTTCCTTTGTCGGACCTTCAAGGGGTCTGCCTAAGGATTCGAGGCTAGGACTTTGGGTACAGCAACAAAAACAGTTCACAAACATCCTCACATAAAGCAAGTTCATTTTGAGTCTTTGGCACTCATGGGGAAAAGGAGAGTCAGTGACCTTCCCTCGGTCCCTCTACAGCTGACGAGGCTGAGGTGGCAGGCATGTCATCTTGTCCAATCAGTCTGCCCTAGGCACTGCTCCACACATGGGACTTTGTCACTGCTGTCATCCTAGGAAGGAGGAGGAGTCCCTCCTCCTTAGGGTCTGTGTCACTGAACTTTCTATCCACAGAACATGTGGGAAACCCTTGTCTGAGACACACAGGACTCCTCCAGAATCTGTAGAACTACCCAGTGGACTAACAGTAATGTAGTCCAGCAGTAGTCCACTGACACACAACTATATACAAGCCAACAAACCTAAATTTGAGTCAGAAACTTGCAGAGCTCGGTCTAGGAGGGCAGTGAACAGATCTCTCCTCAGATCACACAACTTTGGAAGTATAAAAATGTAACAGGCCCCCAGACTGAGCTGTGAAAGCAGCAGAAGGATATATCAGGCCTGATATTCCCCCACTCCCACCCCGAGAAGTAAGCAGAGCCTCACACTAACATAAAGTCCAAAGTCAAGAAGTAGGCTAGAAGAATAAGCACACAAACAAAAAAAGAACTTGACCATAAAAAGCTACTGTGATGACAGAAAAACTTAAGACGTATGTATAGAAGAAGATAATGACTTGAAAACATCTACAAGCAAAGTCTCAAAAGAACAATGAAGGTTAGATACAAGTCTAACAAGAATTCCTGGAAGCGCTAAAGAAAGAGGTTTAAAAAAACAACAAGCAGAGCAGTAGAGGAAAAGTGGGAAAAGAAATAAGAGCTATGTAAGAAATTTTGAAAAGAGTATTAATAGCTTGGTAAAAGAGGCACAAAATCTTACTGAAGAAAATAAGTCCTTGAAAATTAGAATTGGTTGGGGCAGCTAGGTGGCACAGTGGATAGAGCACCAGCCCTGAAGTCAGGACGACCTGGGTTTAAATCTGGCCTCAGGCCAAACACTTGACACATACTAGCTGTGTGACCCTGGACAAGTCTCTTAACCCCAATTGCCTAAAAAAGAAAGAAAGAAAGAAAATTAGAATTGGCAAAATGAAAGTTAATGACTCCATGGGACATCAAGAAATAATAAAACAAAGTCAAAAGTCTGAAAAAATAGAAGAAAATATTAAATATCTGATAGGAAAAACAATTGACCTAAAAAATAGAATGAAGAAAGATAGTTTTAAGAATCATTGATAGGTACAGAAATCTATCTTACCCTACAGGAAAATAAGTGGGGAAGGGGACAAGAGAGCAGGGGGATGATAGAGAGAAGGGCAGATTGGGGGAGGGGATAATCAGAAGCGAACACTTCTGAGGAGGGACAGGGTCAAAAGAGAGAATAGAATAAATGGGGGATGGGATAGGATAAAGGGAAATATACTTAGTTTTTCACAACATGACTACTATGGAAGTGTTTTGCATAACTACACATGTATAACCTGTTTTGAGTTGCTTGCCCAAAATTTTTAAAACGTGTTAAAAAAATTGTTCTCACATGCAACTGGGAAATAAGAAATACAGGAAATGGGGTATAGAAATCTATCCTGCCCTACAGGAAAATAGAGGGGGTAGGGGATAAGAGAAGAGGGGGAGAGATAGAAGGGAGGGCAGATTAGGGGAAGGGGTATACAGAATGCATGCCATCTTGGGATGGGGGGGAGAGATGAGATGGGGATAAAATTTGGAACTCAAAATCTTAAGGAAGTGAATGTTGAAAACTGAAAATAAATAAATTTTAAAAATTTTTTAAAAAGAATCATTGAACTACATGAAATCCATGAACAAAAAAAGGGAGCCTAAACATTATATATTTCAAGAAATTATAAAGGAAAACTACCCAGATTTCTCAGAACTAAAGGATAAATTAGAAACTAAAAGAATCCACCAGTCATCTCCTAAAAGAAACCCCACTAAAAGAAACTCCCAGGAGCATTGTAGCCAAAATTCAGAACTCTCGGGTCAAGGAGAAAGTACTGCAAGTAGCCAGAAAAAAAGAATGCAAGTACCATGGAGCTATAGCCAGGATCAAATAAGATTTATTCTAAAGGAACAGAAGACTTGAAATATGATATTCCAGAAGGTAAAGGATCACAACTAAGAATAAGCTGCCCAGCAAAACTAAGTAGAATCCTACAGGGGGAAAAATAGATATTTAATGAAATAAATTCAATAAGGAATTCAAGGATTCCTTACGACCCACTTATACAAAAATATTTATAGCAGCTCTTTCTGTGGTGGCAAAGAATTGGAAATTGAGGGGATGCCCATCAATTGGGGAATGGCTGAACAAGTTGTGGTATATGAATGTAATGGAATATTATTGTGCTATAAGAAACGATGAGCAGGCGGACCTCAAAAAAACCTGGAAAGACTCGTATGGTCTGATGTTGAGCGAAACGTTGTTCACAGTAACAGCCATTTTATGAGATGACTAACTTTAATAGACTTAGCTCTTCTCAGCAATGCAAGAATCTAAGACATCTCCAAAAGTCTCGTGACGGAAAATGCTATCCACATCCAGAGAAAGAACTACGGAGTTTGAATGCAGACTGAAGCATACTATTTGCTTTTTTTTTTTAAATTTTGTTTCGTCTTTCTTGTGATTCCTCCTATTGGTTCTAATTCTTCTTTACAGCATGACTAATGTGAAAATATATTTAATAAGAATGTATATGTAGGGCCTATATCAGATTGCATGCCATCTTGGGGAGGGGGGCGGAGAGAAAGGAAGAGAAAATTTAAAACTCAAAAGTTTATGGAAGTGATTGTTGAAAACTAAAAATAAATTAATTCATTAAAAAAAAGAATTCCTTATGAAAAGACCAGAGTTGAATAGAAAATTTTTCTATATGACACTTAAACACAGGACTCAAAAGAAACATAAAAAGGTAAACATGAGTGAGAAATCATAAGTACTAAGATTAACCATTAAAAGGTTAAATTGCTTACATTTTTATATGGGGAGATGATACACGTAACCTCTCAAAATTTTATCACTAGTAGGGGTGTTTTAGGGCTCTTAGAGGTAGTTGAATTACATAGAGAACCTGGTGATTCTATTGTATTTGGATGTTCTCGAAAGAAGAATGGAAAGGTGGGCAAGTAAAATGCACAGAGGGGTGAAGGAAGAGGAAGAACAGGGGAAATTACCTAACACAAATGAGGCAAGCAAAGAGTCTGTACAATGGAGGGAACAGGCAATACTTGAACCTCATTTTCACTTGAATGGGTTCAAGGAGGGGAAAATACATATACACATGTAGTTGGATACAGAAATCTACCTTAGCTGATAGGAAAGTAGGAGGGAAACGGGTTGAGAGAAGGGATAGGGAGGGGGGAGAATAAGAACATTTTTTTTGTTGTTCGGTCATATCATTTGCACCCAACTCTTCATAACCCCATTTGGGGTTTTCTTAGCAAAGATACTGGAGTGATTTGCCATTTCCTTTTCCAGCTCATTTTATGAATGAGGAAACTGAGGCAGATAGAGGTCAAGGGACTTTTCCTAAATCACAGTTAATAAATGTCTGAAGCCAGATTTGAACACAGACCTTCCTGACTGCAAGAAGTTGGGTGCTCTATCCCATTGCACCACCTAGCAAGAACAGGTCAGTGGAGAATCAGCAGATGGCATCTCAGCAAAAGAATAAGGAAATGGTATTGCAAGAGAGAAACTGCATGGCAGAAGACACCTGCAGATTTCAGCTTAGCAAAGAAAGTAGCAGCACTGGAGGTAGTGAGGGATCCTGCAAAGAATCCCAAAGAGCATAAGTTGCCTCGGCTTTGAGGGTGCCCTCTTCCATACACGTTCCTTGACCATGTGTGGTCCCTCTCTAGTGGTGGGATGTGCCCCTCTGTGTATGGGGATATTTTCTTTGTCATTTATCTTGCCATGCTGGTAAGCTACATGCCTTTTGCTCTGAATGTGTTCTCTGGTTTGTCTGGTAAAAGAGAAAGACAGATAGGGGTTCATAGGTATACACATACATGAGTTGTGGTTTTTGAATAGATGCTGACTCACAGAGTCCCTTGAATCTCAGGCAGCTTTCAGGGTGCTCCCTTTTGAGGGGAAGGAGGAAGGAAAAAAAGAAGGAAGGGGGGAGGGGAAAAGAGAAAGGAAGGAGGAAGGAAGGGAAGGAAAGAAGTAAATATTTATTAAGAGCTTAAAACTCCAAATGGAGTCACAAACAGTTGGACGCAACTGAAAGGTAACTAAACAATATCGACCATGTGCCAGGCATTGTGCTGCTAATAATAATAATATTTATAGAGTACTGACTGTGTGCCAGGCATTGTGCTGCTAATAATAATAATTAATATTTATAGAGTACTGACTGTGTGCCAGGCATTGTGCTGCTAATAATAATAATATTTATAGAGTACTGACTGTGTGCCAGGCATTGTGCTGATAATAATAATAATAATATTTATAGAGTACTGACTGTGTGCCAGGCATTGTGCTGATAATAATAATAATAATATTTATAGAGTACTGACTGTGTGCCAGGCATTGTGCTGCTAATAATAATATAATATTTATAGAGTACTGACTGTGTGCCAGGCATTGTGCTGCTAATAATAATAATATTTATAGAGTACTGACTGTGTGCCAGGCATTGTACTACGTGCTTTACAAATATTACCTCGTTTGATCCTCACAACAACCCTGTTATTATTATCCCCATTTTAGCACGGAGGAAACTGAGGTAAAGAGAGGTGAAGTGACTTGCCCAAGGATATACAGCTAGGAAGTGTCAGAGCTAGATATGAATTCAAATCTTCTTGACTATCACTTGACTATCCCCTGAGCCACCTAACTGACTCAGTCTACACAGAGACGAAGAAGCTGAAGACCCAATAAGAGAAATTCCGGTGAAACATAAGGCTTATTAAGCATAGCTTCTAGAGCTGAGGAAGAACTCAAGACTAGTCTTTTCATTAATGAAAGGACTGAGCACCAAGGAAATGCTTTGACTTGCTGGAGGCCACACAGGTTGCAGGGGAACTGGAGTTTTGAACAGAATGCACTGCTCTTTCTGTTAGAATCCACTGTCCCAGAGGAGGCTTCCTGAGGCTGGGTCCTCCAGAGACTCTACCCCATCCCCACCCCATACACACACAGCTGTTCTTTCTCCTGAGTCTGTATCCGGCTACTTCTGCTTAGGGTTGTACCACAACTGAGTCAGAAGGCCCTCTGCAAGCTTGGGCTGCTGGAAAGGACAGGTAGGCACACCAGCCTGGGATAGACAGACCATGACGGACCCTGAAGCTGTGTCATGTCCCCCGCTGCTGGTGCTGGCGGATGTCAGAAATACACCCACAATCTACTTCCTCTCTCTGGTCCCTGGGCCCCAGCTGGCCCCAGCCAATCTGACCCTCCCCACCTATTCCTATTCCTTTTCTCATCCCTGCAGTCTCCTTGGTCACAAATAGCCGTTGGGAATCACAGCGTCTCTCGACGGACCTCCGGTGATCAGCTTCAGGGTCTGGCCTGGATCTTTTACCTCCCAAAAGCCTAGACCCAACTGAGACCTCTGAGCACTCGAGCCACAGACAGAAGCTGGTGCAGGGCCCTTAGGACCCAGATGTCATTCCTTCTCCAGTGTTGGTCCCCATGTCTGTCCTTCCCCAGAGATGCCTCCAGGTCTGTCCTCTCCAAAGACCACAGTCAGTCAAAAACCATTTATTAAGCACCTGCTGTGTGCCAGGCACTGTCCTAACTATGACAGTGAGCAAAAGACAATCCCAGCCCTTGAGGAGCTCACCATCAAATGGGAAAGATGAAGGAAAAAGATCCTTAGTATGTCTCTCCTCTCCCCAGGGACCCCGCAACACCCACTTTCTCTCTGGACTGCCTCCGAGGGCACAGCCTTCAGTCCCCACTCATCTGCCCTACACTGAGACACTCAGCAGTCTTACCCCAGATAACTGTCCCCTCCAGCTGTTCATTCTCTGGTATCCCTGGAGCCAACTTACCTTGCATTGAGAGGTCTTTCTGCTACTGACAAAAATCGCGAGGGGTCCATAGAGTGAGTCCTGCCCGCCTGCACTCTGCAGAGCAGGGATCCAGGGTGTCATCTCTGGTCTAGGTTTGGAGAAGGGGTACCTAACCACAGGGCTGACCCACCCCTGCCAAACTTCCTCTTTTCCAAATGACAAAGGCACTATTCTGCTCCCCTTCCTCAAAAGCACTCTCCTCCCCCACTTCCCTCCTTCCCCTCTTCCCCCCTCCTCCCCCAGCCTTCCTCAGCCTTGTGCCCTGCAGCTCTGGGCTCCACTGGCCTGTGTTCTCTCTGCTGGGACCTGCAAGTTCCCTCTTCCTGTGGCCACGTGGGGCTCCTAGTCTGCAGCCTGGCCAGGTCAGTTCTTTCTTCCTCTGCATTCTTTCTCTGTGGGCATAGTAAAAGTTAAACCTTGCTTGGAGAAAGCAAACGCAGCTTCTGGTCCCCTCCAGCCAGGTCTTGGGTGGCTCCCTTGGGGTGGGGCAGGTGGTAAAGGTGGGGCTCAAGGGTGGAGCAGGCCTAGGGGGCTCTAGAGGAACCAGGCCCCTGGGGCTGTTACCCTCCCAGCCAGCTTCCTGTAACACACTGCCAAAAAACAGATTTCAGAAACCACAGACACACACACACACACACACACACACACACAACACACACACACACACACTCTCACTCACATGTGCTCACACAGAAACCTCAACTTAGGCTGAAAAATAGAAATTAGAAAGCCACCTGCACACACCCGGTACTTAGAGCCCCACGGACACACAACAGGGACAGTGGAGGGCTTCATGGACAAATGAGAGACAGGAACACCCGCGTTCAGCTCTCACTTTTGACATAGAAGGACTGGGGGGCCCTGAAAAAGTTCCTCAACCTCTCATTGCTTCCCCCTTCACCATCACCCTTCCCCCCAACTCTCTAAGACTATGTAAGTGAAGATGGTGCCAACCTTCGGAGGTTAATGATTGTAAGTGGCAGAACCCTCAGTGAGCTGCATTGGTGGAAGGCATTTCCTCCTGATATAGACAAAATAACAGACACCCACATGTGTGCATCCATGTGCAAGCATATAGAGTAACAATTGCTAGTATTTATAGAGTACTCTAAGGTTTACAAAGAGTTTTCCATATATTATCTTATTGCATCCTCATCACAACCTCTGAGGTAAGGTTGCTATTATTATCCCCGTTTCACAGATGAGGAAACTGAGACCACCAAGTGTCTAGGGCAGGATTTGAACTCAAGTCTTTCTAACTCCAAATCCAGTGCCCTACCCGAAATGCCTTATGTACACTCGCAAGCCTGCACCCCAAAACAAATACAACTCAGAGTGGTTTGTGGGGGATTGTTTCTTTTTTGGGTGTGTGCTTTGATATCTAAGTGCCTCATGGGGGAGCCCTGAGGGAGACCTATAGGGCAGGAGACCTGATAGCCCCTGGACTGCTGCAGAGTAGCCATTGCAGAGAAGTGACTCACTTTCTTCCCATCAGAATGAGAAGGGTGGCGGAGATCAGGGAAGAGGGTCAAAGGCAGGGATCCTTAGGAGGCAGGATGATGTAAACCAGAGCTAGTCCAATTCATGCAGTGGGAAGAGAACAATGGATTTGTAATCAAGGACCAGCTGTGCTATTTCCTACCCATGGGACCCTTGGCAAATCCCTTCTGGTCTCTGCGGCCTCAGTTTCCCTCTCTGCAAAACAGACAGGATGACTGTTCTTGTCCTGCCTCCCTCATTATGAGGATGAGTTGAGAATGCTTATATGATTTAGAAGCATAATTCTGTTTTATTTGAGACTGAGTCTCCCTATCTCGTCCAAGCTGGAATTGCAGCTGCTGCTCCTGGCCTGATCTTGGTACTGATTGGCATGGAGGCCTTCAACTCCTCTGGGCTGGTTCTCCCCTCCTTAGGCAGCTTGGTAAGCCCTCTGCTCCCAGGTGCTTCATCCTCTCATTAGCTTTAGCCTTATTTTTTTTTAAATATTTTTATTTATTTCATTAAATATTTCCCAAACATATGTAAAAAATTTCTAATATTCACTTAAAAAAACTTTGAGTTTCAAATTCTCTCTCTCCCTCCCCTCCCCCTTCCTTGAGAAGGCAAGTAATTTGATTTTGAGTATACACACGAAGTCATGCAAAACACATTTCCATATTTGCCAAGTTGCAAAAGAAAACAGACAGAAAAAAATTTTAAGAAAACAACAAAGAAAGTAAAAAGAAAGTCTCCTTCAAGCTGCATTTGGAGTTCCTCAGTCCTCTCTGGAGGTAGAGAGCATTGCCTTTTTTTTAAAATTAATTTATTTTGATTTATCAACAATCACTTCCATAAGCTTTTGAGTTTTAAATTTTTCTCACTCTCCCTCCCCCCCTCTCCCCAAGACAGCATGCAATCTGATATAGGCTCTACATATACATTCCTATTAAACATATTTTCAACATTAGTGATGCTGTAAGGAAGAATTAGAGCCAATATAAGGAACCACGAGAAAGAGGAAACAAAACAAAACAGAAGAAAAAAAAAGAGTAACAGTATGCTTCAATCTGCATTCAAACTCCATAGTTCTTTCTCTGGATGTGGATAGCATTTTCCGTCATGAAACTTTTGGAGATGTGTTACAAAGTTAGTCATTGTACAATGTGGCTGTTGCTGTGTACAACATTCTCCTGGTTCTGCTCACTTCCCTTAGCATTGGTCCATACAAGTCTTTCCAGGTTTTTCTGAAGTCTGCCTGCTCATCATTTCTTATAGCACAATAGTATTCCATTACATTCATATACCACAACTTGTTCAGCCATTCCCCAATTGATGGGCATCTCCTCAATTTCCAATTCTTGGCCACCACAAAAAGAGCTGATATATTTTTGTACATATGGGTCCTTTTCCCATTTTTATGATCTCTGTGGGATACAGCCCTAGAAGTGCTATTGCCCAGGTCAAAGGGTATGCATATTTTTATAGCCCTTTGGGCATAGTTCCAAATTCTTCTCCAAAATGGCTGGATCATTTCACAACTCCACCAACAATGCATCAGTGTTCCAATTTTCCCACATCTTCTCCAACATTTATCATTTTCCTGTTTTGTCACGTTAGCCATTCTGATAGGTGTGATGTGGTACCTCAGAGTTGTTTTGATTTGCATTTCTCTAATCAATAGTAATTTAGAGCATTTTTTCACATGACTATAAATGGCTTTAATTTCTTCATCTGAGAACTGCCTGTTCATATCCTTTGACCATTTATCAATTGGGAAAGGCTTGTATTCTTATAAATTTGACTTAGTTCTCTATATAGTTTAGAAATGAGGCCCTTATCAGATACATTGGTTATAAAAATTCTTTCCCAATTTTCTGCTTCCTTCTAATCTTAGTTGCATTGGCTTTGTTGTGCAAAAACTTTTCAATTTAATGTAATCAAAATTATCCATTTTGCTTTTCATAATGTTCTCTATCTCCTGTTTGGTCATGAATTCTTCTGTTCTCCATAATCTGATAGGTAAACTATTCCTTGCCTCCCAGTTTGCTTACAGTATCAGCCTTTATATCTAAATCATGAACCCATTTTGACTTTTTTTGGTATATGGTGAGATTTGTCTATGCCTAGTTTCTGCCATACTCTTTTCCAGTTTTCCCAGCAGTTTTTTCAAAGAGTGGTTCTTATCCCAGAAGCAGGGGTCTTTGGGTTTATCAAATAGTAGATTATTATAGTCATTGACTACTATGTCTTGCATAACTCTATTCCACTGATTCACCACTCTATTTCTTAGCCAGTACCAAGAGTTTTGATGATTGCTGCCTTATAATACAATTTAAGATCTGGAATTGCTAGGCCACCTTCCCCTGCATTTCTTTTCATTAGTTCCTTGATATTCTGGACCTTTTGTTTTCCAAATGAATTTTGTTATTATTTTTTCTAGAACTATAAAATAATTTTTGGTAGTTTGATTGCTATGGCACTGAATAAGAAATTAGCTTAGGTAGAATTGTCATTTTTATTATATTAGCTCAGCCTACCCATGAGCAACTGATGTTTTTCCAATTATTTAGATCTGACTTTATTTGTGTGAAAAGTGTTTTGTAATTGTGTTCATAGAGTTCCTGGGTTTTTTCAGTAGAGACTCCTAAATATTTTATAATGTCTACAGTAACTTTAAATGGAATTTCTCTTTTTATCTCTTGCTGTTGGGCTTTGTTGGTAATATATAGAAATGACAATATTTATGTGGGTTCATTTTATAGCCTGCAACTTTGCTAAAGTTGTTTATTATTTCAAGTAGTTTTTTACTTGATTCTTAGGATTCTCTAAGTATATCATCATGTCATCTGCAAAGAGTGATAGCTTTGTTTCTTCTTGCCTATTCTAATACCTTCAATTTCTTTTTCTTTTCTTATTGCTAAAGCTAATATTTCCAGTACCATATTGAACAGTGGTGATAATGGACATCCTTGTTTCACCCCCGATCTTATTGGAAATGCTTCTAGCTTGTCCCCATTACATATAATGCTTGCTGAAGGTTTTAGTAGATGCTATTTATTATTTTAAGGAAGACTCCATTTATTACCTATGCTTTCTAGTGTTTTTAATAGGAATGTGTTGTATTTTGTCAAAAGCTTTTTCTGCATCTATTGAGATGATCATGTGGTTTCTGTTGGTTTTGTGTTGATATGCTCAATTATGCTGATAGTTTTCCTAATATTGAACCACCCTGCATTCCTGGTATAAATCCTACCTGGTGTGTATTCTTGTGATAAGTTGCTAATCTATTGCTAATTTTTTTAAAATTTTGCATCTTATTCATTAGGAAATTGGTCTATAATTTTCTTTCTCTGTTTTGACTCTTCCTGGTTTAGGTATCAGCACCATATTTGTATCATAAAAAGAATTTGGTAAGACTCCTTTCTTCCTATTTTCCCAAATAGTCTATATAGTATTGGAATTAATTGTTCTTTAAATGTTTGATAGAATTCACTTGTAAATCCATCTGGCCCTGGAGATTTTTTCCTAGGGAGTTCATCAATGGCTTGTTCAATTTCTTTTTCTGAGATGGGTTATTTAAGTATTTTACTTCCTCTTCTGTTAATCTGGGCAATTTATATTTTTGTAAATATGTATCCATTTCACTAAGATTGTCAAATTTATTGGCATATAGTTGGGCAAAATATTCCTAATTATTGTTTTAATTTCCTCTTCCTTGGTGGTGGATTCACCCTTTTCATTTTGATACTAGTAATTTGGTTTTCTTCTTTCTTTTTTAATTAAATTAACCAAAGGTTTATCTATTTTATTGTTTTTTCATAAAACCAGCTCTTAGTTTTATTTATTAGTTCAATAGTTTTCTTAATTTCAATTTTATTAATCTTTTTGGTTTTCAATATTTCTAATTTGGTGTTTAATTGAGGATTTTTAATTTGTTCTTTTTCTAGTTTTTTTTTTAGTTGTATGCCCAATTCATTGATCTCCTTTTTTCTATTTTATTTATGTAAGCATTTAGAGATATAAAACTTCCCCTAAGAACTGCTTTCACTGCATCCTGTAAGTTTTGTATGTTATCTCATTATTATAATTCTCTTGAATGAAGTTATTGTTTCTATGATTTGTTGTTTGACCCATTCATTCTTTAGGATTAGATTATTTAGTTTCCAATTATTTTTAGTCTATCTTTCCATGGCCCTTTATTACATATAATTTTTATTGCATCATGATCTGAAAAGGATGCATTTAATATTTCTGCCTTTCTGCATTGGATTGTGAGGTTTTTATGCCCTAGTACATGGTCAATTTTTTGTATGTGCCATGTACCACCGAGAAAAAAGTATATTCCTTTCTATCCTTATTCAGTTTTTTCCAGAGGTCTACCATATCTAACTTTTCTAAAATTCTATTCACCTCCTTAATTTCTTTCTTGTTTATTTTGTGCTTAGATTTATCTAGTTCAGAGAGGGGGAGGTTGAGGTCCCCCACTAGTATAGTTTTGCTGTCTATTTCTTCCTGTAACTCCTCTAAGAATTTGGATGCTATACCATTTGGTGCATATACATTTAGTAATGATATTACTTCATTGTCTGTGGTGCCTTTTAGCAGGATGTAGTTTCCTTCCTTATCTCTTTTGATAGATTATTTTTGCTTTTGCTTTGTCTGAGATCAGGATTGCTACCCCTGCTTTTTTTTTTTACTTCAGCTAAAGCATAATATATTCTTCTCCAGCCTTTTACCTTTACCCTGTGTGTGTCCCTCTGTTTCAAATGTGTTTCCTGTAAATAACATATTGTGGGATTATGGTTCTTAATCCATTCTGCTATCCACTTCCATTTAATGGGAGAGTTCTTCCCATTCACATTCACAGTTCCAAGTACTATCTGTGTCTTTTTCTCCATCCTTTCCCCCACCCCCATTTATGTTTTTCTCTTTCCTTTCCTTTTGACCACCGCCTCCCTCAGTCCTACCTACCTCAGTCCCCCCTCCCTCCTGTTAGCCCCCTTCCTTTTCTTCCCCTTTACCCTTACTACTTCTTCCTTCCCTTCTATTCCCCCTTTCTTTTCTCTCCCCTTTTCCCTCCTACTGCCTATAGGGCAAGTTAGATTTCTATACCTAACTGATTATGTTATTCCCTCCTTGAGCCAAATCTGATGAGAGTAAGGTTCAAACAATGAAAAGCATTGCCTTTAGAATGGCCTTGATCATTGTCCTGCTCAAGTTTTAGCCTTATTATCTCATTAGCAACAGCCTTCCTGTGGAATCCGCAAGCTTGAGGCCAAACTCAAGGATGCTTCAGGAGACATTCACAACTCAGGAGGAACCTGGGTCTGTCCGATGTGGAAGAGGAGGGTGAGGGGAAGAGGAGAGGTCTCAGACTGTTTTGGAGCCCAGTGGGGGCTTTGGGTACACTTGGTGGTCAGGCCAATTTAGATCAGCTAAGCCCTGGACAAAATACAGTATCAAACAAGAGAGTACCTATAAAGTGCTTGGCACATAGTAGGTGCTTAATAAATGCTTGTTCTCTTCCCTCTTTAGAACTATTTTAGGACTTCTCCTGAGTCCCATCCAGGCCAAAGCACTTCAGGGTAGATCCTGGGGACAGCAAACATCATAGTAATAGTAACAATAATTGATATAATAAAAAGTAAAACAACATACTAATGAAATATACAAAATATAAACTGAATAAAATGAATGAAATATATGAAATATGTAGAAAATGAATAACAATAACAGTAATAATATTAGTAAATAATAATGGCACTTTAAGGTTTGCAAAGCACTTTATACATATGATCTCATTTGATTTTCACAACCACCTTTTGAAGCAGGTGCTATTATTATTACCCCCATTTTACAAATGAGGAAACTGAGGTGGAGAGAAGCCTGTAGATTTAGAGCTGCAAATGAATCTTAACGGTTATCAACTCTAATTCTGTCATTTTACAGAAGATGAAATTGAAACTTGGTGAGGTTAAAGTGAGTTTCCCAGGATCACCCAGACAATGGGTGGTAGGATTTGAATCCAGATCTTTCAGACTCCAGGGCCCATACTTTACTCATACCACCTCATAGAATATCAGATCAGGAGAGGTAGGGCTGCCCAATGAATAGAGTGCTGGATTCAGAACCATATAGTCCTGGGTTCAAATCCCACTATGCTGCCTTGTGATTCTGCATAAGTCACAATAAAGACCCTGAGCCTTAGTTTTCCCATCTATAAAATGGGGCTGATTACTAATAATACCTGATTTACCCATTTTACAGGGTTATTGTGAGTCTCAAATGAGATGATTTATTAAAGTGCTTCTCCAAACTTTAAAATTTGTGGGAGACAGCTTTACTGGGGTCAGTAAACTTGTTATAATAATAGTAATACTAATATGATAGGATAGTAATGACTAATAATAAATAATAATAGTGATAATAATACAAAAGCACTTCATATGTATAATCTCACTTTGTCATCACAACAACCCCAGGGAGTAGGTGTTATTATCATTCTCATTTTTACAGCTGAGGTAGACAGGGGTTAAATGATTTGCAGAGTCACACAACTAGTAAAGTGCCTCAGGCAGAATTTGAACTCAGGTCTTCTTGACTCCAAGTCCAGGATTTCCCATGGTCATTCTGAAACATGTCTCTGTCTCTATTTCGTATGAACATGTGCACCAGCACCCTGCTTAGAGGAAAACTGAGAACTGTCTCTAAGTTCATTGGCTGACTAGACCTCAGGCAGTTGTGTGATTGCAGGAGCTGACTTTCCTTCAGAAAAGTCCTTTAAAAGTGAATTGACAGACCATCTCGGCCCTTTTTGGACTCCTGTTTCCCCTTCTCTGTTCAAGAGATAGCAGCGTGGGCTGAAAGGGGTTGGCCTTGGTGCATAGGCTCATGGGAGTTCCCTGTGCTTTTTGCTCACTTGGAATCGGAGGAGGATTCCCAAGAATGTACTTTCACAGCCTAAGAGATAGCAGGAACCATGGTAATGAGAGTCCCTGCAGAGGCACATGGCAGACACAGACACGTGCTTGGCCCCTTGGCCTGAGTGAGGAACTCATGGACAACGTTCCTTAATCTCACTCTCCTGTGTTGAAGGGTGAGTGGGTGAATTTAGCTCTCCTAGGCAGTCTGATCCTAGCTGGAGATGGGAGGTCAGGGTTCTTGGGCAGCACCAGCCTTGGAGGGATTGGCAACATCACCTGTGACATAAGTTCAGGTGGTCCCAAGTTTGAGAATTTGGAGTCTTGGCTCTAGGGAGAAAAGGGATTCCCTAATGTGTATGCTTCTTAGAGAAAGAAGGGGGTTTTCCCCATACTCCTTCCCCTTTCTCCAGCCTCGCTGGAGGAGCAGTGAAGGGAGAGGTGACTGGGGAACCATGAACTGGATCTTGCTACCCCCTCTAATGATAACAATAATAATCACACACATTTATATAGTGCTTTAAGGCTTGCTATTGCAATGAATGATTCAGACAGTGTAGGTCAGATGAGAAGAGGTGATGCTTGTTCAGAAGCCTTCAGATACAATTGCTTGGAGGGAGGGGGTTTGCAAATTCTTTGAGTGCTTTGAACATTCTATATCTGTATCACTTCAGCCCTGGAACTCACACCTTGAAAACACCTTCTGCCCGGGGGCCCCTCTAGCTCTTTGGAAAGTGGAAGGCTCCTCCCAGAACTTCCAACCAAGGAGGGCACCCAGGCCAGCCATTGCTTCCTCTCCCACTGGCTGCTCTCCTCGAGGCTCCCGTCATGTAGTTCCCTCCACACCACCTTCTCCTCCCTTTTCAGCTTCCTTCTGTGTGTTGTCTTCTCCTTTAGGAATGTAAGCTCCTTGAGGACAACGACTGTCTTTCCTTTTGCTTGCATTGTACATAGTAAGTTCTTTTTGGAGGGGCGGAGGGGTTTTGCTTTTTGGTGTTTTGGCAGAGATACTGGAATGGTTTTCCATTTCCTCCTCCAGCTCATTTTACAGATGAAGAACTGAGGCAAGCAGGATTAAGTGACTTGCCCAAGGTCACACAGCTAATAAGTGTCTGAGGCTAGATTTGAACTCAGGAAGATAAATCTTGATCCCAAGCCTAGTGCTCTATCCACCTAGTTGCCCCCACAGTAAGCTCTTAATAAATATTTGTTAACTTATTGTTTTTGAGCTCCT
This sequence comes from Phascolarctos cinereus, assembly GCF_003287225.1. Lineage (NCBI taxonomy): Eukaryota > Metazoa > Chordata > Mammalia > Diprotodontia > Phascolarctidae > Phascolarctos > Phascolarctos cinereus. Next base: position 683,939,514 of record NW_027555847.1, on the reverse strand, counting down.
ATGAATCCTTTTTTCTGTGCAGTGAAATACTGTCCCATACCCAACAACCACACTGTTACTCTGAGTGCTTGTACAGGAGCTGGTGGTTCAATTCTAGGTGGGGGCATAAAAAGCCAGGGAGAAAACTCCCCTCTTGGGTAAACCTTCAAGATTGGACCCAGTCCATGGGAGCCCAGAGTCTTAGACGGGCCCTGGGCCACCGGCTACATTCCTATTACCTTAGAAACTAACACCTCCAAACCTCACTTGTATGTTTCACACATGATGAGAGGAGACCCAGAGAAAGGGCTCACTCACTAAGTTCAAGTGATGAGGTACTCTCCGTCTCCCTAGTTATCCGATTCCATTTCTGGGCAGCCCCAATCATCAGGAGGTTTGCCTCAATGACCAAGTTGTCTCACCTGCACTAGAACACCTCCAGGGATGAGGGGCTCACAACCTCTGGGCAGTCCCTCTAATTAGAAACGTTTGCCCACCTAGCACCAGTTTCTGGTCTCAAACCTCAGAAGTGGACCGAGGGCTTGTTTCCAGGTGCTCTTCACCGTTCCTTGACAAAAACAGATCTCAGAGCTGAACACAGGGACCACTGCCTATCAAAACGGAAGGACCAGTGAGCCAAGCACCACAGAGCAGAGTCAGCACACCAAAGTGATTCTCTGATAATTTATTCAGAATTTTAATATAAACAGTTAATTGTTCAATGGTTTACACACAGCAAGATTTTTTTTTTTAATATTCAAAGGCATCTCTGTACATGTCACTGCTTGGCTCTTTGTATGAAAACGTTGAAAAAAGTAATCGAGCTTTTTTTGTTTTTCTGAATTTTTTTGAAATTTTTTTTTTTACTTTTTTAAACCATGGCACATTTGATCCTTTTATATATTATTGTCAAGCTGGAGGCATCTGCAAGAGGAGCTGGCACCATTCTGGGACCTGAGGAACAGCCCCTCTCAGGGGGTCCCTCCCCAAGGTAACTGGGATCCTGGCTCACCTCTTATGGCCCCAAGCCAAACCCCACCAAGTTCTCTTTCCAGATCGGGCCCTTTCACAAGCAGTGCTCTAATTCTTTAGCCATACCACCATCTCCTCTTCCTTCTTCTCCCTGAACTCACAGACCCTGGGTAATTTGGGGGAAAGTGGATGGTACCACTGGGAAGTATTTCCCACACAAAACCAACACGTTCTCAGCCTGTGTAATGCAGAGCTTTATGAAGGATGGAAGCAGAGACACCCATTGGCAAAGAGGCCTGGGAGACTCCTAGAAAGGCCCAAGACATTTAGGGAGAGACAGATGCTAGGTAGCCTGCAACAGCCATGGCTGTGAATGAGACACACGACGGTAGGAGTGACCCGTGGGATCCATCTGCTAATGCAGGGAGGCTCAGTGACAGATTCCCACGGTACATCCTAACTAGACGGGAAAGCTGAGCTGACTATCCTGCTAAGGCCCAAATGAGTCTGTTTTGTAAGCAGCATGGAATCCCCATAGCTGACTGAAAAAAAATAAATAAATGAAAGCCTGAGTAAGGCAGACATCAGAGCTTGCCTGGGGGCGACCAGGAAAGCAGAAGCCGCCTCTTCTCCTTCCTTCACAGCTACTCTGTCCAGTGGGCCTCCCTCTGCAGCCAGCACTGGCTCCCCTCCCACTGGTACAAAGGAGAATTCAGGACAAAGCAAAATGCTGGCTGTTGAGCAACTCAAAATGCAAAAACCGATTTTCACCTTGAAGCCATCCCAGAAAAGGCTTTTTCTTTGAGCCTTTATATAAGAGTTTTAATTATACAGATAGAATCAAACACTGGAAAAATTACAAAGGACTCAGAGTCCAAGCCACCAGAGTTAGGGAGAGCCAAGCAAAAGAGACCAGTTCTAATTGAAATATATAGAAAGTTGTAATGAATCTTATCATCCCCAAAGGCATCACGCGTCTTTCTCCAGCTGGTCTAACACCTGCATTTCAAAGCATCTGGAATTAAGGACCTGGCTGAGGTTTAGCTTGGCCAGGTTTGTTACGAGGTGACTGGGGCCAGGGCCACGAAAGAGCACCAGAGCCCCTGCGAAACCCACATGAGGGAAATCCAAACCACATCCAAGCATACTGATGGCACAGAACTCATTTAGGAAGGATGACCGAGTCTCCATAATCAGTTAGGCGCAGTGGTCTTTTAAGGGGCCTTTCTCCTATCCTGGGGGAATCTGGTTAACTTCTGCCCCTTGTTCCAGAAACTAAATAAGCCAGCTGGCCTTCGGAGCTCAGGAATCCCTGCAAATCTGCTTCTTCCCCCGCACGGCTCTAGGCCAAAGCTTTCCACAGCAGAGCTTAGCTGAACACAGCCAAGTTAGCTGAGGGGAGAGCACAGCGGGATGCTGTGCTCCAAGGATGACTGAGGTGTACAACTGTTTAAGGCTGAAGTCACACTCACTCTCAGCTAGGCACTAAGCATTAAAGGAAAGAATACAGCCGAAACACAAAGACCCGTCCCTACCTTCCCCCTCCTGATCTCTCTCAGCCCGCTTCTTTCCCCTGCCTTAGACTATCACATCAGAGGCCCATCCAGGCCTATGACTTCCTCAGAACACAGCTTAGATCCTCTTTCTTGTTTGAACCTTCAGATCCAAGCAAACAGGAGAATGCACTCAGTCTTTCCACAGATGAATGGATTTTTTCTAGGATTCTCCCTGCTCAAAGCCAAGTAAAGGACAAAGCAAAGCCGATCGACCGCCTCTTCCCCACACCCATACCCCACATGCCAAACTTGTGGTTGTCTCGGTCACAGCTGGTCATCTAAAGCATAGATTTAACCTTAGCATCACCTGACACTAGCCACTCAGCCCTGTCACCCCAATTACCCAAGGACCAAGGGTCACTCTCAACATGATACAAACATTGGCTTCCGCAAGACACTGCCTCTTTTCGCTCCATTAGTAAGCTTCTCTTTACAGATCTGCACTAATCAAGCCTTGCTACATATATCCACATATGCATGGGCATATGTGCACAATTCAAGAGAAGAGGAGATTGAAGCAATTCTGTTGTGCACAGTAAAATACTAGAGAAGGAAAAAAAAACCCAAGCTGTTATTGATTTTGGCACTTAACAATGCCTGTGGAGTATATAGACCCTTATATTAGTATTCAACTTCCCTCAGCCCTCACAGGCTGAACCCAGAACGTGGTCACCCTGCTCCAATGAACCATCTGAGTTCTATGAATTAGAAAGGGCCAGCAGAGGTCAGTTTAAGGTCGGTTATCCTCCAATCCAGGTTGAGCCAGTTTTCCTTTTTGTTTCTTTGAATACATGCTGCATTGTAAAAATGATCATTTTTAATTGCATTTTTTTCCATCCAAAGAATAAGATGGAAAAAAAAATTATGTTGTACATTTGAGTAGAGGTCCAGCACCAAGTGCACTCAGGGGTCCAGATGGGGAAAGTGCACATGGTTTTTTAACATTGGCAATAGCTCAACCTTTGTAATTCTGCCCCCCCCCTCCCCTTGAAGACTTCCCCCAAAACGACCAAACCACACGACAGATTTGTACTCACGAGGCTCTAACAGGTCGCTAAGACCACAAAGTTCTGACGGAAGAATTGGATCCATTCCTGAGGGTAGGAACCAGGAGAGACAGGACACTTCATTTCAGATGGCAGTCTCCTGCTGAGTCTCCTCCCTGGGAGAAACAGCATGGACTAGAGCCAGATGGCAAGATCAAAAATTATGCCGATTCTGAAATGGTATTCTGTTGAATCATCGGGTTGGGGGAAAAGATGGGGGTGTTGTGGGGAATGATAAACATGAGGGTCCCTATTCTACTCACTAGATCACAGGAGAAGGACTACACCCTTCTACCTGAGCCCACCCACACTGACCCCCCCCCCGGTCCCCAGCATTGCCATCCACTGACACCAATCACTCTGGTTCAGACTGGGCCCAGACAAAGCTGCTTCCAGTCCAAATCCATCTCTCATTGAAGACATCCTCACAAGACTGAGGTAGACTGTGACAGAAGAGGAAAAAAATCATCACACTGCATCCTCCTGCAAATTTTTCATCAATAAAAATTGACACACTTTTGATTTCTTAAGAAAACAAATTTTTACAGTGATTTATATTATATTAAAATAAATAAATTTTATTTTCCTAATAAGAAAACCTTTTCTGAATTAGAAAAAACATGAGAACACATCTCTCTTCTTTCCTGATAATGTAGTGTTGAGCTGCTCACTACTATCTACAGGCGACTAGGGAAAATACAAAGCCCTACCTCGATCTCCTGGTGACCTCTGAGTACACACCCCCTTTCATCTGCACCTTCGTCCAATCAGACCCATGACACTCTTTTAAGGGCTATCAATTCTATGCTATCTGTGCAAGGGGAAATCCCCCGCGTCTTAGCCACAGGCTTGGCCCAGATTTCTTTTTCACTTGTATCCCTGACCAAAAAGTTATGAGGCTGGAAGGAGGATCATGATTACTTTTCAATCCTGTTCTCAATCACAATTTTGAGAAGGCAGAAGCAGCGCCCGGAAGCCTGCGGTCACAAGGCCACGGAATACCTGAGAACAAGTGGGCAAGCAAGGGGGCATGGGAAAAGGGAAGCCGGGGCCACCACAACCTCAGGGGTGATCAATGGGAGCAATCGGACAATGGATCTGCTCCGTCTGAGCCGCCACATTGACCCAATGAGGAACAGTTTGGTTGAAGGGCCATGGATAAGTCATACTACATGGACGTTAAAGCCTGCATTTCACACCTCAGCCTCCATCTACCAGCCTCTACCTTTGCCAAGCTCCAGATCAAGACGGCGCTGCCCTGGCCATGCCAGGGACTCAGTTACCATCTGGGAGAGGCTTGGGAGCTGTTAATTCCCCACCCACCTGCACCAAAGAGAAGACACAGACGTGAGATCAGAGATGAGGACAGTGAGGACAGGATGGTTCTGTCATGACTGACATCTATTTTCAGATGTTCCCTCTTCAGACATCTGTTAATATGTGTCTATGCTGTTTTTTTCAAAGTATTTGGGCTGGGGGGTGGGGTGGGAGGGTGGGGGTAGGTTTCTCCTGCATTTAAATACTTTTCCTAGAGAGAGGAAGCTGTACAGGCATAGGGATGAAAGGTACTTTGAGAGAGGATGGGAAGGAGGAGGAAAAGGACAGAAGATGAGATGGGTCCAGGAAGAATGGGGGTGGGGGGAGAGAGAGAGAGAAGAATGAAGAAGAGCAGCAAAAGACAAGAAGAAAAAAGAAGAGAGGAAAGGTTGGGAGAAAGGGGACGATAAGAGGAAAAGAGGTGGAACAGGAGAAGGGAGGAAGAAGAGGAGCAGAGGAGGAAGATGATGGAGGAGTGAGAGAAGAGACAGAGAAGGAGGAAGTGGGCATCTGTGTCTATCACACCTACCCCCGCTGAGGCCTCAGCTCACAGCTTTTGGTACACACACACACACACACACACACACACACACACACACACACACACACACACACACACACACAAAATAAATCAGGAACCTATTTCTAAAGCCTCGTCAAGTACAAACTCAACTTGTCTCTTGGCTCCCCAGCTTGTGATCAGCTAAAATCAGTTTATTCTCAGATCAATGGGCCACTTTCAGACCCAAGAAACCACACCTGCAGAACACAGACCAAAAAAGCCCAAACCTAAGAATCAAAAACAGCCAATAACTTATATGAAGTTAATGTTTAAAACTTGAAAAAAATTAAATATGTTTAAACCCAACAAAGGTGTGCTCCAGGTTGCCATGGCGGGGGAGAGAGGAGGACAGAGCTGGAGACCTCCATCCAATTGACTTTTTTTTCCCCTGGTTTTCTTTTTGGTCTTGAAAGGATCCCCAGCTTCAAGCTGAACCCCACTTTTCTCCCTCCCCAGCCCCAACGAGACCCTGGCTCCCAGAAGATGCAATCACCAAACATAAATGAGCAAGTGATAGAGGGAAGGGACAAGCATGAGGGTCTCATAACAAAAACCATTAGTTTGGGGGTACTGTCACCCCAGCAAAGTGGAGGAGGTGAGGCTCATGCCCCCAGGGAGTCCAAAGCCCCTGTGAGAATGATACAAGAGTCTTCCATCGATGTGTGTACACTGAAGGAGACACACGCCTGAGGTACAGACACACAATACAGACACACACGTGTGCACACTCGCACTGGCGCACACACACAAGCGCACACACTCAAGGGTTTCAGACCCATGAAAAAGTGTGAGAGCAGCAGCTATTGGTCAATCTGAGGAACTAATATAACTGATTTGTGGTTTTTTTTTTCTTAAAAAATATTCTTCAGTCTTAAACAAAAGAAACGTTTTCTGGGGAGTATCCTGAAAAGCCTGGAATTCTGCTGGAAAAGGATTTGTGTATGGGCTTGTTTGTGGCTTGGCTGGGTCCCCCGCCCCACTTTTGGAAGTTTTGCTTTTTGTTTCTCCCACAAACAAGTGCTTTGCTTGGAGAAACCTGGACCCTGGCAAAATGTCCTGTGCTCACAAACACAGCCGGCCAAACTTCTCTCGGAGCTTGGGAGTGGTGGTGACCCGAAGGCCAGCAGCCCCAGGAGGCTTTCTCCCAGGACACGGGTTTCACAGTGAGGTCCACAGACAGCCAGGCACGGCCTCGGTGGCGGCCAATGACAGAAATGAAACTCGGCACCCGAGTCATGGCGCCGACTGGACAGAAATGAGAAGGGGGTGGAAGGTGAAGGAGGGGGCAGGGTCTGAGGCGTGTGTCAGTCACACGGCCGCAGCAATCAGAGGAATCCTGAGATTTCCCGGAGTGGGGCGGGCCGTCCATCCGGTGAGAACATCAGAACCCCAGGGAGAGGCTTAAACGCTCGTCCCCAGTAGGGAGATGTTAGGAAGGGTTCGACCTTGGCAAGGAGAGGATGCGCCCGTTCTTCTTGCCCCCATTCATGTGGGTATAAGGAATCCGCTCCTCATAGTTCCCCTTAAGGCCCAGGGATGGCCCATTGTCCCTCCCCAGGACCTCATCCCTCTGTGAGTAAGAAGACGGGTCCAGGGGGATGCTTTCCATATTTTCAAAGTCCATCTCAAACTCCTCGCTCTCGGGGGGCTTGTTTTCCTCGCTGTAAAAAAAGGAGACCTCCCGGAAGCTGGGGTGGAGGTCATCTTTCAGCATCTCGATGATCTCGATGAAGGTGGGACGCATCTTGGGATTATACTGCCAGCACATCTGCATCAGGCTGTTCCTGGAAAAGGAGAGAGAGAGAGAGAGAGAATCCTTTCAGGCTGAGTTACCATGGTGCGGTAGGAGTCAGAGGCCCTGAGTTCAAATCCTACCTCATTCTCTTAATTAATGCTTTGACCGTGGCTAAGTTAGTTTACCTCTCACGGACTTAGCTGCCTCATCAGGAAGATGGAGAGTGGGAAGATATTAGATGAAGCAGCCTTAGAGATTTCTCTCCAGTGCCAAACCTATACCCCTAGGATGACGTCCTTTCTGTGTATACACAGACCCCAGGACTCTAGGGGCATGAGGCCGCCAAGGTGGCTCCCTTCTGCTGCTGCTAGGATTCCATGGGAATCACTGGACTCTGCAATGTGTGAATGGGCAGCCCACAGGGCAGGACTCTCCAGCCAGATTCAGGGTAGGAGAGGGCACATAAGGCACGAAAGGCTAAAGTACTTTGACACTGGCAAAGAAAACTGTAAGATTTGAAAACAACAGAAATAATGGCTGTTACTTTGGTTTTCTGGGGGCATCAAGTCAAGAGTCACAAAATGGCAGGAGGGTATAACTAGAGAGCCCTGAAAACACATAGTGTGAGAGTAAGGAGGGCCCTTAGAATACAGGATGTTAGAGCTGGGAGGGCCTTTAGAACAGAAAATGTCAGAGCTGGGAGGTCCCTTAGAACAGAGAATGTCAGAGCTGGGGGGGGGGCTCAGAACATAGAACATCAGAGCTGGGAGGTCCCTTAGAACAGAGAATGTCAGAGCTCGGGAGGGGGGAGGGCAGCCCTTAAGACATAGAACATCAGAGCTGAGAGAGCCCTTAGAACACAGGATGTTAGACATGGGAGGGCCTTTAGAACAGAGAATGTCAGAGCTGGGAGGTCCCTTAGAACAGAGAATGTCAGAGCTGGGGGGGGGGCCTCAGAACATAGAACATCAGAGCTGGGAGGGCCCTTAGAACAGAGAATGTCAGAGTTGGGAGGGCCTTTAGGACACAGGATGTCAGAGCTGGGAGGGCCCTCAGGACATGGATAAGCCAATACAATCATCTCATTTTACAAAGGAAGAAACTGAGGCCCAGAGAAGGGAAGAAACATGGAAGCAGGGAAAGCTAGATTTGAAATCCAGGCTCTGATGCTCACCAGCCACATAACCATGGACATATTGGAAGGTATGGCTATATTGTGGAAAGAGAACTGGATCTGGAAACTGAAGCCTTGGAATTGAATCCTGGCTTACTATACTTACTACCTACATAACCTAGGTCAAATGACTTGCCCAGATTGGGCTTTCTTTTTCCTCTTCTGTGAAGTGACAGGGCAGCTAAATTCCCCTTCCAACTCTCAATCTTTCATTCCATCTCAGCCTCTCCTGCCAAATAGGAATAATGAATGAATCCACCACCTAGCTGTATGATTCTGGCCAAGTCACCAAAATGCTGAGTCTCAATTTCTACATCTGTAAAGTAGGGATAATCATGCTTGTGTTAGAGCAAAGGGAGCAGAACTAGGAGAACAATATGGAGAGACTTGAGAACATTGATACAGAAGGCCAAAGAAGAACATCATGCCATCCTCCTCCAGAGATGATGGACTCAAGGTACAGAATGACATGTATATTGGGACACAGCCACGTGAGGTAACCGTTGCTAGCACCATTTTACAGATGAGGAAACTGAGGCAAACAGAGGTTAAGGGACTTGCCCAGAGTCACACATCTAATGGGAAGGAGAGATAATAATCTGTAAAGATACCTGTAAAAATAATCTGTAAAATAAAAAAAAACTGTTTAAAAAAACTAAAAATAAGCTTATTCAAAAATTATTTGCATTACCTAACTCCTAGGGTGTTGCAAGAGCCAAATGAGATAATGTATATAAAACTCAACTGATATGTTATTTATTATTATTATTATTATTATTATTATTATTACCACCTACCTCACAAGTTTGCTGTAGGGAAAATACTTTTAAGAGCTACAGAAATGGGAACTATTATTGCAAAAAATAAGAAAGGTTAGTATAATTCAAACATACTCATTTCTTTTGTCAGGGCCCATTTCAATCTCTGCCTTTTCAAAATACTTACACTCTCTCTGGACAATTATCGGGTTGGTCCAGGTACCCTCCATCCATCACAAATTTCAGGACCTGCTCATTAGACAGGCCTTGGTAAGGCTGCTCGGCCAGGCTGCTGATCTCCCACAGCACCACGCCAAAAGACCTGTGAGTAAAAGCATGAAGGAAGGCAGTGGTCAGAAGGAGCGCCCAGCGCTCGGGCCTTCCTGCGGGCAGCCCCAAAGCTCTGAACCCCACCCTCTTCCCAACTCACCCCTGAAGTCCACAAGGTACTGGGGGACCCTCGGATTGGGCAACAGACCCTTCTCACTTACCATACATCTGAATAGGTAGTAAAGACACCATCTTTTAAAGATTCTGGCGCCATCCACCTCACTGGGAGCAAGCCCTTGCCCCCTTTTCGATAATAATCTGTCTCATAGATGTCTCTGGTCATCCCAAAGTCTGGTAACAAACAATTTAAAGGCTGTTAGAGAGAGAGAACTCACAGACAATTCCCTCCCCTTGTCCCATTTCCCCAACTCACAGACTTCCACCAATCTCTCCTCTCTCAACCCCACGGTCTACACAAAACCTTGAGAGTGACTAATGTGGGGATCTAGGAATCAAGCCTAGACATACACTTAGGCATTTTAATTACCTGATCATGTTACTCCACTGCTGGAAAAATTTTCAGCAACTCCCTATTGCCTCCTGAGTAAAGTTCAAATTCTTCTGCCTGGCATTCATGGCTTTCCACAATCCAGCCCCATACTAAGCTTTTTAGCCTTATCTCCTATGACTTTCCCCAGAACATGCCATGAACTTTCCCACCTTTCCTTCTGCTGTTCCCTCCTCCTGGAACGTCCTCCCTCTCTCTTCACTCTCTATTTCCTCTCCATCCTTTAAAGGTCAGCTTGTGCTGCCTCCCTCAGGAAGTCTTGCCCGCCTCACCTGTTCAATAACTACCATCCCACCCCGACCCCCCTGGGACCCTGCCTAATGTTTACATCACATACTATTGTCCATTATTGGTAGCTGCATTTGTGTCTCATACCCCCCTATGAGACTAGGTGCTTTATGAGGGCAGGGGTCCCAGCTCCAGACTTGGGAGCTGCCCTGCTCACGAGAGAGCAGTTTTCAATTAAATTTCCAGGGGGAGCATTTACCTCTCAGAAACAGGCAAACCTAAATCAAGACTTGATTTACTGTTTTGCTTACTGTCTACCAGGGCTAGGGAACCTGCATCCTCGAGGCCACATGGGGCCCTCTAGGTCCTCAAGTGCACCCTCTAACTGAATCTATTTCGTCAAAGGGCCGTACTTGAGGACCTTGAGGCCGAAGGTTTCCCAGCCCTGGCTCTAGACTTCAGCGCAGATTAAACCTCAAAGTGTGCTAAGCAGATTTTGCTGTTAGTAGGGTCCCCACCCACCCACCCACTCTAGGGACTTAGTTGTTAAACATTTACTAGCTCACCCTTCCCTGGAAAGGATCTTAGAACCCATCTGGTTGCACAATCTCAGAACCATAGGTTCACAGATTCAGAGCTTCATTTTATTTCTGACACCCTGGATTTCACCACCATATTTCAGCTGCCTTCTCATCTTGAAACAACCCTTCATTCTCCATCTGGCTCTTCTGACTTCATGGCCTTGGATGGGTACCTGGCTACCCTCCCCACCTCCACCGGCTGGATATCCCCCTTGCTTTTCAGCTCCTTTTTGTGTATGGTCTTCTCCCTCCGCCAGCTCTGACACATGAAGCTTCTTGAGGGTAGGGATTGTCTCTTTTCTCTCATTCTTATCCCTAGTTCTTGGCACACTGCTTGGCACATAGTAAGTGCTTAATAAATGCTTTTTGCTTGTGCACCTGCAAGGAAACTTACAAGTCATTTAGTCTAGCCTCATTTTGCAGCTAAAAAAACTGAGACCCAGAGAGGCTCATTGACTTGCCCTGGGGTCACACTGGGAATAAGCAGCAGAATTAGACTATATTCTCTAAATTCTCTAAAATTTTCCTCTCTCTCAGCATTGGAACACAGTAAGTAGGTCCTTAATGACTGTCTGCTGTATCACATGGAGCCAAGTAAATGCAGTCCCATCTCAAATCTGGTCTCAGATGAGATTTTTTTTTTTTCCCTCCCTGAGCCCCAGCAACCTACCTCCTATCTTTACAGTAAAGTCTTCGGCAACCATACAGTTTCGGGCGGCGAGGTCTCTGTGAACAAATTTCTTAGCATTCAAATAGGCCATGCCATCCGCAATCTCCACGGCCATCTGTATAATCTCCCGGAGGGTGGGGGGAGGGCGACCAGGGTTGTTCTAAAGGGAGAACAGGTAGGTGAGTGGAGTAAAAACTCAGCAGAAATGGGTCAAGAAAAGGTTTTGCTTCATAGGCTGTTTTTTTGGACCAACCGACCTCTGCATCTGGCCGTAGGGAGCGGAGATAACTCTTCAGATCCCCGTGTACCATCAGCTCCATGACCACCAGGGTGGGCTGCCCTTTGGAGACCACCCCCAAGAGGCGGACCTGTGAGGTGAAGACAGCCGGGGGCTTAGGCAAGTGTTCCTGGGCAGGGCTTGGGGGATGGGGCAGGGTGGGCAAGGGAGAAAGACAAGTCACAAAACCCAGAAAGGCTCTCAAAAGGGAGAGATGCATTGGCTGAAATGAACTCTCTAGTCTGTGCCAACTCCATTTTCCTTAGAATTCAGATCTATGATGATCATTGTATTACCTTAGGTGACTTCCTTTTTTCTTCTGCCCTCTCCCCTGTTCCCTAAGACCATGAGTTACCACCCCAGGATGGGGCCCAGAGAAGTGCTTTCTCTGCCTTCCATGGGCTGAGCTCCCTACATAAAGTCAGCGCCTGGATCTGGTCCTCTTCAGCCTCCCCTGGACTGGAAGCTCTCTGAAGGGAGGGCCTGGGTCTGCTCCTCCTCTGTCCCCTACCCTTTACATCTAAGGTGGGCTGGGCACAAATTATCTATTGAGTGATTTTCTCCCCACCATGTACGACCCTGGATGGGTAGCACACTCTCAACATGGGTCTTAAAGCTATCATCGGCAAACACACGTGGATGCCACTCACCACATGATGGCAGCTGAAGCCCTTCATGACAGAGGCCTCATTCAGGAACTCAATACGTTCCCGGAGGCTGGCAGACTCATTCACCGTCTTCACGGCCACGCGGGTCTCGGCCTCCCCCTTGACGATGTCCTTGGCATTGCCCTCATAGACCATGCCAAAAGAGCCTTGGCCAAGCTCACGGAGGAGGCTGATTTTCTCTCGAGCCACTTCCCACTCGTCTGGTACATAAACTGCAACAATCCACAAAAGACCCCTGGCGTTTGTGGGACATCCGTGGCCTCCTTTACAGAGCGCTCAACAGTCACCATCACCTGGGAAGCGTACCACCACCCTCTGAGGTTGGGACATTTTATAGAGGGAAAAAAGCTAAAGCCCAGACTTGCCCAAGGTCACACACCTAGTCAAGGTAGGAGTAGAACCCAGGTCAAAATCACAGACTTAAAGCACAAAGAGATCTAGAGGCCATCCACACCAATGCCCTCATTTTACGGAGGCCCAGAGTGATGCCCACATTTATACAGCTACTAAGAGGCAAAGTCATGAGTGGAATCGAGGGATTCCTGGTGCACTGTCCTCAAGCCTGCCTCTCATGATTACATCTGCTCAGTCAGCAGTGGCATCTGAACCCACACCCCTGGGGAGCGTGAAGTCTAAACGGGTGCACCCTTCTCTCCTGCTCCTGCTCCGCCCAGGGATAAGCTGGCATGGATGGGAGTTAGCGAGCACAGGTGCTTTACAGAAGCAGCCAGGTGGGAAGGCGACAGGCCCACACACTTCACGTTTCCCTTCTCATCATCACTCATGGGTGGGTCATCACTCATGACAGACATTTTCTATTCCCATTCTAAATTTAGGATCCAATGATATTGGAGGGCAACCTCTAGGCTTCTCGTGCATGCCCTTGGGCACAGAGAGGGTGGGATCTCTGGAGCGTAACTCAGGGGCAGGAACCCAGAACTCCAGGCATAAGGAAGGAAGGGTTGGAAAGCTAAAAGTTGGCCAACTCTGTCACCCCTCAGTGGCCAGAGGAGGGGAACCAAAATCTGACAACTCTTCTAAAAACAACAGCCCACGTGTCCCTCCGGGGTGAGGCGCTTACCATCACTGGCACTGAGGTATTCTGGATTGGAAGAGGCGAACAGTGGGCCTGTTGGTCCTTCCGTTTGCCTGGAACAACAGGGAAGGAAAAGCCCAAATGGCTATAGGTTCTATGTGGAACTTAGAGGTTGTTAGGTTCTTTGGGGAATCCTGAAAGTCATATATTCCTTGAGAAACCCTGGGGTTCATGAGACTCCTCCTGGGAGTCATGGGGTCATGAGATTCTTGGTGGAACTCAGCAGTTGGTGAGATTTTTGTTGAAAATCCCTTGTGAATTCATTCATGTGGATAAATTACTCCAAATTCACTAAGTTTTGAAGGAACCCTGTGGATCACTCAGTTCTTTGGAGAGGGGAAGGGTCCAGAATCCTATAAATGACTCAGTTCTTCAGGGAATGCTACAGACCACTGGATTCTCAATGAGAGCTCAGCATTCACCAGGTAGGTGGATCCCAGAGGGTGAATATTTTTCAATGGAATTCTGGAATCTCCAGGTTCCTTAAAGACACATTCATTTTATGGAGGGCACAGGGATAGGAACCGAAATCACAGATGAGGAAAATCCTTCTACCAAAGCAGGTCAGAACCTTCTCTGTAACTTAGACTTTTAAGAGAGTTGCCGAGGGCACTGAAAATTGAAATGACTTGCCCAGAGTCATGAAGCTAGCAGGGGATAGAAGTGGGATTTAAACCTAGATCTGCCTGCTTTCCAGGACAGCTCTCAATCATACTGACTCATCGGATGCCCTAACCAAACCATAAATTATCTTTCCTTTCTCTGACCACCCAAAGTATGGCAGGAGTACAAAGGGCTATTCATTCTCTTCTATTCTCTAGTATTGTCCTTGTAAAATATGGCCTATTGGTATATGTATTATAGCCTCCTTGTAACCTCCAAGGGGACAGAGGGACTATCTGTCCTGAACCAATCCCCCAAACTCTACATACAGAAGGCATTTAATAAATGCTTGCTGAGCTAATGCATGGCTGAAGGCCCTTGGGCCTCCCAGTGGAAAGGCACTGGTCAGCAGCTGGAACAAGAGGCCCAAGAGGCAGGTTTTGGGCTTTGGGTGGTAGCTGGTAACAGCTTGACCCCTTAGAAAGTGAACTGCTCATTACTTGGGTTTTCTTGTCTGTGTTAGTGTCTCTGTGTGTATGTGTGTATGTGTGTGTATGGGGGGGGGGGTGAATATTGTCTGTGTTTCCAAAACATTATCTATCCTTTTCTTCCTAGACTACTTGCCTCTTTTTTTAAAATTAAAAATTTTAATGTTATTATCTCGTTCACACTCACCTCTTCTTCACAAAGACATAAACAGCTGCAACCGTGCTGATCAAGAAAATGATAATGATGACTGGGCCGATGACAATTTTTACAATATTCGATGGAACATCTACTAAAACAAACCAAAAAAAAAAACCAAACAAAAAAGGTAATGTTCATACAAAGTCAATTTAGAGTCATAAAGACCCAGGTTCAAAACCTGTCCCTGACATTTAACAGCTGTGTGACCTTTTAACAAGAAAGTCCATCTCTTTCGCACCCAAGAGGAGTTCCCTCCTCTTGAAGGTGAGAGGCTTGGCCTATCTGCTCTCTAAAGTCCCTTCCACCTTGGACCCTAGGAGCCCGAGTCCCAACACTGTTCACGCAAGCATCATTGGTCATGGATCCAAACATACCTGCTACCCACCTGAAATTCTACCTTCTGTAAGACGTCTTTCTTGACCCCCCTTAATGCTACGGCCTTTTCTCTGAGATTATCTCCAATTTATTCTGTATATAGCTCATTTGTACATAGTTCTGTACATGTTTTCTCCATCACTGGAATGTAAACTCCTTGAGGACACGACTTGTTTTTGCCTTTCTCTGTGTCTCCAGCACTTAGCACTGTGGGTGGCCCATAGTAGGTGCTTTTAGCTTGCTGACTAACAGACCAAAACTGCCCTAAATCTGACTCCTCTGCCCCTGGGTGCTATCTCTGGGGAGTTTCCTCATGAGTCTCTGATTCACAGCTCGGGATCTATCGGTGTTTCCTACCCGGATCCCACAGACTTTCACAGCTGGAAGGAGCTTGAGACATCACCTCCTCCAACCCGCTGAAGTTACAGGCAAGGAAACTGAACTGAGGGTGAAGTATTTTGCCCAACCACACAGAGATCTTGTGAGCGCTAGGCAGGGTAGCAGAGTAGATAGAATGCTAGCCTTGGAGTCAAGACCCCAACACTAACTCATGCAACTGTGTGACTCTGGGCAAGTCTCTTGGCCTCTCTGACCCTCAGTTTCTCTCTCTTTAAAATAAAGATATTAGATGGAAATGCTTTACACGGTTGCATGTGTACAACCTATATCAGATTGCTTGCTGTCTCAGGAAAAGGGAAGGGAAGGAAGGATGGGAGGGATAGAATGTGGAACTCAAAATTTTTAGAAAATGTTAGAAATTGTTTTCAACATGTAATTGAGGAAAAATAAAATATTACAAAAAAAAAGTAAGGATGTTGGCTAATAACATACTATAATATACTATAATAAATTAATGATACAATATCTAAGCTTACAAGACCACTGTAAGATTCAAATGAAATACTGGATGTAAAGTATTTTGCAACCTGTAAAAGTCTGGAGAAAAGCTAGTTGCTACTATTAGTACTGTTAGCCGCGTTATTATTAGTGAATGGTGAGGCTTTATAGTTCGTGAAGCATTTTCTTTACCTAGATTGGCGCATTTGATCCTCACAAAAACTATGTGAAGATGGTGCAATTATTATCTTCATTTTCTAGATGAGGAAATTGAGGCTAATAGAGATAAGTGGCTGGCTTAGGGTCACCTCACTGGCCAGAATCTGAGGCAGAATTTGAACTCTGTGGACTCCAAACCCATCATGTTTTCCACTCTTATCATGTAGACTCTATGCCCTTGTTGTCCATATATTTGTCTCTAGAGAGTTTCTTGGCTTCAGTCCAGCTTCAGTCCTGCCTCCTACAGAAAGCCTTCTCTGAGTACACACACACACACACACACACACACACACACACACACACACACACACTCACTCACTCTTCTCACAGCACGGACTGCCCCGGTCACTCATCTGGCCGTGATCACACACACCTCTCCCAGGAGATCGTGAGATGGTCAAGCAAAGGACCAGATCTTAGAAGGGTTTACAGCCTCCTGGAACACAATAGGCAAGTGGTTCCTGATTGACAGAAGGAACTTACAATAATCTGCAACATAGAAGTAGGTGTGCTCAGTCCATGAACCATTTCCCGCCAAAGAGGTAGCTCGGATGCGAACGGTGTAATTGCCAGGCTGTAGACCTCGAAGTCTGCAGCCCTGTTCGTGGGCGTAATGTTTTCGAGAAACACAGAGATGCAGCTCCTGATTGGGGGAAGGGGAAAGGTGGGGAGAGATAAGGGCAAGAGGAAGAACCAGAGAGAAGAGGTTATCTTTTGTTTTTCTTGTTTGGGTGTGATCCTACAGTCTCGCGCCATGAGCCTATACACATGAGGTTGCATGGGCGGCCAAATCCACCATTCTGAGCAAGGTGAGGAATCAGCCCTGTGGGAAGTGGTCGGGCTCCCTCAAGCTCCCACTGAGCAGGAAGATCTGATAAGAAATACACTGAAAAATCTCAGAGCAGTTAACAAGGTTGGAGATTATACAACAAATACCGATACCTATCTGTACTGTGCTTTCACAAACACACATCAGATCATAAGACCACAGATTGAGGGACTGTACAGGTTTGTAAGTCTAACTCCCTCATTCTACAGCTGAGGAAATCTGAGCCCGGGAGGGGCAGGGATTCGCCCAGCGTTACAAAAGGAGTAAATAGCAGAGCAGGATCCGAACCCAGGTGCTCCCAGCTCCCAAGTCCAGCACTCTATTTGCTTTACCTTGATGCTTCTCAATACCCCCATAACAGTGCTGGAAGGCAAACAAGGAAGTGGGTGATTGTCCCCATTTTCCGGATGGGGAAACTAAAGCCCGGAGGGAGGAAAAATCTGCCCAAGGTAACACAACAGTAGATCAGTGGAAGAGCTGAGACTCAGACCTAAACTTCCTGACTCTCATTTCGGGGGTCTCTCCACTAATAATGATAACCACAACACCTACTGCCCCATTTTTACAGGTGTTTCAAACTTTAAAAAGTACTTTGTTCCATGAGGCAGCTTGGTGGCAAAGTGGAGAGAACCCTGGGCCTCGAGTTAGGAAGATCTGAATTCAAATCCAGATTCAAACACTTATTAGCCAGGTGACCCTGTACATATCATTTAATCTGTTTGCCTCAGTTTCCTCATCTGTAGAATGAGGGCAATAGCAGCAGTTAGCTCACAGGGCGGTTGTGAGGATCAAATGAGGTAATAGTAGGTGCTATAGAAATGTTTATTCCCTTCCTTATTAGGGAGTCAGTGCATATTCCCATTTCACAGATGAAAAAATTGAGGCTCAGAAAGGGAAAAATGATTTGCCTACAGTCATATAACTTCAAAAAGTATTAAAATACTTTAATCAGAAGTTCTGACACCAGCAGACCCACATTAATACAGCACTTTAAGTTCTATAAAGCACTTTACACAGATTACTTCATTTAATCCTCACAAAAACTCTGTGAGTCAGGTGCTATTATTTATCTCCATTTTATAGATGGGAAAAACGAGGTTAAGCAGGTTGAAGTAATTTGCCCCTGGCCACACAGATAGTAAGGGTCTGAGGTGGAATTTGAACCCAAGTCTTCCTGACTTCAACTATGTTGCTCCTTTTGCTTATTCCACACAGTCCTCTCCACACAAAGCTGCCAGCTCCTTCATTTTACAGAAGAGTTAACATCAGCACAGAGAGGGAAAGCCACCTTTGCCAAAGTCAAACAGCGAGTCAACCAATGGTTAAGTTAGGGGGAGAACCAGCTTCTCCCAGAGTCTCAGCCTAGGGCTCTGTCTATAACCTCAGGCTGCCTTTGAGGGCACAGCACAGAATAACTACTGCTTAATAAAATGGTTAAGTGACTGATTGAGTGGGTCAGGGCTAGGAGAGCTAGGTATCCACTGGGGAGTGACAGAAAGGAAGGAGAGCCCCCTCTCCCCCTCTTCTCCATTCTTCCCAGCTTCTTTCAGGAAACCAGAAAGGTTCCTTTCTTCCTTTTAGGGCTCATACCAGTGGCAAGAATCTCCCATGAAAAGGAGAGGGGAGAAGGAGGGAAAGCATCACCACAAAGGTCCCCACTACAGTGTGCAGGGGCTGTAAGAACTCTGGTCTGGGTCCAGAAGCCTGGGTTCAAATCCCAGCTCCGACACTTCCTAGCTGTAGCACTCTGTGCAAGTCACTTTGCCTTAGTTACTTACTAACCTTATCTATAAAATGGGGCTGAGGACTCCTGAATTATCTAGGTTATCAAGTTTTCAGGAAAAGCTCTTCATAAGACATAAAGTATTGTGTAAAGGGCAGCTACTGACTCACTCTCTGCTAAGATGACCTTCCACCTATTCTCTCTCTACATTTTACATGTGCCAGGTTATTTACAGGTTGTTTTCCTTCATTAAAAGGTGAGCTCCTTGAGGAAAGGGACTGGTTTGGGTTGGTTTTTTTTTTCATTTCTTTATACCCAGAATTTAGCTGCGGATACTCCACAAAGGCTCTGGCACAGAGAAAGCACTTAGATTCTTGTTGACTGACTGGCTGACTTCAAGGTAATGGAGCTGAGATGCCCAGGCCCACGCCTGGGTTCAGGTGGAAAACATGAATGGGAGACAAAAGAGCCTGAAACTCACCCCATATACAGAGCATGTGACCCTGATCACCAGCAAGAAAATCAACCAGAAAAACAACTCTGTTCAAAGGTTACACTCTTCTAGGTAGAGACCAGAGGACAGAGGCTGAATTCAGGGCAGATACTGGGGGGGAGGGGGGGACCGACATGTGAGCAAAGACAAGGAGGACTAGTCTAAGTTTTAAAGCTGAAAAGCCACTAAACCAGTAATGGAGCCTTTTGCTTTGGGGCAATGAACACTGTATTTGGAGTCCAAAGTTCAAATCCCAGTTCGGCCATTTACTGATCTGACTCTATCCCATCTTCTCTACATCACCCTCTCTACCATACCCATTCTCTTATTTATCTTCAATTTCTCCCTTGTCTACTGGTTCCTTCCCTACTGCCTACAAACACACCCATGTCTCTCCTATCCTCAAAAACCTATCCACTGATCCCTTCCCACTACCTCATTTCAGTCATTTTCTCAGTTGTGTCCAACTTTTCATGAACCCTATTTGGGGTTCTCTTGGCAGAGATACTGGAGTGCTTTGCCATTTCCTTCTGCAGCTCATTTTACAGATGAGGAAACTGAGGCAAACAGGGTGAAGCGACTTGCCCAGGGTCACACAGCTGGTAAGTGTCTGAGGTAAATTTGAACTCAGATCTTCCTGGCTCCAGGACCAGTGCTCCATCCACTACACCATTTAGCTGCCCTTATTCTCAACAACTATTGTACTATATCTTTTCTCCCTTTTGTGGCTAAACTTCTTCAGAAGGTTGTCACCAATCAATGCCAAGCCCAATGGCCTTTTCTCAGTGCTCATCCTTCTTGACCCTTTTGTGGCCAAGACTCTCTCAATCATCCTCTTCTCCTCAATACTTTCTTCCTCTCAGGTCTCGTGACACCTTCCTCTCCTGGCTCTCCTCCTACCTCTCTAAACACTTCTCAGTCTTCTTTTCTGGTCTTCATCCTCCAGATCAAGTCTGTTAACTGTGGGTTTCTCCCATGGCTTTGTCCTGGGCCATCTTCTCTTCTCCCTCTATACTATTTCACTGGGTGATCTCATCAGCTCTCATGGATTCAGTGCTGATGATTCTCAGATTGATTTATTCAGCCCTAAGCTTTTTCCCAACCTTCATATTCATATCTCCAATGGGCTATTGGTCATCTAAAAATGGAATTCCTGCAAGACATCTTAAACTTAGTCTGTTCAAAACTTAATTCGTTAGCTTTTCATTATCTGTCCCCCAAAACTCTCCCCCTTCTGCACTTCCCTATTACTGTTGAGGCCACTACCATCTTCCCAGTTACTCAGGCTCAAAACATAGGTGCCCTCCTCGACTGCTCACTTTCTCTCATTCCCCATAACCACGCTGTTGTGGAGTCCTATCCATCATCCCTTTGATATCTCTAGTAGAACCCCCCCCCCACTCCTCTGTCACTGCTGACATCTGACACCTGCACTATTTTGATAGTTTTCTGGTTGGTTTCCTTGCTCAAGCCTCCTTCCTACTCCAGTCCAGCTTCTACTCAGCTGTCAAATTAATCTTCCCAAAGCATAGGGCTGACCATGTCATCATTCCCCTATTCAATACTCTCCTGGGGTTACCTATTACCTCCAGAATCAAATATAAAAATTTAAAAATGTAAAATATATATACAAAATATAAAATTTGACTTTTAAAACCTTTAATAATCTGGCCTCTTTCTACTTTTCCAGTCTTCTTATACCCCATCTACCACCATGTGTTCTAATCCAGTGATACTATCTCCCTGGCTGTTCCTCACACAAGACACTCCATCTTCCAAGTCCCCCGCTCCACCCCCCAATGTCTGGAAGACTCTCCCTCCTCATCTCCCCCCACCCCCCACTTCCTTCAAGTCCGAGCCAAAATCTTATCATCTGAAGAAGCCTTTCTTATTGGTTCTTTCCAGTCTATCCTGCCCATATCTTGTTTGTACATGGTTGTTTCTGTGTTGTCTCTCCTGTTAGACTGGAAGCTTCTTGAGGGCAGAGTGCATATTTGCTTTTCTTTGTATTCTCAGAACTTAGCAAGGTGCCTGCAAAATACCAGGTCCTTGATTAATGCTTGTTGATTTGACTTAGCCCATCTCTGAAATGAGAGGGTTAGCTGAGATGTTGAATGCCCCTCTCCTTAAGTAAGATCAGTAAAAGCAGGGGAGACATTTCCCTAAGAAACACCCGTTGATGCAACCTTTGGTGAAGTGGACAGAGTGCAAGGGCCAGGAGTCAGGAAGATCAGAGTTCCAATCCAATCTCAAACACTTACTAGCTATATGACCCTGGACAAGTCACTTAACCTCTGTTTGCCTCAGATTGCTCAGCTGCAAAATGGCTATAATGATACCACCTGACTTCCAGGGTTGTTGTGAGGATCGAATGAGATAAAACTGGCATGGTTAGGTGCTTAATAAATGCCTGTTTCCTCATAATATTTCCCCCAACCCCAGTGAGCCACACAAGAAAACCTTGGGAACGGAGCAATTTAGTTTCAGGAGGGATTTATTGTGACCATTATTCCTAAAAGCCTCCGAGGTCACTATATATGAAACCCACAGGGGCCAAAAGAGGAAGTTGGCTTAAAACTCAGAGCCACAGAAAGTCACAGTTGGGAAATGGCTTAGAGCACTGATGTCAGAGCTGAGAGGACTCTTAGAACAGGGGTTCTTTTTTTTTTAATTATTTTTTATTTAGTATTTTATCTTTCCCCAGTTACATGCAAAAACAAATTTTAACATTCAGATCAGGAGTTCTTAATCTAGAGTGTATAAACCTTAAAATATCTATACATAGACAGATAGATAGATAATTGTATTTCAACGTAATTGGTTTCCATTTTAATCTTTATGCATTTAAATACCTTGCATTGAAAGGGGGTCCACAGTCTTCAAATTTCCAAAAGGGTCCATGACACAAAAACACAGCTAGAATACAGGATGTCAGAGCTGGGAGGACACTTAGTATAAGGCATTCTGACCCTAGAGTCCAGTGATAGTGAATAGGTTCCTTGCTGGGACACTTACAGGCTGGGCAACTTTCGGACAAGTCATTCAGCCTCAGTTTCTTCAACTGTAATATGAGGAGTCTGGACTAGAACAGTGCTTTATAATCTTTCGTGGGTCCTGGACCCCTTGGGTACTCAGTCTGGAGAAGCCTACAGACTTCTCCTGAGAATCATGTTTTTAAATGGATAAAACAAAATACACTGGACTGCAAAGGAAATGAATTATATTGAAATACACTTATCAATTTTTTTTACAAAAGGTCATGGGCTCCAAGTTAAGAACCCCTTCACTAAACAAGTTTGAAAGACTTGAAGAACCCTTGCACCATGATTCCCCAGTGAGGGGAGGGGAGGAAAGGAAGAAGCATTTATTAAGCACCAACTATGTACCAGGCACTTTGCCAAGCATTTTATAATTATCTCGTTTGAGACTGATGAGGAAGCTCCTGACAGATGAGTGGGGGCACTTGGGGTGCAGACTGAGACATGTTTGTTGGACATGGCCAACAGGGAAATTCATTCTGTTTGACTCTGTATGTTGGTTCAAAGGTTTGTTCTTCCAACATTACCTTCATCAATGTGGGGCAGAGAAGGGAAGGGTAGGATGGATAGAAAATTTATTTTTGTTCATTGAAAAAAAATTTTAATGTATTATATAGACTACTGTAAAAAAAATCTAAACCCTCTACTAGATAATCTCTATGGTTCCTTATAGCTTTACAGCATAATAATTTTAAAAAAAGTCATTTAACCTCTCTTTAAGTCTATATATTGCAAAACAGTTACCTATCTGTGTCAGTAGAGGGAGCTTTCTTACTGGGAATTCCCTGTACAGATAAAACTGTAGGTACAGATTAAATGAATCCTTTGTAAATACTTTGATTTGCTTGTGTACGTGTCAAATTCTCCTTTGAACTGTAAACTTCTTGAAGACAGGGAATATTTCTTCTTTTGTATTTGCATCCCTAGCACCTAGGACAGTGCCTGGTACATTTTAGGCACTCATTAAATGCTTCTTTAATTGAACATATGTGTACTGGATACCTATGCAGAATGTAAGCTCCATGAGGGCAAAGACTGCTTCATTTTTATCTCCTTATCCCTAGGGCCTTGCATAGTGTCTAGCATACAGTAGGAGCTTAATAAGTGCTTACTGAGTCACTGAACACATGTCTGGCTTCCCAACCTCCAGTCTCCAGGTCCAGGAGTAGAAATAGGAATCATAGGAGGGATTACAAGATGAATGGGAAACTGAGTGAGGATCCATCAATGTTATAAAACATATAAAAACAGGAGTCAGTGGTAAGGCCAGGATTCAAATCTTTACCTCAGTGTCTCCAACACGCCAGTAATTGACTTCATACAGAATAATGAGGCCATTGGGATGTTTAGGCTCTTGCCATCGCAGATGGACAACGTTCTCAAGCACCTCGTGGGTCACTGCACCAACAATGTCATCAGCTTTGGCTACAGAAGAAAAAAATCTGAAGGTCAGAATACCAAGAGAACAGAAGGGTCACAATCACTCAACTGGAAGACCATGGAGGAACCCTAAGAAGTCCCTTGGCCTGGCCCCCATTCTTAAACAAAGGAGTCTATGTGAAGGATCAGCAGCTGTTTCTGCTTTTGTTTTGTTTTGAGACAAGATCTCCCTACCTCATTCAGGCTGGAAGTGAAGCACTCACAGGTCTGATTGGCACGGGACCCTGTTTCTCACCTGGGCCAGTTCACCCCTCCATTGGCAGCCTGGTAGCCTCCCATTCTTTGGGGGGGGGGGTCACCATATTGGTTCTGAACTTCGTGCGAATACCTATCAGCCCAGCTCTACTGTAGCTCAGAACTCCTGAGCTCCATCCATCTACCAACTTCATCCTCCCAAGTAACCTGGAGGCATTACACACAAGTGGTGGCAGGATCACAGGTCTAGAGCTAAAATGGAACTCACAGACATGTACTTCAACCCCTTATTTTATGGATGAAGAAAGAGAAGTGATTTGTTCAAATTGAATCCATAATAAAACCAAAGTGGGTATTTATGTCAAAGTTACATAACTTTGGAAAGTAGGGTTGTATACTTCATATCAAATTACTTTACAAAAGTAAAATAAATATCTAAAAAGCTCAGGAATCATGGCAAGGATTATGAGATGAATGGGACATTGACTGAGGATGCGTCAATGTTTTAAAACAGATAATAACAGCAATCAGTGACAAGGCCAGGATTCAAATCTAGGTCTTCTGTCACTACATCTACTGTTCTTCCTTTGTTTCTTGTTTTTATGACTCTGCCTGGGAAATACTCATCATTTCCTTAACCAAACAACCTTAACAACCTTTTCATAAATTTACAAAAGAGATTAACAGTTATGATCTTCAGAACGCTGAGAGAATAAAATCATCCAGGTTAAAAACAAACAAACTCCTTTTCCTCTGGGACCCATCGGTGGAGAGGTGCACAATGCCACACACATGAAACGGGCCTTGGGTAAATGTTTGTGGAGTAAGTCAGGGAAGAAGGGAATGAGATTGCGTGTCACAGGGGAGGCACACGGAAGCTGACTTGCCTTCAGGCATGGTTCTCGCGCTGACATAGGCGGCGAGGCCACACCTGGACTCCTGCTCGTCATGGTTGCATGCCTGGAGCTCGATCCTGTAGCCAGTAAAATGCTGAAGGCCAGAGATGACCAGGGACTCCTTAGACTTCACCTTCTCGAAGGGCTTCGGCTCCTCGGTGCTGGCAGGCGCTGTGGTGGAAGAGGCGTTGGAGAGCGAGGACCTCGTGGGCGTCACCACGGTCATGTTTGCCATACGAACCCGGAGATCCCTTCGCCTTCTTGCCGGCCTGGAGTAACACACATACACACACCCCACGTCTGTGTGCAGTCCCCTGGATGGCGTAGAGGACACAGTTCACTTGGCACAAAAAAGGTTAAAATGGACGGATACAGGGGAGAACAGACAAAACCAACACAACCCTTAAACACCAAAACACAAACAGCCCCCAAAATGAACAAGCAGCCTAGACAGGGGCAAGCTCCTTCAGTGTCTCCAACACGACTAGACAAGGGGACTGGGTCCCTAGGTCAGCCTGGCTTCAGAATCTCCCATGGGGAGTATACCCTGGGCCAGTGCGGGGTGGGGTCTGTGTTCTCCTCCTGGGTTTGTCCATTACTGCTCTGAATTGGGCAGTCACAAGATTACAACATCCTAAGTTCACAAGTCAGTATCCTGCACCAAAAGCCAGCTATCATTGTCCCAATTTTTTTTTTTTGGTGAGGCAATCAGGGTTAAGTGACTTGCCTAAGATCACACAGCTTAGTCATGTGTCTGAGGCCAGATTCAAACTCAGGTCCTCCTGATTCCAAGGCCAGAGCTCTATCTACTGTGCTACCTAACTGCCCAGAAAACACAGTTTTTAAGAGTTAGTTTTGGGAGCAGCTAGGTGGCACAGTGGATGGAGCTCCGGCCTTGGAATCAGGAGGACCTGAGTTCGAATCTGGCCTCAGACATTTGATACTTGCTAGCTGTGTGACCCTTGGCAAGTCACTTAACCCTGACGCCTCACTAAAAAACAAAAACAAAAAAACCCTGTGTTTCCCAAAGCCCTTTGGTACTACCAGACAAAACATTTCTCCTCTAAACATCCTGAAACCCATCTGCTAAACAAGACAAATCATTTAGGGAACCGAACCTATGGAATCTGGCATGAATCTGGGCGCCTGGCAACCTTGATGGTGGCATCGAATGGCAGTTCCTTTCAACATTTTTCCCTGACAGACAAACACGTCTCACCACTTATCACATCAGAGAAACACACGTGCAGACTTTTTTGCGTGGGAGCGGCAAAGTGACGGACTGGCAAAAACTCGACCAAGAATCTGGTATCATCTAGATACCTGTGATGCTAATTACTGCTAATGCTAGTGGTTGTCTCTGGAGCTGCACAGGTGCAAGATGTTCCTGGTCCCAGCAAATGGGCCATCTGCCCGCATGCCTAGAAGCTTATGCAAAAGGCCCAGCGACTTCAGCCTGTGATTTCACCAACCAGCCATAGTCACGACCCTGCCCAAGAAGTATGTATGTAAGGCATCGAAGGCTCTGAACACTGAAAGGCTTCTGGGAGAAACCAAGGTAGGGTATGGGGATGGAGAATGACGAAGGAGAATTCACATTCTTAAAGCACATTAAGGCTTGCAATGGGCGTTTCATATAACAGCTCTTCAAAGCAGGAAAGACGAGTGTTATTTATTTGGGGGTTTGAACTTGTGATTTTTTCAGTGTGGGGGACTCCCAGTCTGGAAACTCCCTTTGCCAATGCCAATTAACATCTGCTCTCCATCTTTAGAGACTCTGAGGCCCGCCCTTTGTCCAGGAGGCATCACTGCCTCTCACCTTTCACATGCAAGTATTACTATAATTATTAACCTCATTTTACAAATGAAGCTTCAAGAGGCTAAATAAATTAATTGCCCACGGGGTCACAAAACTAATCAGATGCTCGCAGAATCATATATCTAGAACTGGAAGGGACCTTAGAGGTCAATCTAATTCTACCCCCTCACTTTACAATGAAGGAAACTGAGGCATAGAGAGGTTAAATGTCACAAGGTCACATAGGGAGCAAGCAACAGAATCAGGGGTCTCTGGCCCCAAAGCCATTCTTTCCAGGGCCACTGCCAGCTTCACGTTTTCTGTTATGGCTGGCTGCCTCTAACTTTGCAAACAGCAGGCACTTAGTGAAATCCTATCGTGAAAGGAGCAACAGCTCCCATGCGATTCTGTAATCCATAGCTTACAAAGAGCGTTTCTCCCCGCCATCTTGGGAAGCAAGTAGCACAAGGGAGGTAAGTTTTTCTATAATACAGGGAAGCGCTAGAAGGTGAGGGGATTTGTCCAGGGACACACCACTAGGAAACCTCAAAGGCAGGATTTGAAGGCAGGCCTCCAGCCATCAACTACACTAAGCTAAAGGTGATGACTGCTGGGTCATGAACAATAAAGCTACCTGCCACTGAGGCAGAAAGAGACGATGGTTTTTTTCCAGAAGTCCCAGTGTGCCAGCTATGACTCCACTTCGGTTCAATGAAACTCCTGGGATTCCCTTTGGAGGGGGTGTCTCCTTCAGGGGAAGTCTCACCCCGCTTAGAGAATCCATGACTTTTATAGCCTGGGTATTCTGTCGGCAGTCACCTCATGACAGTGAAGAGGCCAGTTCTGAATGAACAGCTACCTTCTAATAAAAAGCTATACCCATTCTCCCCTTTTAAACTGGGCCAGCCTTCCTGGGCAAAAGAGAGCTTTGCGTCTGACCAAAGTCCAGCGTTCTTGACCTGGAAATCTCCTCCCCAACTCTCTCCCCCAATGTTGTCCTGTTTTCCACCTCTCCCTTATCATGCCATTTATCAAACGATGTATTACAGTTATCCATGTTTATGCCCTGACCCCTCCCACTGCCTCCACAGGGCGCATCCACCTCTTATCTAAACCTTCCATTTCCCCCAGTGGCTGACCACAGGGCGAGTAGCTTCACAAACATTTGTCGTGGCTGAAAGAATTAAACCAGCCAATCCACACGCACATACCCCAAAGCTGGAGTCTGCAAGAGTTTTGCCAGAACCTTCACCCAGCCTCTCTTGGAGCTGATCAGCTCTGGACATTTTTCTCCGGCTGTCCCCCAGGCCTAGAAGCCTTTCCCCTCCTCCACTCTAACTACTGACCTCCCTTGCTTCCTCTGAGTCCCAACTGAAATCTGCTACAGGAAACCTTCCCCCAACTCCTCTAATTACAGCGCCTTTCTTCTATTAGTTATTTCCTATTTATCCTGCATATATCTTGCTTTGTATATATTTGTTGTCCTCTTTGTTAGACTGTAAGCTTCTCGAGGGCAAGAACCGTCTTTTGCCTCTTTTTGTATGCCCAGTGCTTAGCACAGTGCCTTGCACACAGTAGGTGCTCAATAATGTTTCCTGATTGATTGACTGATTGCTGTTGAAAAAAGGCGAGTACCACGCTGGGCCCACAGCTGGTGTTCAGTAATGGCTTGGTACATCCATTGTAAGTGTTAGTGAAGCTGGTTCCTCCGTCCCACCCACCCACCCTCCTACCCCACCCCAGATGCCATTCATGCGGGGTTGTCATTAGGAGAAAGCCGCACAGGAGATGCCTTGGAGCGAATGTTAGGGGGGCCCTGGCTAGTTTAGGAAGCTCCCCTGCAGGACAGCGCCAGGACATGCAAATGCACATTTAAAACCCACAACAAATCACTAGAGAGGTTCTGCAACACGGACATCCATCGGCCTCCCCGCCCTCCATCCACTGCCTCCTGCGGGCCAGAAAGCAAACGAGGGCTAGCAGGGCAGGGTCGGGGCAGGACAAGACAGGGAGGGCAAGAGGCTCACTTCATACCTAGAGTCGTCAGCGCCATTCCCTGAGGATGCTTTTCTGTGGAAACAAAACCAACCATGTTGAAGGCAGATCGAACTTTGTCGGTTACATATCCCGTGCTTTTATTCCAGTCTGGAGAGTTTGCTCATCGGGACCACAGCTTACAGGATATGAAACTGGAAGGAACCTGGGAGACCCTCCAACCCAAACCCTTCATTTTATGGAGGAAGAAGCTAAGACTCAGAGAGGGAAAGCAACTTGTCCAGCATCACACAGCAAGAACACGTCTAAGCAGGGATTTTATTTCAAGCCTGGGGCTCCTTTGACTACACTAGGTTCTCCCTTCACCCAGCATCACCTACTGGCAGTTATGCACGCATAGGAAGCTCAGAAAGTTCTCCCCAGGCTCATGCGCTGTTCCCAACAGGGGGTACGGCTCAAAGATGCAACACAGGGACGAGCTTAGGTAAAAACAACCCCCTTCTGCACCCCACCCCCCCAGCAACCATGTCTCCAGAAGACAAATGTCAAAGCACATCACTCATCTCGTAACTGAGAAGTCAGATGGACTCAGGGTACAGCTAGAGACATCCATTTAGGGACACAGCCATGGTCTTGATTCACTTAGCTGGACTATATTTGTTTATTACAAGTACTATTTTTTTTCCCTCTTCTTTCTCTTGGTTTTTTAATTGGAGAGGTAGGCTTGAGAAGAAGAGGGGGGTTTTAGCAGTGCTGATGCCCAAAAAATAAGAGAAGAGAGGGCTTTGGAATATTTTTTAGATGCACAGAAGAGAACAGAAGGCATCCCAGAAGGAAGCAGATGTAAGTGGGGGCAGTTTTGAAAGTAATGTGTGGAATTTATTATAGACTTAAAAAAAACCCAAGTGGTATGAAATGCAAATTGTGTTCAGTTGTATGTAGGGAGATGCTCTTTTTTTTCTGATGCTTAAGTTCAAAAGAAAAAAATGAAGAAGCTGATCTAGGAAGACCTCAACCACTACCACAATGCAGGTGAGTAAGGTAATAATAATAATAATAATAACAAAAATCATAAGTGGCATTTACCCAGTACTTTAAGGTTTACCAAGTGCTTTACAAATTTCTCATTTTATCCTCACAACAACCTGGGGAGGTAGGTGCTTCTATTATCTCCACTTTACAAGTGAAGAAACTGAGGCTAGAAGCAGTTAAGTGATTTGACCAAGGTCACACAGCTAGTTAAGTGTCTGAAATTGGATTTAAATTCAGGTCTTCCTGATTCCAGATCCTACTACTGGTCAGTGATGTCATCAATGCAATATAGCAGAAAAGGCCCAGGAGTCCCAAAACAGAGCACCTGCATTTTAATTCTATTTCTGCCAGTACTCACTGCCTCTGTGCCTTTCCTTCTTTGGTCCTTAACTTCCTTAACTACAAAATGAGGGAACTGGATTAGGTCCCTAAGGCCCTCTGACCTGATGATCCTCAAATGTGCTTAGACCCCCAACAGCCTAAAGCCTGAGTTGGTAGGTAGTTTCTCCAAGTTTGAAAATGGGTTTTGCCTTTTTAACAAGTCAGTGTCTGTGTCTACCTTCTACTGGGGTCCCCTCCAAGACCCCATAGAGACAATACAAGGGAGAAAATACAAGCGAGACAAACAAGCCAATATATGTGATCATGTGAAAGATCTTTAAATTGTTCTGCATGGAGAACTCTCCCTATAAGGTCACACAGCTAGTAATTCTAAGAGTCAGGAGGCCTTTGAACCACTAAACCATGCCATCTTTAAATTGCCCTTATGTCATTTGGTGTCAGACTTATGTAGTTGGTTGGTTAGTTTTCTAAATTAAATTTCTCTTTTTAAAAATTCTTTGTTATAAAAGATGACTCTCTGTGAGTAGTAGGGATATATTGAGAAGTGAAAGTTATAGAAAAACAAAAAGATAGCAAAATGAATTTAAATATGAAAAATTCTCTATATCTGTGATTACTGAAAACACACTAAAGATGCTGACATTTGAAGGAATGATACTTGGGCTTCCTCCAGATACAAATATTTTCAGGGTTTCCACTCCTTTAAGAATTGGTCAGTTCTTATGCCCAAAGGGCTATAAAACTGTGCACACCCTTTGATCCAGCAATACCACTGCTAGGTCTATATTCCAAGACATCAAAAAAAAAAAAGGAAAAGCACCTAGTTGTAGAAAAATATTTATAGCAGTTCTTTTTGTGGTGACTAAGAATTGGAAATTGAAGGGATGCCCATCAATTGGGGAATGGCTAAACAAGCTATGGTATATGATTGCAATGGAATATTACTGCGTTATAAGAAATGATAAGCAGGATGACTGCAGAAAAACCTGGAAAGACTTACATGAACTGATGCAAAGTGAAGTGAATGGAACCAGAAGAACATTGTATACAGTAACAGCAACGTTGTTCGATGAAGAACTATGAATGACTTAGCTATTCTCAGCAATACAATGATCTGAGACAATCCCAAAGGACTAATGACGAAGCATACTATCCACCTCCAGAGAAAGAACTGATATTGTTTGAATACAGACCGAAGCATGCTATTTTTCACTTTCTTTCTTTCATTTTTTTTCTTTCTAGTCTTCTTGTACAAAATGACTAATATGGAAATGTTTTACATAATTGCAAATGTATAACCTACATTTGATTGCTTATCATCTTAGAGAAGTAGGAGGGGAGAGAAGGACAGAATTTGGAACTCAAAACTTTAAATAAAAATGTTTAAAAAATTAATAATAATAATAATTAAAAAAAAAGAATTGGTCAGTTCTAATAGGCATTACTTGCTATTATGAAGCACAGCCTTGCTGGCCTCACTGCTCCAAGAAAGCAAGCGTGGGGACTACACTTGGGGCACTAGAAATGGTGCAAGATTCATCATTAAGAGAACCTGGGTTCAAATCGCAGCACTACTATTTCCTTGTTGTGTAGGCAAGTCACATAATTTCTTAGGGCCTCCATTTCCTCCTCTATAAAATGAGAGATGGACCAGATGTTTTCTCAAATCCCTTCTATCTCTATGTTCTGAGATCCCATGTCTCTCTGGATGCCTCAACAGGAGAGAATAAATCTCTTCTTCGCCTCATTTTTATCCATATGTGGAAACCTCTCTTCAGGCAACCAAGACTCACAATGATGTGACAGAGAGAAAAATAAAACAGCAACTTTAGGACAGAAGGGAGGAAAAGGAGCAGAGGGGGTGGGGGTAGTCCAGGCACAAAGCCTCTGCTGGATTCTATAAGAAGAAAGTGGTTTCTGGTATCTGTGGGGAGGCTGAGAGAGTCTGGTCAGGGAGAGAACCCACAGGAACTGTGTTTGTTGACAGAAGGAAAGCTCCCCCTCCCACGCTCCCACGTAAACTGCCATGGCGTGTTTTGGGGTTCCCATATAAGAGCTGCAGGGGCATAGTCCAAAAAGCTGAAAGGGGCCAGCACAGCAGCAAACTGCTGGAGGATTACTGATGTTCCCATTCCAAAGGATCTCAGATCTCAGGGCTTAACCAAGAGTATCTCCTACGGTCCCCCAGCAAGAGCTCCTCTGGCATCTGCTTGAAGGACCCCAGTGAAAGCTCCCAAAGCAGCCCACTCCACCACACAATAATCCTTGCAACACTAGGAGACATCAACCACTTCCCCTGACGTCTCCTCTTGTCCAGCTAAACATCACCAGTTCATGTAACTGATCCTTGCATGACACGGTGTCCTGTCTCTTCAGGAAGTCAGAGGAAAAGGATGATGGAAAGAGAAGAAACAGGGTGAGGGAGGGCTGTAGAATGAAGAAAAGAGAGACCAGGAAACGGGGTGAGGAAGGAAAACACCCTTTCCAGAGCATCTCAGCACATTCCGCTCCCTCTTTCCTGCCAGAACTCCCCAAGTTCAAACATCAAGATCGGCCAAAACAAACGTTCCTAGTCACGTTAGCTCCATAAACCACATGGTCCATATGGGCTACAGAGGCAAGGATCACAGCTTCCCATCATCACTCAGAGGGGTAGTAGAAGATGGACAGGGAAGAGCAGCCCCACCTCCTGCTCTGTCTCTGTTTTTTGCTTTTTTTTATTTTTTAGGCAATTGGGGTTAAATGACTTGCCCAGGGTCACACAGCTAGTAAGTGTCAAGAGTTTGCTCTGAGGCCAGATTTGAACTCAGGTACTCCTGACTTTAGGGCCGGCACTCTATCCACTTCGCCACCTTAGCTGCCCCTCCTGCTCTATCTCTGGATGCAGGCCAAGGAGGAAGAGCTCTCCTAGATGCTGTTATATGGTTACCAGGCCTCCCTAACCATGGACCGGAATGTGTTACAAAGGACAGCACTGGACACACACAGCAGATTCAGCACTAAGCGCTGGCTTCCTATACTCAATGCTCTGACTAAAGGGCGATGCCAAGTTTCCTAGCACAGGGGTCTGGCAGCCTCAGAGAACCAGTCAAAGGGATTGTGCGTCCTTAGGACTGGGCACAGGTGAATACTGGGAAAAATGTTATCAAGTGCAGGATGACTCTAGCACCAGGTGGTGGTGCATTGGGCCATAGAGGGCAAGGCTATTTGGAGGAAATATACATGGCCACGCCGACTTCCTTAAGATATACCAACAAGCTGACCCACCAGGCTGAGAGAGAGAATGGCCTGCTTGTAACAGCTGTTGAATTAAAGAACTTGCCTGGCCAGAAATGACTAAAAAAAATAGCCAACCACAACCAGACACTTCTATCTGTAACTTAACCAGGAGACAGAGTTGGAATGGCTAGGGAGCCTTTCCCTGTAGATAACATTCAAGCCATGCTGTAGTTGAGGAAAAGTCTTCACAGACTCACATCTAACAGTTCTGAAATAGGGGATGGATGAGAAAGGACAAATGCATGCATTTCAAGGAATCTCTGCACTTGAAAGATATTCTCAAGAAGAGGAAGAGTAGGAAATTTGGGGAAGTAAAGGCATAATAGAATTCTAGGTTTGATCCCATCTGGGAGGATATAGGCACCTTAGAGTAGGGACTGTTTCATTTTTGTTTCTATATCTTCATTGCTTATCACACAGTAGGGGCTTAATAAATGCTCGCTGAATGGCAGTGAAAGATAAAGTTCCTTGACCCCAGAAAGGATCCAACTGAGAATTTAGATGGATAATCTTGATGACCTCGACAAGAACTAGAAAGTTGGCCAGGTGTTAGGGGTGGGGCAGCAAGAGAGAAGAGAAGGAATTTTCTTCCAAAGACTTTTTCTCATAAATGTTTGTTTTGGGGAGGTACTGGAGGAAGAGAAGAAAATAATGTCTTTTTTAGAGAATCACTTACATCAGAATTGGCCATCTTGTCGAGCCTGTACCTCAACAAAATCATTTCTACAACATACCTGTCAAATGGTCCCCTAGCTTTTTCTTGAAGACCTCCAGGGAAGGGGAACCCGCCAGCTCCCAGGGCAGCACTACTGGACACCTCTCATATTTAGGAACAGTCACACCAAATTTAAACTGTCTCTCCACCTTCCACCCACTGCCCCTCGTCCCACCCTCTGTCGCTGAGCAGAACACACGTGAGCCGCTTTCAGGTGATGGCCCTTGAAGGCAACTATCACGTTCCTGTTCCTTCCCATCCCCACCTCCTCTCCCAGTGTGCTCTTTTTCATCCCTACTGCCTTCAAGGTTATACATCCCCAATTCCTTCACCCCATCAGCATGTGGCATGATCTTGAAGCCTTTCACCATCATGGCTGCCCTCCTCTGGACCTCTCTTGCTGGGCAATGGCCTTCCTAAAACATGGCGCTCAGAATTAGATGCACTCCTCCATATTCTTCCCCCATTTAATCATCCAATTATTGCGAATAGGCCTCTGTGGTGCTAATTAGAAGATAACTCATTGTTTAGTTGCTGATTCCACACAACAGGCCCCTTCAATTACACCCTACCATTCTCCAGGCCCACCTGGGGCTCAGAACCAAATCAATCCCCACAAAGGTGCGAAAGGGCAAGGGCATGTCTCACCTGGGGATGAAAACCTCGTTGTGAAGGTAATTTTCAAACATCTTCCTAAAGGAAGACTCCTCCAGCTCCTTTAAGATCTGGGAGTCAGTCTTCGGGCAAGAGCAGCACTCTCCATTGGGATCCTCATGGTTGCTCTGGTTGTGTTTCTGAGAATCTTCAGACTCAAAAGGAGGGGACCAGGTCCTGGATGGCAACTTTAACCCTGCAGAGAAGCCCAGACAAGAGAGACAAAGTCAGCATGGGACGGTGCTCACCTAAAGTGACTCAGTCAATCAAGGGAGACACTCAGAGGCATCAGACTAACTCGTGGAAACCCTTTCTGACAGGTCACAAGAACACAGCGGTTAGAACTAGAAGGGACCTTCCTTTGAGATCACTTCATGATCCAATCCTCTCACTCTATAAAGGAGCAGAGCAGGCCCAGTGAGCAGAGCAGATTTGGCCAAGGTCACATAGGCAAGTAAGTAGTGGAAATAGAATCTGAACTCAAGCCCTGTGACTGAGTCCTGGGTTCTTTCCAGTAAGCTATACCAATTTCACTGTCAAGGGATCAGACTTGAAGAATGGACACCAAAGAATCCAGCACACTGAGTCAGGCTACCTACCCTCACCAGATCTGCACCTTTCAGGAGACACTGCCTATGAAAGACCTTTCCCCAATCCCTCCAATTATAAGCTTTCTCTTTCCTCTGGAAATTACTTTGTATTACCATATTTTGCATATACTTATTTATGTGTGTGTCGAATCACCTGTAGAATGTAAGCCCTCTGAAGGAAAAGACTGATTAGTTCTTCTCTTTGCATCCACAAAGATGAGCCCACAGTATGGCCTTAATATGTGTTAGCGAATTGAGCTGCACCTTCAAAAACGTCCTCAGCACTCACCGACCTGATAGCAGGGGACAGACCAAGCCTTGTCATCTTGACCTAGGCTGTTTGTCTCCCTTCTCCCTCTTCACCTCTTCTTCTGAGAACTCAAACTCAAATGCTCCCTCCTTTAAAAGGCCTGAACAATTTTCTTTTTTGTTCTTTTTTTCCTCTTGTTCTCTCTCTCCCTCTCCCTCCCTCCCTCCCTCCCTCCCTCCCTCCCTCCTCTCTCTCTCTCTCTCTCTTCTCTCTCTCTTCTCTCTCTCTCTCTCTCTCTCTCTCTCTCTCTCTCTCCCTCCCTCCCTCCCCCCTTTCCTTTTTTGAAGCAATCAGGTTAAGTGACTTGCCCAGGGTCACAGAGCTAGCAAATGTCTGAGGCCAGATTTAAGCTCAAGATGAGTCTTCCTGACTCCAGGCCCCATACTCTCTCCACCTAACTGCCCCCAGGCATATTCCAGATGCTTAATAAATGCCTGTTGATGGATTCACTAACTGACAAGAAAGGGCTCTTTTTAAAAAAAAAATTTTTTAGGCAATTGGGGTTAAGTGACTTGCCCAGGGTCACACAGCTAGTAAGTGTCAAGTGTTTGCTGTGAGGCCGGAATTGAACTCAGGTCCTCCTGACTTCAGGGCCAGTGCTCTATCCGCTGCCCGAAGGGGCTCTTTTTAATACTACCAATTCCTTGAGCCCCTCTCTGTAAAGGACTCTCCTCAAAATGTTTGTCTTCCTCTGTCACTTACAATGATCTAGCATTTTCCTTCTCCTGGGAAAACATACATAACTAGTCTGTGATTGCAACAGCATTGTCCCGTGTTTTGCTGTCCCATTCCCTTCTGAAGATCCCAGAATAGATTAAGAACAGGTGAGTCCGCATACAGTTATGTTCTGTTTTGCAATTAATCTCAGGCCATCAGACAATGTCGGAGGAACAGGGGATGTTTCATCTGGAGCAGAGAATTGAGGGGGGACAAGGCAGCTGTCTTCAAGTACTTGAATGTTGGAAGGGTTGTCATGTGAAAGAAAGAAGTTTTGCCCTCTGGGTCAAGCAGAATGAGGAGCAGTGGTGGAAAAGGCACAGAGGCAAAATTAGGCTTGTTCCCTGCTAGTTTGAGGCAGCTGGTGGCCTAGTGGATAGAACACTGGGCCTGGCGTCAGGAAGAGGAAAATTCAAACCCTACTTCAGATATTTACTAACTGTGGGATCTTGGACAAGTCACTTATGTTTGTCTCCGTTTCCTCAACTATAAAATGAGGATAATAATAGCACTTAATTGACAGGGCATGAGGACCAAATGAGATAATATTTGTAAAGTGCTTAGCACAGTGCCTGGCACATAGGAGCCGCTATAAAAATGCTTATTCCTTAGATAATTAAAGCAATCTCATGGTGGAATGGGCCACTGTGGGAGGCAGTGAGTTCCTCGTCATTAGAGATCAAGAAAAGGCTGGACAATTACTTAGGGATGCTCCAGAAGAGATTCTTACTCAGGTACTGTTGGGTCTAAATGGCAACATAACCATTCCCATAGCTATCTACAATGGAAGAGGAGACAGAGTTTTAAACTACCAGGACAGTGAAGGGCCTTAAGATTTTGCCTTTCTTCGTATCCCCGTTACTCAGCTTGGTGCCTGGCAACAGACTGATTGGCTTGAAATCATGCCACAGAACAGAACAGATGGAGGAAGTGGGGATGCTTCTCTCATGCTGGAGAAGTTGTCAGGTGGGGGAGGGGGCCCTGACAGCAGTCTTCATGGAACTCAAAGGTGTCATGTGGAAGAGGGACTGGAGATTGATCTAGCTGGCCCTGGAGGGCAGAACCAGGAGTGGCTGATAATGTCATAGGGAGACAAATTTGGACTGAAGGACACGAGAGACCTTTCGTATCTGGAATGCCCCTCCTCTCCTCTTCAGCTCCAAATTCCTACCTAGAGTTGAAAGCCCAGGTTATAGGTCACCTCCTCCATGAAGCCTTGTCTGATTCTCCTAACTGGGAACAACCCGCTCCCACCAACCTGGCCAAACAGATCTTTCCACTTTGTACTACCAAAAGCAGCAACGTAAGATTGCATATTACAGCCATCGTTAGCTTTTGTTTCTAACCCTACTACATGTAGTGAGGTCCATGAAGAACTAGGGCTTGGATAAACTCTCTATCTCTCACAGCTTTCAGCAGGTACTCAGTCAATCCATCAACGAGCTTTTATTAAGTACTTCCTATATGCTGGTCACTCTACTAAGTTAAAAGGTGGGTCCCTGTCTTCAAGGAGCTCACATTCTAATTCTTAGTGCATGTTTACTGTATTTCAACATACATATATGTCACTTTAATGAATGCTTATTGTAGTTGTACTCCTCATCAATAAATCACTAAACATTTATGAAGCACTTTCTGTATGCCAGGCAATGGGCTAAGAAATGGGGATAGGAAGAAAAAGCAAAAACTGTCCCTGCCTTCAAGGAGCTTGCATTCTAATAAGAGGGCAGTCTGTATATATACAGATATATGCAAAATATATATAAAACTCATCTTGTGTATCAACCAAGTAATAATGTGTCAGATTCTTGACCAGAACCTGGCTATTCTGGCATAGATCATTGTATTTAGAATTAAGAGACACTGACTTAAATCCTGGCTCCGCCACTTATTTCTTGGGTGACTCTGGCCATCTCTTCTTTCTTATTTGGACTTTAGTTTCATGTGTAAAATGAGGGGACGAGGCTAGGTGATCTAGGAGATCCCACCCCCCCCTTTGACACACAGTAGACGCTTAATAAATGCTTGTTGAATTGACAGTGGAAAAATTAGAGTCGTCTGAAGTCAGAATGGGTTGCCTTGTTAGGTTCTTCTTCATTGGAGGCTTTTGATTCAGTCCAAACATTTACAAGATAATCCCTACCCTCAAAAAGCTTACATTCTATTGGGGCTTTATGCAGAGGGCAGATGACCCTTCTCAGGAATGATATTGGAGGGATTTATGCCTCAGATGAGGATTGGACTAGGTGATCTTGGAAATCCCTTCCAGGTCCAAGATTCCCCCATTTTAGGAAAAGATTCAGTCTACAGTCAGTTCTTTATACAGCATTTTACAAGGGTAAAGCATTTTAAAATCATTAGCTTACTAATTAACTATATTAACAATGGGCATAAGCAGATTCCTCTCTGTTTATCATGGCAATAGTGATTTCTAGTAAAATAGCAGACCCTGAACTCAGATCTTGAATGTAAGCTCAGGTCACCTATACGTCCTTTTTTTTTTTTTTTGGTGAGGCATTTGCGGCTAAGTGACTTGCCCAGGGTCACACAGTTAATGTCAAGTGTCTGAGGCCGGATTTGAACTCAGGTCCTCCTGATTCCAGGTCCAGTGTTCTATCTACTGCCCCACCTAGCTGCCCCACCCATACTTTTTTAGAAAAAGAACCAGAGAGATTTGCATACTTTGGGCACCCCTCTTGGGGACCAGATGTAGTGCCTATCCAATTCAGCATTTTTTGGGTAAAGACAAGTTCCTGTGGCCTTGATCTTGCCAAGCACAGAACGGGGAACATTTAGATTGGCCCAAGTGATGCTAGCAGGCTCTTCTATTCAGTCCACAGGGAGAACCAATGGCAGAGGTCACTCTTTAGTGATATAGTATAAGGCCATTAACCTACTTATCGTGAGAGCAGCTACAAACTACTTATTCCACTCGGCTGAACCAAGACTGAAAATCTCTTTTCCATATTTTAAGCATCTGTGATTCTGATGGTGGTGGGGTATAGTAGGAAGCATGCCAGCTTCTGTAAGAGGATCAGGGTTCAAATACAGGAGTCTCTGAAACCTGAATGACTTTGGCCAAGTCGCTTGACTTCAACGAACCTCTGGTTCCTCGTCTGTAAAATGAGGGGCCTGAAGTAGCTGACCTGAGAGGCAGCATGGCAGAGGGGATGAAGTACCGGCCTTAGAGGCAGGAAGTACAGAATTCAGATCCTGCCTCAGACACCTGACCCCAGGGTCAGTCACTGAATCTCTCTAGGTCTCGCAGTTTCCACATTTGTAAAATGAGGACAATAACAGGATTAAATGAGTTAATATTTGTAAAGCATTTTCATTTATATACATTTGCTTTACGTACACTAGCTTGACATATAGTGAGCTATACACACACACACATAAATGCTTATTCCTCCCCCCCCCACCTACCTCACTATCTGTGTGCATATGTATATAAAACACTTTGTAAACCTTAAAGTACTATTTGTTAGTTATTATTATTCCAACTCTAAGGTTTTGCCCTTCTTACTCTGTGAATAATGACCCTTCAGTAAAACATGTAAAGACCTAAGAGAGCGGTATGTGTGTGCCTGGATGGGTATGTACATATAGGTGTTGACCTACTCACCCTTAAGGCAGTAATCAAGTTCGTAGAGCTCAAGGTCCTCAGCTTGCTTCTCCCAGTACACTAAGTAGTGTGTAATATTACCATTTGGCTCAGAGGGTGGTTTCCACTTTAAAATGATCTGGGATGAAGAATTGGAAACGGATATTGGGTCTAATGGGACTGAAGGAACTGCAAATAGGAAGAAAACAAATTGGCAAAGATGACAAAAGACAGAAGAGTCAAATGTAGGTGGGGCTGCTGGAAGACAGGCATACTAATACACTATTGGTGGGGCTGTGAACAGATCCAATCATTTGGGAAATCATTTTGGGATGATGAGGAAAAATGACTAAGCTATTCAGTCATAACTTTTGGCCTAGAGATCCTACTACTGGGTCTAAACTCCAAGATGGTAGAAGACAGACAGAAAGAAATATCCCATGTGTACCATAATAATTATAGCAGCACATCTGTGGTAGCAATAAACTGGTGGGTGCCTACTGGGGAGAGACTAAACAAACTAGTATATAAATGGAATGGAATGCTATTGTGCCATAAGAAATGAC
Organism: Phascolarctos cinereus; assembly: GCF_003287225.1. Classification (NCBI taxonomy): domain Eukaryota; kingdom Metazoa; phylum Chordata; class Mammalia; order Diprotodontia; family Phascolarctidae; genus Phascolarctos; species Phascolarctos cinereus. The sequence goes on along the minus strand of NW_027555847.1, from coordinate 683,899,120 downwards.
AAACAGGAAGAATTCAGAAAAGCACGGGAAGACTTACATGAATTGATGAAGAATTCAGTAAGCAGAAACAAGAGAACAATAAACAGAATAACTACAATAATGTAAACAAAAACACTGCTCAAATAAAGCCGCATGCTGAGTAATTATAATGACCGATCTTCACCTCAAAGAAGACATTAGGAAGTATCTTTCCCTACCTTCAGTAGAGGAGTGGGGCATAATGGTAAGGAATTGCACACAATGTCACTGGGTGAGTTGGTTTTATTGAACTGACTTTTTTTATTTTTACTTTTTTACAAGGGAGGACTTATTAGGTGTGGAGCAGGAAAGCTGTTGAGAAATGCCTATGACACCAAACCAAAAGGCATTCAAAAAATCTATTTTAAAAAGGGATGAAATTTACCATCCCAGTTATCATTTGCAAAGAAGCCCTTCCTTGGGGAATCAGAGCATAACATCAGAATTTTAAATAAGATGGCATGATGCCATCTTAACCACATGGAGATAAAGATCATTCCAGAGAAAGGAACATTCTTAGGTTGAGAACTTTATCAATGACCCAAATCAGGAACATTACGAACAGGAAAAAAGTTTGCAGCGAAGTCGAGCTTTCCTCAGCTGACTAAATTCCAGTGCGCTTAGCGCAGAGAACATCTTTCCCTTTTTGACAGAGACTCTTCTTTGCCAGTTAGTAACTCAAGACAATTTCCTCATTGCACTGAGTATTGGGGGTGAGGGTCGGGGGAGGGGAGGAAGCACTGGACTTGGTTGCAAATATGTGCATTACCTAGGGGTCCTGTCCTTTGTGGGCTGGATGACCGGCCCGAGACAATCCCCTAAATGGTTTTCACGTCCACGAAATGACAACTCACCAGTGGCATTGGTCTGGACGTAAATGATCTCACTCTTGGCACCATAGGTTCTCCGTTCATCAGAGAAGGTCACCAGGGTCTTCACAAAGATGGCGTACTGGGTCCACGGCTTCAGGTTTCGCATCAACCACCCTGGGTGTTGATTCTGCGTCTTGGGATCATTTGACCTCACTGGGGGTTCAACGTCAACCACTGTCCAGCTATTGGACCCACAGGCATCCTGGCCATCAAACTCGGTCACATTCTGGTAAGGCCTTGGGTAGAACACAGAGAATAAAGGGTTATCCCGATAGAATGCTGGCTAGAATCTGGGGCAGCTGCCCAACTTGTTCAGGCTGAGCTTATTCTCTGGAGAAGGCCTGGCTTGACCTCCGGTATTATGGTACTCTAGAAGAATTAGGGCAACAGGTAAGTCCGATACTATAGAAAAAGTTTCTAAACAGAAAATGAGAGTCTAGTTACTCTAGTCCTTCTATAAAGCAAATACAAGGGATGTAGAACTTTCAGGTGACGAGATGCAAACAAAGTTAAACTCATAGGCCTCTAGTTTACAAATTCTTCCTTTAAAAAAATATAGGACATTTGCCCTTCTCCAGTGCTGCAACATCTCATCCCCTTCTGCATGATCTTGCAAAGATCACATCTGCCATCTTGCAATTACATCCGCCAGCTTATGTGGCTTCATTGATTAGAACTCGTTGAGGGCAACAAATTAATAATAAACATTTATGTAACAATTGAAGGTCTGTCAAGTGTGTTACAAATTGTTTCATTTTATCCTCATTACAATCCTGGGAGGTAGGTGCTATTATTATTTCCATTTTATAGTTGAAGAAACAAAGGCTGATGAAGTTAGGTGACTTATCCAGGGTCACACAGCTAGTGTCTGAGGCTAGATTTGAATTCAGGTCTTCTTGACTCCAGGCCCAGTACTCTACCCATTAACTAGGTGATCCCTTACTCTCTTGTCCACTTATCTTGGATTTCAGTGACCTATTATTTACTTTGTTGTGTTCTGTATTGTACAAAAGTCATTCTCTTGGGCAGGGAAGCAAAATTATTTTAAAAAATTTTCTTAAACAAAGCAAAATTGTAATTGAGGTAGAAAGCACGGTTATTATTATTTCCATTTTACAGATGAGAAAATCAAATCTCGGTAGTGTCAGGATTGGAATTCAAATCTCTGGAACTCTAGCACTCTTTACCTTATGGTAGGCTGCTTCCTCAAAAAGGCCTAATTCATTAGAACTAGGGCAGCTAGGTATCACAGTGGATAGACAGCCAGGCCTTGAGTCAGGAAGAGTCATCTTCCTGAGTTCAAATCTGGCCTCAGACACTTACTAGCTGTGTGATCCTGGATCTGTCAATTTGTTTGCCTCAGTTTCATCAACTGTCAAATGAGCTGGAGAAGGAAACAGCAAACCCCTCCAGTGTCTCTGCCAAGAAAACCCCAATGAGGTCACAGAGCTGGACGTGCTGACATGACTGAAACAACTGAACATCATCAGTCCGTCCAAACCGTTCGAATCCCTGAGATAAACCACTGCTAGACAGGGAAGAAGCCAGCAGCTCACTTTTGCACTAAAGAGGGATTCCAAAATCCCCATGGTCCCTTCCTCCCACAAAGATTTCATATCTTTGAATCAAGAGTCTATGATGGAGTTTAAATTCCAAGACTGTAAGGGAATTTGGGAAACAGTCAGTGTTGGAAGGACTGGGAAAAGATAGGCACACTAACACACTGTGGGTGGAGCTGTGAAATGAGCCAATTGCTTTGAAAAACAATTTGGATTTCTGTAAGAATTTGTCAATAACCAAAAGGAATGGAGGATGGGGAAAAAAAAGTCCCATATTTACAGCAATATTCATAGCAGTACTTTCTGTGGTGGCAAAAATGTGGAAACAAAGTGGACGGATGCCCACTGATTGGGGAATGGCTGAAACAACCGTGCTGTGTACACATTACTGCACCAGAAGAAAGCTCGCAGCCAGCCTTAGCCGCCCTGCCTCCTGACCCAGAGAGGTTCCTCTGTGTCCTGGAGATTTTAACTCTTTCATCACGGGAGCTTCTGCCCGAGGACCCTACTGCCTCTCTGGCCTCAGCCATGCTTCACGTCACTCCTTATTCCTCAGCTGTCTTTTCAACAAGTTCAACAAACACCTTGCGACCCAGACCAGAGACTCGAGATTCCACACCAGGTCATTTCCCCAAATGACACCAGGGTTCCCCAGGGGTCCCCAACCCTGTCCTCCAAATCAAGAACCATGATCACATCCATTCTGCCCCTTGTTTCTGGAAGAGGTGCAACCATCTATTCAACTATGGCTCGACTCACCATCTTGGGAACTTTCTGGACCAAAATACCAATTTCCCGGCCATCACTTCCCTCTATATGCTCTCTCTCCTTATTAGATTGGGGGTTGCCTGGGGGTGGGGACTGCCTCTGCTTTTGGATTTTTATCCCCAGAACTCCAATGGACTGGCCACATTGTCCAAATACGAATGTATGCTTGCCAAAAAGACTATTTTATGAAGAACTCACACAGGGCAAGCATTCACATGGCAGTAAGGAGAAACGATACAAGGACACTCTCAAGGTCTCTCTTGAGAATTTTGGAAATGATTGTGCAACATAGGAGACACTGGCACAGGACTGGCCAGCATGGCATGCCCACACAGAGAAGGTGCTGTGCTCTAAGAGCAAAGCAGAATTGAAGTAGCTCCAAAGAAATGTGAGATGCTCAAATTTAGAGAATCCACTCCAAACGTTGCCATGGACTATTTGTGCCCACCCTGTGGTAGAACATTGTGAGCTCATATCAGTCTGATCAGCCACAGACAGACACACCAGAATTGTCTCTAGCACCGTGACGTCATTTTTGTCCTCTTCGACAACCAAGGACAGCAACCAACCACCCCAGAACTTAGCACAGAACTTGGTACACAGTAAGCACTTAATACATGCTTCATTCTTAGAAATGACGAATGCAAAGAAGTTGGAGTAATATGGGAGGATATACATGAATCGATGGGAAGAAAAGGAATTCACATTGTAATCCAAAAAGCCAAGATCAGAAGACTAATTAACAAATACAGAACAGATGGCTACACACTTGTCTTTCTCCTATTTTTCAAACACTTAATTAGGGAATAAGTTGAGACAACAGTCACTTGAAGAGCGAGCTCGGGGAGTTAGGGGAATAGCAGGCCTCCTTCAACTGTTTCCCTTGGCTTCCTCATGGTTTCCCAGCTCCATGTTTCTACTCACGCTTCTTTGTAGAACAGCATGAATCCCAAGAGGTCTCGGAAATCAGGAGGCCAATAAGGCTCCCATCTCAGCAAGATTTTGTCATGAGAGGTTCTGATGGAAGAAAACCTGAGTAGCTCATTTTCACCTGGGGAAATACAGGTACAAAAAGAGTATTAGCAGAAAAAACTGGGGGCTCTGGAAACTGCCCTGTCCCTCAGGGTTTGTGGAAAGTGGTGACCCCCTGAAATCATGGAGACAGTGTGGGGTGAGGACACCTGAGCTCAAATCCTAGGTCCAATGTTGCCTAGCTTCATGACCCCGGGGTAGTCAGTTACCTGGGAGTCTCAGTTTTCCCACCAGCAAAATAAATATAATAAGAATTTTGTTACCTATTTCATGGGATGGTGATTTCCAATTCAATACAACAAACATTTAGTAGGTGTTTGCTATGCATAAACCATCACTTTTTTAATACACTATAGAAATGGAAATAATCACCAACCAATTAACCAATTATTAATTATTATTATTATTATTATTATTCCTACCTTGTATTTGATGGAATATTTATTATCATTACTGTTATTTTAATATTTGATGGGATGTTTATTATTACTGTTAATAGTAATATTAAATTAATATGATTAATATTAGCATAATAATAATTTAATATGAATTAGGCAGCTAGATGGCACAGCGGATACAGCACCAGACCTAGAGTCAGGATAATCTGAATTCAAATTTGGCCTCAGACACTTACTAGCTGTATGACTCTGGGCAAGTCATTTAAGCTGTCTTCCTCAGTTTCCTCATCTATAAAATGGGGATAATAACAGCATGTACCACTTGGGTTGTTGTGATGATAAACTGAGATAATATTTGTAAAGCACTTGATAAACTTTAAAGCATTCTAGAAATGCCAGCTATTTATTACTACTGTTCTAGTTCATATTCCTAGAACCATCAGTTTAGAGGTAGAAGGGACCTTAGAGGTTACTGAGTCTGAACCCCATATTTCACACATGAAGAAATGGAGGCCAAGAGGGCTTAAGTGCCCCAGGTGGCCCAGCTGCTGAAGACTGGGCAGCATTCCAATGCAAGGGAAGGAGTTCAGACCAGCCCAGGACTAGGATAAGTCGCCAGCCCCTCTCCTGTTCTTTTGTGTTTCATGTTTTGCAGACTATTGTGCAGGGGGACAAAAATGACCGGGTTTTAGTAACTGAAAGTGTCAAATCACAGGCTCCCAGATGCAGAGACCAAGCCCCTTCACGGATGTGAGCTCTTCACTGAAACCATCTCTAGGAAGATGTGGGTGGCAGATAGGACAAGATTATCATAGCAACCACTATATTGTCAGCCCTAATCCTTCAGCCTGTGACTTAGAAGACACCATGACACAAACTGTGTAAAAATCTGTTTTCTACCTCCCATGGGGACCTGCTTCAAACACGTCAAACCCATTTAGTATTGAGGGTTCTGCCATCCTCCCAGTTACCCAGTTAGGTGGCACAGTGGCTAGAGCTCTGAGCCGGGAGTCGAGCTAACCTGAGTTCAAATCCAGCCTTAGACACTTACTATGTGAGCCTGGGCAAGTCACTTAACCCCTATCTGCCTCAGTTTCCTCATCTGTAAAATGGGGATAATAACAGCACCTACTTCCCAGGATTGTTGTGAAGGTCAAATGAGATAATAATCATAAGGTATTTATACAGTGCCTGGAATGTAGTAAATATAGTAATTTTATTACTACTGGAATGTAGTGAATTTTAGCTATTATTATTAAAGTGCAATGCCTGGCACATAGTAGACTTCTTTCCTTCCTTCCTTCCTTTCTCTCTCCCTCCCTCAGTGTCATCCTTGATTCCTCACCTGCACTCACCCCATGTATCCAATCACCCAGCCAGTTCTGTCTCTTTCCCTTCTTAATATCTCTCCTCTATGTCCCCTTTTCCCCACTCACTCACAGCCATCACCCTGGTATAGATCTGCTCTCCCTGTCTGTCTCAAGTCTCTCCCCACCCTAATCTACCCTCAGCTCAGCTGTCAAACTCTCTCTGCCTCCGTGCCCACATCTATAAAAAGGGAAAAATAAGGCCTGAAGCATCTGCCTACCAGGGTTTCTGGGAGAATCAAATGAAACAGCTAAGTAAAGCCCTGGACAAATTTTAAAGTGTTAAGTAAATGTCTGGTGGTAGTAGCAGTAGCAGTAGTAGTAGTGGTAGTGGTAATGGTAGTGGAACTAGTAGTAGTAGTAGTAGTAGTAGTAGTAGTAGTAGTAGTAGTAGTAGTAGTAGTAGTAGTATTTTTAATTTCTCAACTGAGAGGCAGCCTCACTGGCACTCCTGTACCCAGGGCACTCCAATGCTTTTTGACCTTTGGAGGTTGGAGTGGAGATTTTTCTAGTCTCCCACTGTCCTCTCCTATTCCCAGTTATCCTCACACCCACTACCTGCTGCCCATATAGAGTTGCATCAGCTTCTGCCAGAACAAATACTCTTCCCCAGACACAGCAGCCAACGTCGAGAACAAGAAGCAGGCGGCCCACGCTCAGCTCCCTCCAAAAAAGGATGGCTTCTCTCTGGAGAGGCAGCTAGTTGACACAGTGGATAAAGTACTGGACTAGAAGTCAGGAAAATCTATGTTCAAACTGGGCCTGTGTGATCCTGGGCAAGTCACTTAACCATTATCCAACTCAGTTTCCTACTCCGTAAAATGGGGATAATAATAGCAACTACTTTCCCAGGATTCTAGTGAGGATTAAATGAGGTAATATTTGTAAAAGGGCTTAGCAAGCCCTAAAGTGCTATATAAATATTAGCTGTTACTGGAAATCGACTCATTCCTTTCCCCAGATCACCACTTCATAATCGCTCATGTCCCTCTCCATCCCTCTTCCCACTCTCTCACTTGCCCATCTACTTCCTCATTCATCCCTTCCCCCTTTCACTTGGTTACCTACTCCTTCATACACTCCCCTTTCCCCCACCTCAAAATGGAACATCTATTACAAGCAAGGCCCCATGGAGCGGGAGAATGGGAGAGTCATGTCTCTTTCTGAGACTCTGAGGAGCCCTGCTCCTTTTATTTACTTAACACTCCAGTTAGGCAAGTGTCAAACAAACAGCACTCCCCTCAACAAGACTTCCTAATAATAAGTAAGAGGCCCTGGCTTGTGGTGTGTTTAAAGAACAAGCAAGTGGGCCCCACTTGAAGAGGAAATTCTGCCCAGGGTTGCATCATTCCCTCAGCAGCCTTGGAGACCCAACTTTGAAGCTAAGTCTGCTAGCTTCCCTAGCAGCTGAGTCAATGAGAGAGAGGAGCCCAACAGAGCAGCAGGGTTAGGGTATTTCTGCCACGCCACTCATTAGAGGACCAGGCTCTCAGCTGCCAGGTCAATCATTGACTTAGGAAGCTTCCAGTACTCTGTGCTGCCTCTCAGAGAAAATATTTGGCACTTTTATTTGACTCATATCATCTGTCTTTAGGTCACCTACATTTCCCACTGCATCAATCTCCTGCCCCCTCCCAGTGGTCCATCCCTTACAATAAAGAAGGAAAAAAAGAGAAAGAAAGAATAATTTCAGCAAAACTAACTACAAAAGTATACAGTACTTCACAGCCATGGTTCCCCACCTCTACAAAAAGTAGAGGAGGGCATCTTCTCCCATACCTTCTTGGGGGGCAAGTTTGATCCTTAATCATTTCACATCTGCTTGGCATTTCAAGACCCTCACTATCTTGCACTGGCCTGGCTTCCAGAACTTACTTCACATGATTCCCCCAATGCACTCTCTGTTTCAGCCAAACTGGCCTCCTTCCTGTGCCTCAAACATGCTACTCTCCCCCTCCCACCGCTCTGCCTACTCCAGTCTGCCTCTCGACATCCCTAGCTCTGGCCCAGCTGCTACTGCCTTCTGCAGGAAGCTTTCCAGGATTGCCCCAGCTGTCTGGGTTCTCTCTGTTCCACCCTGTTTTGAAAATATGTATTTTATATCTGTGAGGCAGCGTGGCTTGGTAAACAGGGAGTAGACCTCGGAGTCAGGAGACTCTTGATATAAATCCTGCCTTGGACAGAATGGCTGTGTGCGAGGCAGCTAGGTGATGCAGTGGATAGAGCACCAGCCCTGGAGTCAAGAGGACCTGAGTTCAAAGCCAGCCTCAGACACGTAACACTTACTAGCTGTGTGACCCTGGGCAAGTCACTTAACCCTACTGCCTAACCAAAACCAAAAAGAAACAAAACAGAATGGCTGTGTGACTGGGGAACCACTTCACTTCCCAGCCCTCCAGGCGATTCAGTAAGACTACAAATTGCAGAGCAGGCACTGATCAGGCAGCAGAGAGAGCCTCCAGGCTTGGTATCAGAAAGATGCAAGTTCAAATCCAGCTTCAGATACTTAATAGCATCTACTTTGCACGGTGGTTGTGAGGATAAAATGAAGTAAGATTTGCAAAGTGCTAGGCAAGGTGTCTGGCACTATATAAATATTTATTCTCTTCCCTATGAGGGAGTCAGTGCAAGTAACATTATTCCCAATTTGCAGATGAGAAAACTGAGGCTCAAGAAGGGGGAAATGATTCAACCACGATATACCATCTCTTGACTCTGTCTTTGTACTGGCTGTCTCCCATGCTTGGAATGCTATGCCTTCTCACCTCCCCGTCCTGGCTTCCCCAACTTCCTTCCAGACTTTAACTCAAATCTCTCCTTCTACGGGAGGCCTTCCCTGTCCCTGCCCTCCCCCCAGCCTCCCACCACTTAGTGCCTCCCATCTATTCTGCATATATCTTATATGGGCATAGTCGTTTTCATGTTGTTTCCCCCACTGGAGTGTAAGCTCTCTGAGGGCAGGGATGGTGGTTTCTCCTTTCTTTGTATCCCTGGCACTTAGCCCAGTACCTGGCACATAGTAAGATCTCAGTAAATGTTTGCTGACTAAAAGACAGACTTTACCACACTAAGAATGTCTTAAGCCAACACCAAGACTCCCCCCACTGGCTCCTCACCCACTTCCTCCTCATCCACCTTGACGGTCACTGCCATCATGGCTCATAATTCAGAACCGAAAGCAGGCTAACTAGAAACAACCTCCCCCTTCAGGGGTGAGGGCAGCATCCTCACTCCCTCAAGCTCCATGTCATCCTTTTATTCCTTGTAATTAACAACTGATATTGGCATCCCCCCCCCACCCCGGACGGATCTGCAGAATCTCATTTGAGCCAAGCAGTAACTCTGTGGCAGAAGAAGGGCAGGTAACACCCCTGTTCTTCAGAGGGGCAAACTGAGGTTTGGGAAAGGTAAATGAGTTTCCCAAGGCCAGTAAATGTCAGAGGTGAGATCTGAAGCCAGATCTCTCCTGATCCCCACCTAGTACAGTATCCACCATGCTACTAGCCATCTTTGGCTAGTTTCCTGGATAGGTGGGCTCCACCCTCTTCCCTGCCATGGAGACTGTCCCAAACCAAGTTTTACATACAAGAAGCTTGGTCACCGTTGGTCTTCAGTGCAATGTCATTCCTCTCCTGCCGGCCCTTTGTGCCAGAAACTTCTTCCATTTTGTGGATTTCAGACAGGCAGAGTTTGGGGTTATAGTGAAAGAAGAGCTTCCCCTTGGCGATGGTGAGGTTGTGTTTGCTCCAGTCCCACAGCTGCCTCAGGTTCTGATTGTCCAGGGCATAGAAGGAGTAGTTCCTGTGGAGGGGAAAAGTGGGCAGGGAAGGGTGGGAAGTAACTGGGACCAGCTCACCTGGGAAGTATGGCCCACCCTTCTCCAGGCCTCCTCACCTCCTGCCTAAATGACTTCCACAGGCTCCTAACAGGTCTCCCTGCCTCAAAGCTCATCGCCCTCTGCTGCATCTTCTGAACAACTGCCAGACCGGGTTTCCTAAAGTTCGGGTCTGACTGAGATAAAATGTAAGCTCCCCGAGGGCAAGAACTGCTTCATTTCTGTGTTTGTATCTTTGATGCCTATCACAGTGCCTGGCACATAATAGGCATTTAAATGCTTCCCAATGGACTTAACCAGGAACTTCGGCTCAGGACAAGGGCATGCTTGATGCGCACATTCCTTTCAATTTATTATTTATTTATTTATTCTTAACATTTAAAAAAATTTTGAATTCTAAATTTTCTCCTTCTCTCCAGACTTCCCCCCACCCACTGGGAAGACAAGCAATATGACACTCATTTTTTATAAATTATTATTAATTTTTAAAAAACATTTTTGGATCTGAGTTCCAAAACTGATGCGTCCATTTCAAGGACCTCAGTTTGTCCATGGGGTTGCTTCCTCCCTAGAGCTCATCACGGCCCCTGACAACTTGTTGGATGGTCTTTGAGAGGCCCTGGGGCTTTGTCAGCCCTAGTGATGAGCCTCGCCAAGCTTAACTAAGACACTTCCCAAATGACAACATGTAGAGTGTCATCAGTCTTGCACGTAAAGCCTTTCGAGTCTGGTGAGATCTTTGAGAGATATTCTTATGGTACAGCCATTGAGAAGCCAAGATAACCTCACTGAGATGACGCATCAGGGGAGGGCATGTGTGTACACATATACGTGCATCCATATGTGTAGGTACATGTGCATGTGTGTGCTGTATGTTTTGGTTCAGACCTATGAAAGCATTGGGCAGCTAGGTGGTGCAGTAGATGGTGTTGGAGTCAGGAGTTTGAATCCTGCTTCAGTACTTAGCTGTGTGACCCTGAACAAGCCTCTTGACCTCTCTTAGCCTCAGTTTCTTCATATGTAAAATGGGGATAATAATAGCACCTACTTCCCAGAGTTGTGAGGGCCAAATGACGTGTATAAAGTGCTTTGCAAACCTTAAAGTATTATAAAACGGTAATTGTTATTATTATCACTGTTATTTATCATCATCAACATTATCTTTGCAACAGGGTACTGCCAGTGAGGAAATTCCCTCTCCCAAGGCAGATCAGCAATTTCTGTGCAATTTCCAGTCTTACAGAGTTGCCTGAAGGGGGGGAATAAGCATTTATTAAGGGCCTACTGTGTGCCAGGCACCGTGCTAAGCACTTTACAATTCTTATCTCATTTGATCTTCAAAACAACTCTAAGAGGGAGATGTTAATGTTATCCCCATTTTACAGATGAGGAAATTGAGGCAGATAGAGATTAAGTGACTCACCCATGGTCACACAGTTAGTGAGTATCTGTTTGGACTCCAGTTTTCCTAACTCTAGGTCCAGAGTTGTATCTACTACAGCACCCAGCTGTTTCCAATGGATCACTCTAAGAGGTGAAATTATTTGCCCAGGGTCACCTAGTCAGTATATGTCAGAGGCAGCATGTGAACCCAAGTCTCTCTTGGCCACTTCTCCATATTGCCCATGCACACAGCCTAGAAGTAACCCTAGGCTCTCAGAGGCTGGGCACCGTAAGACAATGCCAGCTCTGGCAGGTTACCACATGGGAAAGGCTTTGAACATAGGCCTAATGAGGGACTCGATGTTTTGTCATCTGAGGACCAGCCCAGCTAACCTCAGAGAGTTAGGGCTGGCCACTAGGGGATGATAATCAATAATAATAACAGCTAGCATTTACATAGCATTTTTGAGGTTTGCCAAGCATTTCACAGAGGTCATCTTCTCATAACAACACTGTGGGGGTATGGTCTATTATTATCCCCAATTTACAGATGAGTAAACTGAGGCAGACAGAAATTAGGTGACTTGCCCAGGATCACACAGTTTGTAAGTATCTGGAGCAGGATTTGAACTCAGGTTTTCCGGACTCCAAGTCCAACCTAGCTGCCATATATGGACTTTGTTTCCAGCTACAGAAACCCATGAGGACTGTCTTGAGGGTAGGGACCTTACTTGTGCTTTTCTTTGTATTCCCAGTACTTAGCATAGTGCTGGGCACATAGTAGGTCTTTAATAAATGTTTATTTATAGACTGACTGGGATCTGTACAGATGGAAAGTTTGCTCTCGAGAAAACAACATATGTATATACTTTGAATGCACTAGAAGTGTGTCTGTATAGATGTGAGTGCATATACAGAGATCCAGCTCTCCATATTTCACACATGACTGTAAAAGGGACACGGGATCTTTGGAAGGATCACAGGGGGTCCCTCTCTTGAAGGCTCAGTCCAGAGGTCAGTTACTACATGAGACTTTCCTTGGTCCTTCCATTTTCATAATTCCCATTTATTTTATCTTATCTGTGTACATGTCACTACGCCTAAGATCACTGTGTTCCTTGAAGGAATGGATTGTTTCGTTTCTTTTCTTTCTTTTTTTTTTTATGCAAATGCTTCTTGAATTGAATTGAACTGAACTGAAATTAACTGAATTGAAATGATTCTTGTGGATGTGTCAGTACCTGAGTGACTTGTGGGCCTGTGAATCTATCTTTGCACACATGACTAAAGCATGAGTTCCCTACCTTCTGGGAGACTCCAATTCAAGCTACTTCAAGTTCATTCCCCCAAACAGTCAGTCAATGCAGCTTTCAAAAGGACACCGTTCCCCCACTTAAAAACTTCATGGGGAATTCCTACCACCACTGCCCCCAAACACACAGAGAGAAGCAATGCTCTGTTCAAAAGCTCACAGTTCAGAGCGCCAAGACAGACTTACCCGATTTCCAGGGTCTCTCCTCGAATGAGATGCAGCTTCCGGAAGAAGGAGAGGGATACTAAGGCATAGGAACGACGGATCTTAAGGTACCCTGTGATCTCCTCAATTAAACCCAGATTGGCTTCTAGTTCGGCTGCTATGTTATCTGGAGCGGGGAGGAGAAGGGAGGAACACACCAGTCAACAAGTCCGAGTCATTGAGTCTTCCTCTTTCTATGAACATTGACACAAATGATTTCTACTCAGCTCTAATTTCCTCATTATCTGTGATATTAAACAGTCTGGCTGGAACATATCCAGGAGGCAGCCAGAATGGCTAGAAGATTAGCCAGCAGTCACCTGGAAGATATTTTGTGAGGTGCCATGGAAAGCCCCGGCTTTGGAATCCTGGCTCTGCTACTTGACATTGGACCGATGACTTTGGGGAGCTCCTTTGGTGTTCAGGATTGGGGGTGACAGCTGGACTGGTAAGAGGTGCACAGCTGGCCTCACGGAAAGTACTTTCTCAACAGTCTAGTACTAGAGAAAAGCGAGCCACTGTTCTGATTTCTAAGACTCTTCTCACTCAGGAGCAGGAGGGACCTTCCAGGCTCCCCAGCCTTCACTTATGTATATGCACCACATAGAGCTGGCCCCTAATTAACGCCGGCTTGGACAGAACCCCGACGCCCAAGCGTTCCCCAGACACTCACTGCCACCACGGATGTTGATGACAAGGCTCCCGTTGATGACGGTGCACCCTCGAAGGGCCTGGGCAGCATGCACAGAATCAATGGTCCGGTCAGCCTCGATGTTGCAGACCTTTGGACAGGGGCCGGAGCAAGGAGAACAATGCAGGCTAAGAGAAAAGACACAGAGAACAGGTCTGTAGTATACAGCAAGTCATTGCGGGAATGAAGGCCAGCTGGCTGTCAATGAAATGAAATGATACAGGAGGCTCTCATAGCAAGGAAGCCTGCTGCCTGAGCCTTACTTACCAAGGCGAAAAAACTTACCTGGGGTGACACGGCTAGTGAGTGAGTTGGTTAGTTACCCAGGGCAACAGCTAGTAAGAAGGCAGTGTGATTTCATGGAAAGAGCGCCGATTCTGGAGTCAACGGACACGGGTTCAAATCCTGCCTGATTATATCAAAGGTCCCTTCTAGCTCTAACTGTATCAGCCTCTTGTCAACATTAATATTAATGACAAGATATCTGGGGTATCTGACCAAATACTAAACTTGCGGGGGGGGGGTCTATTCTCTTAAAGAATCACAGAATATTGACTTGAAGGGAGCCTCAGAGACCATCTAATTCTACTGTAGTAGAACAGGAATCCTTTCTACAACAAAGCCAACAAAAAGTCATATAGTCCCTATTCTATATCTGGAGTCTAGGAGAACTGAGTTCAGATCCTGCCCCAGGTGTTTACAAGCTGTGTGATCCTGAGTAAGTCATTTAATTTCTGTCTGCCTCAGTTTACTCATCTATAAAATAGGCATAATAATGGACCTTACCCCCAGTGTTACGAGAAGATGACATATGTGAGATGTTTTGTAAACCTTAAAACGCTATGTGAATGCTAGCTATCACCATCATCATCTCCTAGTGACCAGCCCTGACTCTCTGAGCTTAGCTGGGCTGGACCGCAGATGGCAAGACACCAGTCTCTCATAAGGCCTTCCAATGTGGTAACCTGCCAGAGCTGGCATTCTTTCATGGTGCCCAGCCTCTGAGAGCCCAGGGTTACTTCTAGGCTGTATGTATAGGCAATATGGAGAAGTGGCCAAGAGAGACTTGGGTTCTCATGCTGCCTCTGACATATACTGACTAGGTGACCCTGGCCAAGTACTTTGACCTCTTAGAGTGATTCACTGGAAGTGGCTGGGTGGCGTAGCGGATACAGCTCTGGGCCTGGAGCCAGGAAATCCTGAGTTCAAATTTGGCCTCAGATATTCACTAACTATGTGACCATGGATGAGTCACTTAACCTCTGTCTGCCTCAGTTTCCTCATATGCAAAATGGAGATAACAGCACCTCCCTCCCAGGGTTATTGTGAAGATCAAATGAGATAACAATTGTAAAGTGCTTTGCATGGTGCCTGGCACACAGTAGGCCCTTAATAAATGTTTATTCCCTTCCTTTCCCTCTTCAGGCAACTCTCTAAGACTGGAAGTTGCACAGAGATTGCTGATCTGCCCTGGGAGAAGGAATTTCCTCAGTGGCAGTAAGTACACTGTTGCAAAGATGATGATGATGATGATGATGATGATAAATAATAGTGATAATAATAACAATTACCGTTTAATAATACTTTAAGGTTTGCAAAGCACTTTATACACATCATCTCATTTGGCCCTCACAACTCTGGGAAGTAGGTGCTATTATTATCCCCATTTTACATATGAAGAAACTGAGGCTAAGAGAGGTCAAGAGGCTTGTTCAGGGTCACACAGCTAAGTACTGAAGCAGGATTCAAACTCCTGACTCCAAGTCCAACACCATCTACTGCACCACCTAGCTGCCCAATGTTATCATAGGTCTGAACCAAAATATACAGCACACACATGAATACATGTGTACACACACACACACACACACACACACACAGAGCACCATCACAGAACAGAAAAGGACCCCACCCTACCCACCCCCCAAGACAGAGAGTGACAAACCTCAAACCGCAGACAAGAAGGTGGTGGTATGGGAAAGGATTAAAAAGGGGATATCCTATGAGGGAGATAAGTGAGAATTTACACCTCACTGATGGGAAATCTTCCCAGATGTTATTGTCCTACTGCAGGATTCTGGGACACATTACTAATTAGATTAAAGAACCTACTTGGCTGTCATCAGGAAGTAACCAACATTAGATATAATCATGAAAAATGAGCCACAACAGGATTACAGGCTATCAGAGCAAAGATGGCCCTCAAAACATAGAATGTCAAAGCGGGGGACCTTAGAACACAAAATGTCACAGTGGGGAGGGCCCTAGGACACAGGGTGTCAGAGCTAGGGCCCTTAGGACACAGGGTGTCAGAGCTAGGGCCCTTAGAACACAGGATGGCAGAACTGGGAGGGCTCTTAGAACATGGAATGTTAGAGCCGAGGGGCCCTTAGAACCCAGGATGGCAGAGTTGAGAGGGCTCTTAGAACATGGAATGTTAGAGCTGAGGGGCCCTTAGAACCCAGGATGGCAGAGCTGAGAGGACCTACTTAGAACAGGGAATGTCAGAGTTGGGAGGGTCCTTAGAACGGGGAATGTCAAAGCTTTGAGAAACCATAGAAAAGAGGATGGTAGTATTACAAGAGATTAAGCCAAGGATGCCAGGGTTATGAGGGTTCTTAAAACAGGGGATGTCAGAGACGGGGGGAGGGACTCTTGAATGATGCTAGGGCCACTCCTTTCAGCGATGAAGATCACAGTCCATTCACATCCCCTCTTAGGCAACTCTTGCCCACGCTCCTCCCCTGTACATCCTTCCCAGGGGGGTCCATCCCCAAATCTCTCCTTTTCCCCAGATCTCTCGACAATGTATGGATTCCAGTGGTGCAGGTGGGTCGTCCAGTTCCCCCCACTCAATTACTATGGCTACAGGACTCGCCCACCTCCTTTTCTGGTCTCTGAGAGCATCCTTTGTATCTGTTCTTCCTGGTAATTCTTTGTGGGTGATATGTTGCTGCTTATTCACCCCCACTTGGCCCCTCTCCCTCTACCACCTTTGGGGTGACCTGTATCTTTAATTCTTTGGAGACTCCCCTTCCATGACCCACAGCTACACACATCACCAGAAGATGATTAGTATTGACAAGGTGATTGTTTCAGGCAGAAGCTTGGGAGTCTTTAAAAACGCGGTGCAATTTCCTCAAGGCAATCCCTCTGCTTTCCTCTTCCTGTTCAGTTCTGGGACCATGTGCAGTCCCTAATCAAAATCCATATATCAATGTAAAGGCTTGCTCTAGGTTGGTCACCCAGCCATATCTCATCATCCGGACAAGATACTTTCATTCACTTGTTTCTTTCTGTGACGATTATAGATGGAGAGTTGGAAAGTTACACAAACTCTTGGAGTGTGATGATGGACCCCATTTAGGAGACTCTAGCGTGTTTCTGAGCTTTCAGCCATCAGGATGGTATCATCTGCCTCAAACAAGAGCATCTTTAAGAACCTCACTGTCTACAGCAGGAGTTCTTAACCTGCAGTCTTTGGATAAATTTCAAGGGGTCCATGAACTTACCTGGGAAAAAATTATGTCTTTATTGTCATTGACCTCTAGCTGAAATCGAGCATTTCCTTCCATTGTGGATGTAGGCAAGAAACCACAGTAGTATTAGGCTTCACCAGCCTGCCCAAGGGCTCCACCCCATAAAAGATTCTGCACCAAATATACTCCATGACAGCAGCAATCCCCCCTGCTTTACACCTCTCCTGACACGACCAATCGAGGGGGCCACTGAATATTTACCTCTATTGCTACATCTCCCAAAGAATCTTGTATAATTTTTGCCATAAAGATGGGAGACACCTTCTGGGAGAAGGATCTTTACAGCTCTGACTGAATCAAATGTCTTTTGTTTGTTTGCTTGTTTTTCTTTTCTTCTCTCTTTTTTTTTTTTGCCTAGGCAATGGGGTTAACTGACTTGCCCAGCATCGCACAGCTAGTAAATGTCAAGTCTGAGGCTGGATTTGAACTCAGGTCCTCCTGACTTGAAGGCTGGTGCTCTATCCACTGCGCCACCTAGCTGCCCCCATCGTCCTTTTTTTTTTTTTAAACATCAAGCTGAACAATGACCTCAGTGGAATCTTGTGTCCTCTAGACCTTTTAATCACTTGTGGTTAAAAATCCGGCCTTTTGTAGAATATTGTTTTGACCATTCACAGCCTTGCCTGTTCCCTCCTCATACTTTCAAGGTTGCCTTTGACGCCTACATAGATCACTTTCAGATAAAGGTTTGGCAGAGCTGAGAAAGTAGGCCTATGAGTCAGTAGTTATACATATTATTATTTCTCCTCCTCCTCCTCCCCCTTCTTCATTATAGTAAGTGCTATGAATTTTTTCAAGCCTTTGGAAAAGCCTTCCTCCTATCATTCAGATATAATGAGAACTTATCCCTTAATTCTGTCAAAATGGTCTCTGGGTCAGCAATGGAAATATTTGGTTCTCCCATCTTTGTATTTCTTCTGGCCCTCTACCACTATCACTGAAAAAGTGAGATGGGACTAGAGCAGGCTCTGGAGCATTCTGTATTTTTCTTTGCTTCACAGGATGCTGTGGCCAAATAAACTATCACCAAGATAACAATAGTGAGTGTTTCTATAATGCTCTAAGGTTTACAAAGTGCTTTACATAGCATATTATCTCACTTAATCCTCAGAATAGCCCCACAAAGTAAGTGCTTTTATGATATCTATTTTATAAAGGAGGAAACTGAGGCAGATAGTGGTTACGTGACTTGCCCAGGATCACACAGCTAGGAAGTGTCGGGCACCAGATTTGAACTCCGGAAGATGAGTCTTCCTGACGCCAGGCCCAGGGCTCTATCCGATGAGCCACCTAGCTGCCTCCAGATAAATGGTAGCTATTATTATCTCTATCCAAACCCCATGCTGTCTCTCACTCTATACATATTTTATATATTCATACATTTATACACACACATACGCTGTATGTGTGTACACATATTCATAAATGTATATATGTACATATATGACACATACATCCTGTGTACAAGTACATATAACTTATATGTACATATAGATTCTTTTTGCATTCTGTACTCACACCTATGTGACCCTCACCCCTAGGATGTAATCTCTTCGAGGACTGAGACTGTTTTCATTCTTGTTTTTATAGTCTTGGTACCAAGCTCAGTGCCTGACACATACCGTGATACATATTTGCTGAACTGGCTATAAGGTAACAGAGTAAATTTTATCTGGAGTAAGAGAATGTGAGTTCAAATCCCAGCTCTGCTCTATCTCCCTGTGTGACCCAGGCCACTCATGGAACCTCTCTGGGCTTCAGTTTCCTCATCGGTAAAATGAAGGGGTTGATCGGACAGGCCTTGGACGTCCCCTGCAGCTTCCTAGATCTCCCATCCCATGATTCTAGGAGCCGGATCACCATCCTCACTGAAGCTCAAAAGGCAGCCCTGAGGGCTTCCCAGCTTACAAACTTCTGCCCCTTCATCTGCCAACCTTCCGAAATCACTCGACAGCACCAACCATCTTCAGCTGTGGTGGTTTGCGGCTGCAATCCACACTCAGAGATGTTGTAAGGGACAATGATGATTCATTCACTCCTCAAGCCTGACTTATAATGAAACTGATGCTCCTTCTATTAAAAGCTAATTAGTGGGTAGGAGACCAACGCCTGCCTCTAAAGGGAAATGAAGAATCCCGCTCTTGGTTTCAAAGGTATGCCAGACAGGAGAGAAGGCAGACGCTGCCTGCCATCCTCTGAAGAAGGCAGGAAGCAGCTGCTGCCGAAGGCTAAGCTAAGTTGATTTGCAGGCACATGTTTTGGGAAAACAAGGTTACCTGATAATATTTTTTAATGCAATAAAACAAGACACACTGTTCTCAGAACCATCACATGACGTGGCCTGTAAACCTACATTAAGGGAGATGTGACCTAAATCCCTTCCACCCTTATCCTCTCTCCTTGCCTGTACCTAGCACAAAAAAAAAAATTAAATTAAATTAAAAAAAATAAAGTTCCCACCAGGTCCTTCCACTTTGACCGCCAGGCAGACCAGGCCCTTGGAGCTCATGGGTCTGATGACATCAGGAGCTCCCCACCCCACTCCTGGGGACTTTTGGGCATGCTTTTTAACACAACAGAAGATACAGAAACCAACCAGGAAATGGACAAAAGCCAGCTCCAATCTCCTGAAGAAGCTAATCAAAGAATAAACAAGCACAAATTAAGAACACAGCTAGGGAACCTGACTCATCCTCAGGGCAGGATCCCACTGTGAGAAAACTGGGACGTTTCTCACGGAAATAGCCGTGTGGCCCTGAACGTGGCCTGGCTTGGCTACACTGCCCTTAGAAGAGCAGAGGTGTGTCCCAGGAATAAGGACAGGGCAGTGGTCTCCCTCTCTCTCAGGGATACATCCCTTCAGGATGAGCCCTGGAGCAGAGACACTCATCAGAGACAGACAGGGTGGCCATGCAGACAGGCACGGCTGCTTATGAAAGTAATGCCTCGGCTGTTTTGGGGACTGATGCTCCTCTTCTTTGATATGCCTTTGGAGAAAAAGGCCCAAGGTATCGTGAGCAGGCAGGGTGTAAGAAGGTGTCCCCATTTCCCTTCCCTGAGCACTGCTGACGTGTGACCCAGGCTGTGGAAGCCTTGGTATATGAGTAGCATCGTCTTCCAAGCACAAAACTGAACACAAATGGGTTATGTTGCTGTTCCCTGCAGGTCCCCTGAGAAGTTGCCTAATTCTCAAGCTCCCTAGAAGCCAGGGCTAGATTTACATCAACAGGATTGAAAGAGAGAAGGCACTATTAGAAATCATCTCGTCCAAACTCCTCATTTTACAGGGGGGAAACTGAGGCCCAGAGAGGTTAAGCGACTTGCCCCTGATGATGCAGGCAGTAAGAGGCGTAACTAGGACTGGTATTCAGGTCTCTGATCCACTGTTCCACTCTTGCCTGGGACCCTGGCCAGCTGGGACCTGAGGGAATGTCACCCACCTGTCTGAGCCAGGACAAATGATGCCGGTGTTAGTCTTCTTCCACAGGAATCATGTGTGCTATCAGGATTGAAAGCTGGAAGGGGTTTTAGAAATCATTTAGTCCAAATGTTCCATTTCACAGATGAGGAAACTAAGGCCCAGAGAGGGGAAGGGACTTATCCAAGGTCACAAAACTAGGCAACAGAAGAGTCTGGATTCCGACAGTCCTGGGTTCAGAGCTGGAACAAACCTTCTAGACCTGCTCCCTCATTTGCAAATGAGGAAAATGAGACCCACAGAGCCTGAGATTAGACAGACAGATGTGGGATATGAACCTGGGTCTTCCCGACTCCCTGGTCAGCATTTCTATTTCTACTCTCTGCTGCCTTTCTTCACACATTGGTCTATGAATATTTCAACACAGACATACAAGAACACACAAACACATGCATGCGTGCCTCCCACGTGGTTAGTGCTTACTTGGTGGAGTTCATTGTGTAGCCAGAGGGACACTCAGGGATACACCTGTTGTTGTGGATGACATACTGGGGGCACGAGGGCTTCCGGGAGTTTTTACATTTATTGTGAAGCTCCTGACAGACACTGAAGTTCACACATCTCCAGTCCTGGAAGTGGTAATAGTCTGGAGGGCACGTCTCCACACACTTGCCATCCAGATAGAAATTTCGGCAGGCCACACACTTCTCCGGGTCGTTGGGCTCAGAGCAGTTCCCCAAACATTCACTGTGGCAACACTGTCCACTCGCTGTGCAGCCCTGCCACTTACATGAGGGCGGACACACTAGAAGAGAAAAAAGAGAGAGCACCCGGTGAGGAAGCATGTGAGGAGAGGCACACCCTGCTGCAGAGCAGTCCACCTTCCTCCAATCACGAGTGAGAGAAGTATGTCTCTGCTCAGCACCCATACCCCCCCCAGGGCAAGTACACAGCCCCAAAGAACAGGCAACAAAATGCCAAATAAAATCTCAGCTTTAAACAAGGAATAATTAGCCATGGGAAAACCTGCAGAAGCCCGAAATCCCTTTCTATCTAGGGAGACCAGACACTGATTCCCCACCTCCAGCCAAATAGGATCTTCTTTTCCCCCATTATACTCTACCTTGAATCATACTTACATATCTGCACATTTCTTTAACCCCCCCCCACTCCCACCCAGGGTCCAAGTACATTGTAAGCTCCTTGAGGGCAGAATGATCATTATTTTCTCAACCTTTGTATTCTCCTCAGCGTCCTGTACAAGGCCCAATACATAGTAGGAGCCTAATCAATGTTTTTTTTAGTTTACTGGAATCCGAGGGGGAATATTAATTCAAAATTGTAAACCACTGGCATCTGGGATGATTAGTCTGAGAAGAAAGCAGAGAGCCACAGAAAACACAATGGCATGGGTTCTAGCACACACCCTGCCATTAATTAGTGTTGTGACCTTGGGCAAGCCATTTTCCTTCTGTCTGACTCAGTTTTTCCACCTATAAAACAAGATGGCATGAGTGGAACAGAAGGGGGTGGTTCTGACAGTATCTCTAAAAGCCCTATCAAGCTGCGACAGTTAATGAACCATGAGTGAAGGTAGAGGGGAAATGTGTAGAGTAGATGAAAAGAGCAATGGATCTAGAATCAGAGGACCTAGATTCAAATTCTGCCACTTAGGTGGGGGGCAGGGGAGGAATAAGCACTTATAGAGTACTTACTGTGTGCCAGGCTCTGTGCTAAACACTTTTTTTTTTTTACAAATTTGCTTCATTTAATCCTCATAACAACCCTGTGAGGAAGGTGTTATTATGACCCCCATTTTATAGTTGAGGAAACTGAGGCAGGCAGAGGGAAAGTGATTTGCCCAGGGTCATATGGCTCCTACATGTCTAAGGCTGGATTTGAACTCAGGTCTTCCCAACTCCAGGCCTCATGCTCTATCTACTGTGCCACCAGCTGTCTCTAAGTAGCTTCATTAGTAGCTGTGTTACCTTGAGCAAGTCACATAACCTCTTGGAGCCTCAGTTTCCCCATCCATAATGCAGCCAACTGTGTTAGACACTATTTGAGGTCCCTTCCAGCTCTCGAACCTATCATCTGTACAGCTCAGAAGTCCGTCTCTGTGACTTGGTTGTTACATTTAAGCTTCAGTTCCAACAGATCTGAGCAACAAGCCTTGCTATACTGGGACGAGGGAAAGGAGCCAAATATAAGCTGCTCAGAGCCAGCGGGCGATGAAAATAGCAGCAGCAGGTTCCAGGGGGTGAGATCTGGGGCTAGGCTGAGAGACAGGTTGCACTTGACTCTGACTTCAGAGAGGGATCTGTCATCCAGCTTCTTACTGATACAATGAAGAGCATGCTCAGCTTGTGTCAGGGGAAAATCAAGTTCAAATCTCACCAATCTGGACCTCAGTTTCCCCTTCGTTACGTTGGGGAGAATAACTCTTGTAATACCCCCTTCATAGGGGTATATAGTTGTCAGAAAAGCCCTTTGTGAGTCTGAAAGCTCTCCAGAAATGAAAGCTTTTACGATTAAGACTCAGAGCCACGGAGACCTGAATCCAACTCCTACCTCTAACATTAGCTAGGTGACCTAACCTCTGTAAAGCCTTAGCTTTGTCATCTATAAAATGGGTATATTTTAATATCCATAGCACTTATCTGGCAGAGTTGTGGTAAAGCCCAAACTAACTAACATGGGTCAAGTGCCTTCCCAACTTTGTGTGGAGACATCCTCCATCAGATCAGAGCAGCAGTCTGTCATCTCTAAGAGCTAGCATGTATAGCGCTTGAAGTCTGCAAAGTGCTTTAAAAATAATCATCTCATTTGAGCCTTACAACAACCCTGGGAGGTAGGTGCTATTATGATGCCCATTTTGCTGATGAAGAAAATGAGGCTAAAAGAGGTTAAGTGACTTGCCCAAGATCACACACCTGGCAAGGATCTGAGGCAGGATTTGATCCCAGATTTTCTGACTCCAAAGCCAATGCCACATCTATTACACCATGCTGCCTGTCAGATCAAGGTCAGAGAGGGGAAGGGATTTGTCAACAGCAAAAAAAAAAAAAAGCATTTATTAAGCACTACCATGTACCAGACACCATGATAGCTTGGATTTGTGTCCAACATCACAGAGCAAGTTATTTGAATAGCCGAGAACTAGAACCCAGATCTCCCACTTTTAGGCTTGTGTCTCTTCTGCTCTCATTTACTGAATGTATCATGTTCTGGACGTGCAGCAGTTCCTGGTGGGGGCAAGATGCTCAAATTTAAAAGTTCTCCAGGAGCTCCATTATTTCAGAAAGAGAGAGAGACAGAACACAAAGGAAAAAGGTAATCATCACTGGTACCCAAGACATTTGCTGTCCTGGACAGGGAGAAACCCACTGCTGCATGAAATCAGTCTCAGACCTAGACTGCCAGGGCTGCTTTTTGATGACTGTCTCCATGTTACAGAACATGCAGTGAAAACATTATGAAAACCCCTTATTGTGCAAGAGTCGGGCTGTTTTTCCAACAGGGAAGTATTCTCTGTCTCTCTCTCCCTCCCCCCTCCTCCACCTCTGTTCCTTTGCTAGTGCAAAGACCAGACTCAGCAGGAAGGGTCCAATACATCCCACCTATGCGCTTTCAATTCAACAAGCATTTACTAAACGACTACCATGTGCCAGGCACCAAGCGAAGTGCTGGGGACACAAAGACAAAATGAAAGTCTCTGATTTCAAGGAGTGTAACATTGTATCAGGGAAAACACCCTGGGCAAAAACAAATGCAAAGTACATTCCGAGTATTACAAGGTAATCTCACAGGATGATCCCACCCAGGAGCGGGGTAGGGAGGGTTAGGGACCAGGAAAGGATCGTGTAGAAAGTGGCCTGGGCCATGCTTTGGAGGAAGCTAGGCATCCTACCAGGTGGAGGCAAGGAGGGAATGCATTTAAGATATAATGGCAAAGTCACAAAGGCTAGAGATGAAATGTCAGGCCAACTGGACTAAATTGAATGGAATGTGTGTGCATGTGAGAGGGGATAATATGAACAGGAGATAGAAGCCAGACTATCGATGGCTTTAAAAACAAAATGATGATTTTTGTCAATTACAACAGAGGCAATAGGGAGCCACCGATGGCTTTTAGGAGAGGAAAGACACAGGCAAGTTGGGGCTTTGGGGCAGTTAAGTAGAGGATGGATTAGAGAAAGGACAGCCTAGACTGATTAATCACTATAATAGTCCAGTAAGAAGTGATGAAGGCTTAACAAAGGTGGAGACCAGCTGAGTAGAGACAAAGGAACAAAGGCAAGAGATGTTGACAAAATAGACAAAATCCTTTTCCCCTCAGGGTGGGACTAATTCCTATTCTGCCACTAGGCAAAACTCAGGGCCTGTTAGATCATTGACCTCAAGCTGGAAGTAGAGGTCATTTAGTTTAACTCTCTCATGTTACAGATGAGGAAACTGAGGCCCAGGAAGGCTAAGTAACTAACTAGCCCTAGCTCACACAGAAATAAGAGTCAGGGCAGAACGTGAACTCGGGTCCTCAAATTTCAGAGTCAGTACTCTTTCCATGGTCCATACTGTTATCATTCCCCACCTACCACAATATCCCTTCTTTAGGGTCAGTTAGAAGTTTGCTCATGCACAAAATGCCTGCCTGAATCTTCTCTGAGAGAAAAAAAAAGAACCCATACCTTCTTTGGTGACATAGTACAAGCTCTCAGCTATTAAGGAGAAGCCATGCTTTCCTCTCTGATTGGTCCCTTCATATGGCCCCAGAGTTCAAAGGGCCATGCCTGTTCCCTATTAAGGGAGTTTCTTCTTTTCAGAGACATTATATCTGCCCCCACCCCATTCCCTAGCTGCACCAATCCCTCTGCCTCCCCAGGAATCATTGAAAACTCAACCCCCAATAAACCGGAGTGACCTCCATAAAAGGAGGCCTTTCCTGATGAAGACAGCTGGCAAATCAGGGGTCTGGATGTTTGCTGCCCAGAAAAGCCCTGCATGTATGCTGGGCAGTGGGGTGGACGGGGCTCCAGACTGGGAGTCAGGAAGACTGGGTTCTGGTCCTAACCTGATACTCACTACCCACAGGGCAAGGCTTGAGACAAAATGTTTCCTGTCCTTGGGCCTTGATTTCCTCAGTTCTAAATAATCTCTGCCATTGTCTGCCATCCAGGGCTGCTTAGAGGATTAAGGGAGACAGGATATAATAGCAGCAATAGAGTTTCCATTTCAGTAGCATTTTAAGGCTTATTATTAATAACAATAATGGCATAATGATAGTTCGCACTTACATAACTCTTTAAGGTTTGCAAAGCACTTTACAAATATCTTATTTTACCCTAACAAGTAAGGTAGTGCCATTTTTAGCCCCATTTTACAGATGAGGAAATTGAGGCAGATAGCTTAAACAGCTTGCTCAGGCTCACAAAAACAGCAAGTATCTGAGGTTGAACTTGAACTTGGATCTTCCTGATTTCCAGATACAGCTTTATGCACTGAGCCTTCTGGTTGCCTATCAGCTCTGCCAAGATTTTACCAAGTCTTGTCCTCACAACAACATTGAGGAGGAGTCAGGACATATAGTCAAATGCTGATCTGTGAAACGAAGCTAACTGGGGGCTCAGAGAAGCCATCTGCCCATGGTCACAAGCTAGGAAGTAGGGGGAGGGTGAATCACAGCCAGACCTGACCACAAGTCCAGTGGACCACACACCCTGGCCTGTTCGACCAAGTGCCCAGTGGCACTCGTTGGGATTCTGTTGGCTCACACGGAGAAGAGGACCCTCAGGTCTGTTAGATTTCTCTCCCCCAACCCCTTCCCCACCCCTGCCCCAGGGAGGACATTTTCAATGTCAGCTCATGTGCACACAGTTGGTCCAAACATACAGGAAATCTCTGGAGATCAGTGACCTGAGTGTATGGCATCTTCTACCCTGTGAAGATATCTTGGCGAGTTTTCTATTTCTCCATCTCCTCCAACCCACTCAGTTTAGGTGATTTATATGTCTGCTCATTGTTTAGAGACGGTGGGGCTCAAAAGACTAGGCTTGGTGCCTGGAACACTTGGCTCTAACACCTACTGGCTTTGGGACCACCAGCACCGATCTCAAACTCTCTCAGCCTCAAGCAACTCTCTTATTTCTTGAGTAAAAGGTTTCCTTCACGAATAAAATTGGAATCCATATTCTCTCCCCTTGCTATCAATCAATAGCCACTTAATAAATGCCCAGAAAGTGCCAGGCACTGAGTTGGGTGCCAGGGCTACAGAGACATAAATGAAAGTTATCCTCTGCTCTACGGCTTAAAAGTTTACCACAATCTAATTGAAGAGAGGTTACATTTCAATAACAACATAGACAAGTAAAACAACTCTGAAAGACGTAAGAACTCGAATCAATACAAGGACCAATCAGGATTCCAAAGCACACATGATGAAGCACGCTATTGACCTCCTGACAGAGAAGTGATGGATTCAGAACAGACTGAAATGTTTTATTTGGACACGGCCAATGCAGAAGTTTGTTTTGTTTGCTTATACGAATTTGTAACAAAGGTTCTCACCCTGGAACATCCCTCCCTCCCAATGCCAGCTGCCTCCCATTGGTGAGTTTCATCTGGGGCCTCCTTTTGGGGACAGGCAGAGGCTGGCCATGCTTCAATCCCCTCCCAGATATGACTCTCTGGAGTCACATACCCACCATGCTCCCTCAAGGTATTTTCTTTCCCTCCCTTTCCCCCACTCTCCACCTCCCTTCCGTGTGCCTTCCTTCCCCTATTAGAATGTAACCTCCTGGAAGGCAGGATTTTTTTTTTTTGCTTTTAGCACAATGCCTGGCACATAGTAAGCCCTTACTAAATGTTTACTGCTTTGCCCTTTTTTCCGCAAAGGGGATGAAGGGGGTAGAGAGGAGGAAGAGAGGGGAAAATGTATTTTCATTAATTGGAAAAATTGAATTTAAGAAAGAAATTTAAAACAAAAAAAATTTTAATTAAAAAAGAACAGAGCTTCCATCTACTGGACTACATTAGACCTTGAGATCAGGAAGCAGCTCCTTGTGCTAAGCACAATGTCTTACACAGGAATTCTAATTTCTGGTTGCCAGACTTCAGCACCTGGCAATTCTGTCACATGAAATACTGAGGAGAAGCACAGGAGGGGGGGAGCTGCCCACTGTCAGGAAGCCCACAGTGACCTTGCAGAAGCTCTTTGTGCCCTCGGGGCAGGTGTTGGTCAATGTCACTGGGGTGCCCTCATAAGCAGCTTCCTATACTAGCAGAAAACAAATCGAAAAATTGTGCTCGACAACGCACTCCCACACCACAAAAAGTTATGGTGTACAAAGGATTGTGCACCAAAAACACCAGACAATTCATTCTTCAAAGCCACTATGGCAGGGGTGATGGCAAGGGAGGGGGGAAGGAAAAGGGAAAGATTTTGTTAAGCACCTACTGTGTGCCGGGCTCTGTGCAGAGCTCTACAAATATCTCATTTGATCCTCACAACAATGGGAGAAGGGTGGATGGTAGGTGCTCTATTATTGCCCCCATTTTACAGATGTAGAAACTGAGGCACACCAAGGTTAAGTGACTTATCTAGAGCCACACATCTGCAAAGTTTCAGATAGGATTTGAAATCAGGTCCTCCTGGACTCCAACTCCAGTGCTGTATGCATTAGGCCATCTAGCTGCCTCAGAGGGGTTCTGTGAACTTGGACTGGGGGGTAGGGGGAAAATACATCTTTATTTCAACATAATTGGTTTCATTTTACAATTCTGTATATTTTATTCCATGCATTTAAAAACATGGTTTTATAGGCTTCAATAGACTGCCCAGGCGCATAGGATGAAAAAAAGGGTAAGAACCCCTGAACTAGCATCATTATGACTACCATTTCACAAAGTGAAGAAATTAAGACTTACTAGAAAGTGACAGAGGCAGGATTTGAACCTATTCCTCCTAAGTCCAGGTTGGGTCAGCCCTTTAACCACTATAGTATGCTGCCTAGATAGTTCTGAATCTGGTTAGTTACTAACCTCCCTGGCTTCCTTTAAGTCCCAACTGAAGGATTAGCTTAAAAAGGCCAAGGCCAAGGTCTCCCATTGCCTCCTGGGCCATCTCCAGTCATCCTGATGTATATCTGGCTACTGGACCCAGAGGGCTCCGGAGGAGGAAGGAGTGAGGCTGGTGACTTTGCACGGCCCTCCCTCGCTTAAATCTAATTCACTTGTGTGTCACCTTGCTGAGGTCATGGTCCCCTTGGAGAACAAAGGACAAACAAGAACGATCACACAATCCCACGTCCCTCCACAAGCCTCCCCCAACTCCTCTTAATTCCCGTGCTTTCCCCTGGGTTAATTATCTGCTATTTATCCATCTAGAGCTTCTTTTGCATATATCTGTTTGCGCAGTCTCTCTCATTAGATTGGAAACTCCTTGAGGGCAGGGATTGTCTTTTATCTTTCCTTTTTTTAAACTTCACTGCTTAGCATGGTGCCTAGAACACAGCAGGAGCTCCATAAATATTTACTGATTGTTTGATTGGACTCAGTGGACCTGGGTTTGAATCCCGACTCTCCTACTTAGGGTAGCTAGGTGTCAATGTGGATAGAATGCCCAGCCTGGAGTCAGGAAGACTCATCTTCATGAGTTCAAATCTTGCCTTGAGAACACTTACTGGATGTATGTAACCTGGGCAAGTCACTTGATCCTGTTTGTCTCAGTTTCCTCACCTATAAATCGAGATGCAGAAGGAAACAGCAAACCAGTCCAGTATATTTGCCAAGAAAACCCCAAATGTGGTCACGCATCATTGAACACAACTGGGGGGGAAAAAAAACGGCTGAATGCACACTCTCCTACTTATAATCCCTATGATGTGCCAGGAACTTCAAAAGCACTTGATAAATGTTTGCTGACTAGCTGACTGATGTTGGGAAAATCACCTCCCCTCTCTGAATCTCAGTTTCCCCATTTGTAAAATGAGAGGTGAGAAGGTTGGACTAGATTTCCTCTGAGGTCTCTTCTAGATCCTATGATGCAATGATCCTGTAGGATGGGAAGAAATAGTAGGTGTCCCCATGGGGCCTCCCAGTGGGAGGTTCCCAGGCCCCACCTTCTTTTTCCGCCTTCTCCCTTGGCCCCAGGGCTTGGCTGTCCTACTCCCTCAGCATCTAGGCTACTCCCTGGATTCCCCAGTTTTCTCAGAATTTCTGCCGGGACTCCCCCCTTCCTTGATGTGTCTCAGCCCTCAGGAGGTTACAGGTTTTTGTTTGTTTGTTTTGTTGGGTTATGTTTTGTTTTGTTCTTAATTGCCCTAGCTAAAAGGAAACAGACAGGTTTAAAAAAACAATATAAAGGGCAAAGTTACAAAATTACCAAAAGACTTAGCGACTCCTCTGGGCTGGCCCACAGCCAGGCGGTCTGCCCTTCCCCCCCCCACCGTGATTGGAGTAGCCACTCCCATTTCTATAGTGTTTGAAGCCTGGCAAAGCCCTTTCTCCATCAACCTCTCTTCTTCCCCCGTCCAATCACTGGCCAAGCTTTGTCCACTGTACACCACATCCTTCCCCTTCTTTCTGCTTCTGCCATAGCCCTAGTTCAGCTGCTCACCTGGTCTTTTTCCTAACTGGCCTTCCTCTCTGGGGTCTCCCTGCTCAAATGAGTCCTTCACACAGCTACCAATCTTCCTAAAGCACTTGTCGGACCATATCATTCCCTTGCTCAAGGACCTTCCAGGGCTCCTTATGCCCCCACATTAAAAAACAAAACCAAAAGTCCTTAGCCTGGTCTTTGCAGTGTTTAAGCACAGGACTGCAAATGGCCTCAGCCCTGCCCTTCACACACTGTCAATGTCTGAGTCACGCAGCTGTTCCCCACTCTGCTCTTCATCATCTCTGCCTGTCTCCAAACATCCGCCTATATTGTCTCTTATGCCAGGACTCCCTCTGTATCTTTGCCTTCTAGGTCTCACCTTTCTGTGCCACCCCCTCCAGAAAACCTTCCCTGATCTCCAAATGTTAGTGATCCTTGCCTCCTCAAATTGTTTTTTCTGATTCATCTTTGTACCTGAAGGTGAGAAGAACAGAATGGAAAGAGAAAAGCCCTGGTTCTAGAGTCAGAAGACCTGAGTTCAAATTCTACCTTTGGTGCTTCCCACCTGTGGGACCTGGGGCAAGCCTCTTAACTTTTCTGTGACTTGGTTTCATTTGTAAAATGAGAAAGTTAGACTAAATGGCTTCCAATGTCCCTTCTAGCTCCAGAGCTAGGATTCTCTTTCGTATCCACAACTCAGGATAAATGTTCCTTAAGGATTCTTTCTATGCCCTAGCTTCCTTCACAGTGTCCTATATATAGTGGACATGCAGTATACATTGAATTGTACAACCAACCCCATGACTTAGGTCACACCTCACTATAAGGCTTCAATTTTGTAGATGAGGAAACCACGACTCTGAGAAAGGAAAGGTCTTGGCCAAGGTTACACAGGTGCTATGTGTTGGGGCCAGGATTTGAATCCATGCCTCCTGACTTTAAGGCCAACACTACAACCACTGTTTCTTAACTCTGTCCCCTTTAACTCATCTGGCTGTCTATTGTCTCTTTTAAGAAACATTGTGCCTTGGGGGGCTTTTAGCAGGATTCCACACAGATATCTTACCCTAAGGTAACTGAAGCCCCTTCACAAGCTTGGCCAGCTCAACTCATCTGCCCTCCATTCCACCAAGGTCAGAACCCAATGCTTCTCAAATCTTCCCTGGCGGTAGACAGGCTCTTTGCAGGAGGTAGATTCAGATTGGTTCTAATCTCTTTTAGAACCTGATGCTTCCCTGGCCTTTCCTTCAGGTCTAAGCCTCAGTTTCCTTATTTATAAAATAAGGATAATAATATCTGTTAGCTAACTTACAGGGATACTGTGATGGCATAAAAGCATAATGGATATTAAAAAGTGCTCTATAAATGTCTATTATCATTCTCCTTTTTTTTTTTTAATTAATAGAAAGATGGCCTCTGGGGTAATGAGCTCCCTGTCTCTGCTGTTCTCCAAGCAAAGGCTAGAACATTTGTCAGGGATGCAGCAGAAAAGATACTTGATCAGGCAAGGATTCAAAATCTTTTCTTTTCTTTTCTTTTCTTTGCCATGGATCCCTCTGGCAGGGAGGAAGAACTCAGGGTAATATTCATAGTAAGTAATAATCATTTGCTTCATTCTCTTATAAAGCTACATCTGGGAACATGGCTTAGGAATTGACTCAAGATTAAAGAATTTAGGTATTCTAATAATAACCACGGGAAGCCCTTCACAATCTCTCTTCATTCTAGTGCCTCCCTCTTTTGATTATTCCCAATTTATCCTGTTTGTAGCTTCTTTGTACATAGTTGTTTGCATGCTATCTCCCCCACAACACTGCGAGCTTCTGGAGAGAGGTGGTTGTCCTTTACCTTTCTTTGTATCTCCAACGATTAGTTCAGAGCCTGCATACAACAGGTACTTAATAAATGTTTACTGATTGATTTGACTACAAAGTTCCTTCCTTATCACTACCCTGTGATACTAGCTGTGTGGTATCATCACCTTTGTTTTACATAGAAGAAAAAAAATACAGAACGTGAAGAGAAGCATAAAAACACAAACATTTAAGCTATCCAAAAATAATGATGGGGCAGGGGTTTTTTTCCCTTTCAAAAATTTCTTAATTGGAATATTTCAGTATTCACAGCTCACATCCCAAATATGCAAACAAGGGAGCCATGCTGGTCTGCAGCAAAGAGTTGCTTTTGAAAAATATAGAGCTAAATATTTAACTAATAGACCAGAATGACTCCAGAGTCTCACCAAATAACCAACTTGTTTTGGAAAAACAGTTAAGATTCTTTTTTCCATTGCTTCAAAATAAGGCCCCAGGACTTTGAGCTGGAATTCAATTCAACAAATATTTATAAAGTACCTACTATGTGCCAGCCACATAGAAAGGCAAAAATGAAGTGGTTTCTGCCCTCAAAGATCTTATATTCTATTGGGGGAGGAAACATATATACATTAGTGGATACAAATGGTCACATCATTTAATTAAAAATGTATACAAAGTAATTTTGAGAACTGGAAGAATCTTAGCAATCACATAGACACAGACACACACCTATTTCCTTCCACAGAAGATGAAACTGAGATCTACTATTTAAATGTTGGAGTTTCAAACGTTCCTAAGATATTTTCTTTGGGGGAGGATGAGGTATAAAGAACTACTTTCACGTTCTTCTAAAACCTAGAAAAATGGGCAATTCTCTTTATCATCCCTCATCCTGCAGAAGCCCAGTACCTAGAAAAGAAATCAGAGGAAGGGAACTTAGAAAAGTTCTACCCCAAGCTGAGACCCAGAAACGGAAAGGGACTTTCCCCAGGTCACTTGTCACTTGTCAATTGGCAGAGACAGGACTAGAAACCGGGCCCCCTAATTCCCAGTCCATTGCTACTGGCAGGGAATTTTTTGCCCATAGCCTTTGTAAATCCTTTTCTGAATTTAGGCTGGGGTGGGCACTGATGGGAGAGGAGCCAGGTGAACACTATAAATTTCAATTGGAAAATGTTTCACCACAAATAAGGAAGCTAACTCATCATCTTAGCTAAACAATCACAACAACCAAGGGACTGACTTTCAAATCTTGATCAGCAAAATTTAATAGCTTTGAAAGATGCCCTGTTTCTTTGAAAAAGCAGAAAATAACTTAGAAAAAAACCTGATCAATGGCTTTGTTTGTTTTTGTTTAATGGGAAAGTCAGGAGCAAATTGGAAAGATGTTTTGCCAGGGGGTTAAAAAACTTATCCCAATTCTACCATGTCTTCCCTGTGTGACCTTGGGAAAGTCTTTTTCCTCTCTGGAACTCAATTTCTCCCTCCTTAAATTAAGAAGGTTGGCCTCCAAGGTCTTTCATCTCTGCTCGGATTCTGTTATCTTTCCAAAGATTCACTATGAGCTTCATCCTCCTTTTGTCGTTATAAAAGGGCAGAGAAGACTGAGGCAATTGAAACAGGGGCTTGGAGTCACTGCTCTCTTACAGGAAGGGGGAAGAAAAGCTGAAGAGGTAAGAGGAAAAGAGATGCAGCTCAGCAGCCCTGGCAGTGGCATTGCCTTATGGCACCTTGGCTAGAATCCCACGGGCTGCCAAGAGACATCGTGCAAGTCACTTGACCTTGCTGAGCCTTCTCATCTATGAAACGAGGAGTGTGGCTCAAATCGCCTCTGAGGTCCCTTCCAGATCTTAATCTATGATCTCAAGGAAAAAAGTGGGGGGGGGAGAAGAATGACGAAGATAGGAAGAAGAGGGGAGCAAGAGCGCAGGGAGGTAAAGAGAAAGAAGGGAGAGATAGGCTTGGGTGGGAGTCGTTTGAGGGATTAGGAAACAGAGGTAACACAGGATTTCAAAGTCCTGCGTGAGTTTCTCTTTTCCAACTTAAGTTCCATGTCACCCCCTGAACCTACAATGTTATTTGGAAGAGGGATGAGGAGATCTGATTTTGTCTCGGCATAGCCAAGGTCCTATACCGAACAGGCATACTCGAGTTGTCGGTAAATGAGATCAGGAAGGGACCCAGCCAGCCAGGACAGAGCAGGAGCGAGAAGATAGGACGAGGGCCATACCTCGAGGAGTAAGGTCCTACTTCTCTTCCCACCCGGGAGAGCGCAGAGGGGCAAAGAGGCTAGCTTGGGAACTGGCGCTGCGGCCCGGGCTGTAACCAGAGCCTCCCCCAGCCACCGCTGTCCCAGAGGCTCAGCAGCGTTAGTCCGGCTCTCTCCCCTCCTCTCCCCTCCCCTCGCCTCCCCTCCCCACCCCTTCTCTCCTCCCCTACTCTGTCCGGTCCGCAACCTCCCGGATCCAGGCCGGGAAAGACCGCCGGCCGGAGAACCGCCCTCCCCTGGAGCCAATGCCAGCAGGGCCTGGAGCCCGGAGCCACTGAGCGCCCCGCGGGGCGGAGGGAGCAGCCCCAGCTTAACCCCGAGCTGGCCGAGCTGGCTGGCCCAGGGAGCCCGCCCGGGCGGCCCACGGCACCAGCTGCCCGCCCCAGACCCAAGCGCAGAGACCTCAACACTGCCCCCTTCCGGAGGGGGCGCCCTCCAAGAGTCTGCCCCACTGCAGAGGCTCGCACCTCCTATCAGTGGACGATGAAGATGCAGCCTAAAGCACCTGGCGCCCGAGGTCCTGGGGGGTGCCTGAGAAAGAACGAACCCGTCCACACAAAAGGAGCATTGGACCTGGGTTCAAGTCCCCGGCCCAGGCGCTGACTCCTTCCCTCTCTGGGACTCCTGATTCCTCCTCTGCAAGATTAGGGGACTGGACTGCCTCGGTTTTGTACAGCGCCTCTGCAATGCAGTCCTCACTGCTAGTAGCACTAGTGAGCAGTACAAGGGGCTGAATTCAAATAGGAGCGATCATCCACCCTGCGAGGGAGAAAGCTGAGGCTGAAAGGGGGAGGTGAAAGGTCTGGTTCGGGCCATTCAAGAAGAGGAGCAGAAGACGATCGGGTCATGGATTTAGAACAGGAAGGGGTCTTGGAGGCCATCTGGGCCGAGCCCCTCACTTCACAGATGAGGAATCTGAGGCCAAGATCCCTTAGGAAGTACAAGGACTAGGCTGTGAAGCCAGGTGCTCTCGCTCCAAGTGACGCCCCGCCTGCACTGGACTATGCCAGGCTCCTGACTCCCAGTGTTAAAGCGCCTTCCTCTGTGTTTCCCAAATCCAATCCAACAAACTCGACCTATGATTTCATTGGTATAGGGAACTCCGGGGGGGGGGGGAGTACAGCCTTTACTAATGCAGGTCAGCACCTGCTCAGCTATTTACAGTCTTAGAGAGCTGCGGGTGGGACTTGGCTCTGAGCCTTCCCGACTCAGAGAAGTCTCTCTGAGAGGTGGTCTATCAGGGCAGGATGCCTCTACCAACAAGCATGTATTAAACACCTACTGTATTGCAGCTGGAGATACATGGAGGGAATAATAAATACGTAAACAGATATAAAAAATACAAGCTAATTTGAGGACGGAAAAAAACAAAGATATCTAGAGCTTATTATGTGCCTGGCACTGTGCTAAGCTTGTTATAATTATCATCTCATTTCATCCTCACAAAACCCTTGGAGGTATGCGCTATTGTTATCTTCATTTTACCGATGAGGAAACTGAGGCAAACAGAGGTGAAATGACTTGCCCAGAGTCACACAGCTGGTAAGTGTCTGGGGCCAAATCTGAACTCAGGTCTTCCTGACCCCAGGCCTGGCCAACCCATTGCCTCTAGCACAAAGTGAGCCTGAAAGGATTCTAAGACGTGCAGATGAGAAGGGCATGCAAACTTGTGCAAACAGAAGGCAATGTGTACGTGAACTGAGACCTGTGAAAGACTTAGCTTAAAAGGGCTGAGGTCTCCCACTTTGTCCTCAGCCATCTCCAGTCATCCTGATCTACATCTGGCCACTGGACTCAGATGGCTCGGAGAAGAGAGTGAGGCTGGTGACTTTGCACAACCCTCCCTCATTCAAATCCAATTCACTTGCAAGTCGCGGCATCACCTTCCTGATGTCACGGTCCTCTTTGAACACGAAGGACAAACAACATTACCCAATATGTGAACACTACCTCCAGTTCAGGGAGGTACAGGGTCAAACTAAGGGACTATTTTCCTAAAATGCTAAGTAGCAAAACTGGTGTGATTCACCATTAGCCACAACTATGAGAGGATACTTTCATTCCTCCTTAACAGATGTAATTATCACAATAAAATGGAAATCCCTTCCACTTGCCAGTGGAAGGCTAACTCCAGGGACCAGCATGTCGGCCAGTTTGGCAGGGACTGGACTGTATGAAAGGAAGTAATGAGAAATCAGGCTGGAAAGGTGGGCTGGAGCCACATCGTCCAGGGCTTTCCATGCTGAACAGAGCAGTTTGTATTTGCTTCTCGAGGCAACAGTCTTCATCTCCATAAGGCAATTCGATGCAGCGAGTAGCAAGTACTGCAGCACAGCCCACACAGAGAGGTCTGGAAGCTGCTGTGTGTACACAGATGTGTCAGGCCCAGCCTGGGGCTGGCTTCTGTGGGGTGCTCAGGGGAGTGTGGTGGAGGGAAGAGAGGCCTGGATTTGGAGTCAAAAGACCTGAATTTGAGTCCCAGCTCGGTTGTCTATATGACCCTCGGAAAATTCCTTCCCCTCTGTGGGCCTCTATTCTCATCTGCAGAACGAGGGAGTTGGATTAGATGATCTTTAAAGACTTGCCCTCAGCTCTGACAATTCCTCTTCTCAAGGCCCTTCCAGCTCTGACACTCTGTTCCAAGGCACCTTACCCCAACTCAACAGGACCAGATTTGTTTTAAAGTTCCACCCAGCTCTGATGGTCTATTTTCACCTCCAATGTTGTTCTAAGGTTCCTTCCAGCTCTGATATTTGGGTCTAAGTACATACTACTGCCTTTCCAACCCCCCCCCCCCCCCACCAGCCCTGGGACAAAAGACTATGTGAAATCATTTCTAACTCATCCATAGACAAACCACTCATTTCTAAAGCCCCAATCTGGCTTCTTGAGGTCTTGGCTTAAGTCCTCCCTTCTACAGGAAGCTGTTCCCAGTCCTTAATTTCAGGGGCTCCCTTCAGAAAAGTCTCCAGTTTATCCTACGTGGATCTTGTTTGTATGTAGTGTTCTGAGTGTTGTCTCCCCTGTGAGACTGAGAGCTCCAAAACACGGGAATTATTCTTGGTCTCTCTTTGTATCTCCCATGCTTAAGCACAGTGCCAGGCACACAGTAGGCACTTAACAAATACACACTGACTGGACAGTCAGTTTATTTGATTGCTTTAGAGGGCAGACTGAACCTGAAACAGCTTTCATGACTTAGGATCGCAGATCTGGAGCTAGAAGGGACCTCAGAAGCTATCCAGTCCAACCGGTGTCATTTTGCAAATGATAGAACTGAGGTCTGGAGGTATTAAATGATTTGTCCAAGGTCACACATTTTTCCCAAAGCAAATCTCCACTCAGCATATTACCCTGGCCACCTGAATTCTTTAGTTCTAAAACATTTCTTTTTTTAGCTAGCATTCTATGAAAGCCTGAATTTCACTACGCTCTTCAAACAGGCAATTATGACTTAAACCCCAAGTCTTTCGTCCAGCAGGAAAACCCAGTGTGTGAACATTACCTCTAGTTCAGGAAGGTACAGGGACAAACTAGGGGACCATTTCCCCAAGGTGCTAAGTAGCAAAACTGGTGTGATTCATTATTAGCCACAACTATGAAAGGTTACTTTCATTCCTCCTTAACAGATGTAATTATCACAGTAAAATGGAAATCTCTTCCACATGCTAATTTTCTCATTCTGCATACCAATTATCCCTCCCAGCTCTGAGTCCTAGAACAAAATTAATAAGCATACCATAGATGGCACAATGGCTAGAGCCCTGGGCCTGTAATCATGAAGACCCAAGTTCAAATCCAGTCCCTGACATTTACTAGTTCTATGACGCTGGACAAGTCGCTCAACTTCTGTTTTCCTCAGTTTCCTCACTTGTAAAATGAGGATCATAATAATAACACTTATTTCCCAGGGTCATTGTGAGGATAAAAATGAGATAATGCCTATAAAATGCCTTGCAAACCTTAAAGCCCTCTACATATAATAGCTAGCAGCAGCAGCCCTCATCAGAATAGGCAAAGCCCTGTGGCATATCACTCAAGAGCTACTTGCATATACTCTTCTCCATTCATCGACATCCTTTACTCCATTCTTCCGACCAGCTATAAATCCAGTGTGCTTTCTTTCACCCAGTGTACACCTGTCCACTTTATCAACAAGGATATCTGGAAAGACTTCTGTCAAATGTCTTGCAGCAAACCTGATACACTGGCTGCCAACAGATACTCTTCACATACCAATCTAGTAAACCTGACCAAAAAGTAAAAGCTCGTCTTGCATGATTTCTTCTTATCATGGTATTTCTTCTTATCATGCCTAGGCTGGCTCCTAGTAATCACCACCACCCCTTCCAAGCCCACCATTCATTTGACAATCTACTCTGGCATTTTGTCAGGGATGAAGTAGCATTTATGTCCTTAGAATCCACAGTTTTCCCCTCTTAAAAAACTCTATACATCCCAAACATCTCCTAGTACCCACAGTTCCTGGATCTCAGTTCAGAAATCCCATGAGGACAATCTTAGAGGCCCTTGGGATGTAGCTCATCTGAATCTGGGGGCTTAACCTCATTTCAAAGGGCTTCTTCCTCTCCTGCTCTCTCCTCACCTGCACTGAGTTCCAGTTCCTGTTCTCTTTTAATCATGTTTGTTTGTTTGTTTGGTTTTTACCCACCCAAGTCTGAAAAATCATGGACCTTAATAAACAAGAGGGAAACAAAATAGGAAGTGAACAGTCCAGCTTCCCCTACCATCTGTTATCATCCCAGCCTGCCTGCTACAGACACCACACTTGGACCTTTCTACTAAATCTTGTCCCCAAAAGAGCCTTCAAATCCTTTCTCCCCTCTAGCATTCTTCACGAGCCTCAGCTTGCTCAGGGCTTTCGGCTTCTGAGTACCATTCTTCCAGAATTATGCCCATTTTCATATTTCTCTTTTATTGTGTGTCCTTACTGTCTTCTTTTGTGTACCTCCTTTTAGCCCAGAGAGTACCCCGTACAACCTCACCTTAAATAATTATCAGCTAATATTTATATAGCACTTTAAAATTTGCAAAGCCCTTCCCGTTCTTTATACTGCTTCATTATGCGCACAATTGTGAAATGCTGCAGATGTTATTAGCCCCATTTTATAGGTGAGGCAACAGAGGCTCAGAAAGGTTAAAAATACTTGTCCATGATAACACAACTCATATGTGTCAGATCTTTGACTCATACTCCACTCAGGTCTCTCTTGACTCCAAGTCCCGGACTCTTTTTCATTTATCCCATGCTGTTATACACAAGCTAGTCGCAGAGTACTATCACAGGCTGCCCCAGCTGCCCTCATACTACTAAGAAGCAGATCTTTGATATCCCCAGTTGAAACAGGCTCAGTGGTGACTTGCCAGACACCACAGAGTTTGACTTAAGACCTGAACCCCAGTCTTCCTATTTCAAGGCTAGGGCTCTTTCCACTGTAGCATGCTATCTTATCAAAGGCCTCCAACATACCATAATCCTATTCTCCTCCCTTTTCTTTCCATCACTACCACTCTGGCAGTTTCATTCATGAGAGAAGTCCATCTCATTCAGGATACCTTCCTTTTGAGGGTCTCAGCCCATGGGACCTCTGAACTCTTCAAAAGCTGCTCTCCAAACATCTGGATCATGGCCAGTGCCATGCCTTTCCTGATCATCATGAACATCTTCCATTCTCTTTTCTTTTGTCACTTTCTCAAAAGTCACACTAGACAAAGTTGGGATTATGGATAAGTTTTGGATAGAGAACATTTACAAATGACATTCAGTTCCTAGTTTACCCAAGTCGTGGCAAGCAAGCATTCTAGTGCTACAAGACCAAACCAGCCTGATCAGGCACTGCGAACTTACAGGATAGGAGAGCCATGACTCAACAACAATTCATATGAAAAAGATCTGAGGGTCCAAGGGGACTACAAGCTCAACATGAGTCAAAACTGTGGCATGATACCCAAGAAAAGCTAATGTGATCTTAGGATATGTTAGGAAAAACGTAGCTTCTATAACTAAGGAGGTGAGAGTCCTGCTGTATTCTGGAATAATGTGTTCAATTTGGGGTGCCACATTTTAGAAAGGACATTGATAAGCTGAGAAAAGCCAGAAGACAGGAACCAGGATGAGGAGGGGACTGAAAGTTATATGAGGATCAGAGGGCCAGAAGGGACCTTAAAGAGAATACTTAAGCAATCCTGAATTCAAGTACAGAGTGGATTTTCATGTGGAAAAATCTGTGAGCTGACCACCCAAAGGTAGTTAAGTGACATGGTAGATAGAGAGCTGGAACTGGAGTCTGGAAGACCTGGATTCAAATCATTGATGTACAGCCTCTGACACTTAATAGCTGTGTGACCCTGGCCAAGACACTTAACCTCTGTCTGCCTCAGTTTCCTCAACTGTAAGATGGGGAAAATAATAACACCTGCCTCCCTGGGTAGTTATAAGGATCAAATGAAATATCTGTAAAGCACTTAGGAGAATGCTTGGCATATAGTAGGTGCTTAATAAATGTTTATTCTCCTCCCAAAGGCAAAAGCAAAAGGGAGACAGATTACAGCTTAAACTAAGGGAAAATGTCTTGATAATCAGAACTGTCTGACAATGGAACAGGGTGACTCCAAGAATTAGTGAGCTCCTCATTGCTGAAGGTGACCCTATGACCACTTGCCCAGGCTATTGTCAAAAGAATGGAGTTAAAAGGTTAAGACCTTGAAAGTCCCTCCCAATTCTAAGATTCTAAAAGTACCACCATCTCCTCCAGGATATATCCCACGTACCCAGGTACCTTCTAGAGGTGAAAAACATGAAAGGTGGGAAAAAGAACATAGGAAGGCAGCTGCTGATGGACTGACTTGTCTCCTTCCCTGGCTCCCCCAAGCTCTTCGGGGCAACTGAAGTGGAAGGGGGAAGACCGCTGGGCAGGGAGCCTAGCACTGACATTAACTATGTGACGTTGGGCAAGTGATTTATTTTTTGGTCTCTGAACTTTGGGGCTGAGAGGCAGCATACCCTGGAGTCAGGAAGGCTTGGGTTCAAGCCTCTACTCTGGCTATGTGACCCTGGCCGAGGCAATTAACCCCTCTATGCTCTAGGCAGCTAAGACTATAAATTGCAGAGAAGGTGTTGATCTGCACTGGCAGAGGGAATTTCCTCACCTGGGAGTTCCCTATAGCAATAAGGTCACAGGTCCAGTCCCTATCTGTAGGAGGAGGTAAATGAAATTATCTTTGTAAACTGCTTAGCACATAGGTGGTGTTTAATAATTGCTTGTTCCCTCCCCCTCCCCTCAAGGGATGGTTGAGAGCAAAGCATTGTTGGAACATTACAGAAATATGAGCTAATTAACAATAATCATCATGATAATTATATGCCCTTGTGCAAGTCTGCAGAATACTAAATATAAGGGAAAAACAACATGATAGTGACTTGTCTCCAGGCTGTTTCTATCTGAACTCCATCAAAAAGATGGGAAGCATGAGATAAAAACAATAATAACTCTCTAGACTCCCTCGGGACCTGACTGAAGAGTTCCTACTGCTCTGGTTGTTCTCTGACACGTGGCCTCTTCGAGTGGGACACAGAATCCGGAATTCAGGCTTCCTCGTCCTAGTCCCAGCCACCCTGCCTCTGTGATTCCTGCCTGTCATTTTCCCTGCCCTTGTGGTTGGCAAACATTTGGAAATCCTCAGGCCAAAGGTTCTGCCTCCAGTCTGGGATGGGGCTCTGTGTATCTGGGGTGGCTGGGATCAATGAATCTCCACTGTGAGCCACGGCCTCTTAGACTAGGATGCACCCTGAGGCTCCCCAAGCTATAGAGCCCCTATCTCCCTCCACAACCACAACTAAAACATCCTTGGCGAAATGAACAGCACATACCCCACAGGAAACTTTGCCTTAGAAGTCAAAGACAAAACAATCCTTGTGGCCTTGACAGGTTGGGGAAAACAATCTCTCTCTCTCTCTCTCTCTCTCTCTCTCTCTCTGTCTCCATGACACTGAAACAGATAGAGCAAGAGACAGAGAGAATGAGAGAGAAAGAGAGAGAAAGGAAGAGAGAGAGAGGAAGAGAGAGAGAAGAGAGAAAGAAAAAGGGAGAGAGAGAGAGAGAGAGAGAGAGAGAGAGAGAGAGAGAGAGAGAGAGAGAGAGAGCGCGCAACACAAGCAAGAAGTTAATTGAAAACACCCAGGCCCACAGGCCTTCGCAGTCCTGGTGTCCCCAGGCAACAGGAGCCAAGCCAGAGCCCTCTAAGACTTTGGGGACTTCAAGCTCGCAGCACCCTAGATTTTGAGTTTGCAGGGACCTTGGAGGTCAAGTCCAAGCCTCCGATCTGAGGACAGCTCAGGCCCAGAGGGGAGAGGTATCTTGCCCAGGGACACACAGCTAACAGCTGTCAGAGGGGGGCTAGAGCCCAGGGCTTTCTGCCTCAAGGGCTGTCTTCTACTCACCAAAATGGGCCAGCAAGGGACAAGAACTTATTAAGCAGGAGGATTTTAAGAGCTGAAAGAGACCTTCAAGATTATCTGGTAATAGAGTCATCCATGCAAAAGACATGATCAAGCCCAGTTTTCTCCTCTTAGGGGGATAACAGGTGCCACCTGTACTCACGGTCACATTGTGTCACTAGAATGGGTTTGTTTTTGTTGAACTGTGTTTCTTTGTTACAAGGGTAGCTTCTCTTTGCAAGGACTGGAGAAAGTGTTGAGAAAAATGGAAAGAAAACACAAAAGGAATCAATAGAACTTTTTTAAAAAAAGTGTTTCAGATTTAGAGTTGGAAGGGACCTTAAAACAGTCATCAACTTCAATCCCCTCTTTTTACAGCTGGGGAAACTGAAACTCCAAGGAGTGAAGAGACTTGTTTGTTATCAAAGAGCTAGTGAGAGGCAGAGTCACCTCTTCTTCCTGATGGACTTGGACTCCAAGCCCAGAACTCTCTCTATTACACCCTGCAGTCTCTCAAAGGGCCAATCTTTTCATTTGACAAATGAGCAATGTGCAGCTGAGTGAGATGCAATTAGCTTGACTGTGGTGATACAATAAGGAAAGAGCAGGGCTGGGGCTGGAACCCAGGGTTATCTGGGTCCAAATTCATTTCTCTTCACACTCTACCTGGAAGATGATGTTTAAGCACATCTAAATAACAGAATTCTAGAACATAACAGTGGTAATCAGGGACTTGGCGTCAGGAGCAAGCTAGGTTCAAATCCTGCCTCTGACATTTATAAGCTGTGTTACTTTAAGCAAGTCCTTAACCTTTCTGTTTCCTCATCTGTTGAAGAGACAGACAGAGACAGAGAGAGAGAAAAGGAGAGGGGGGAGAGAAAGAGGGGGAAAGAGAGACGAGGGGAAAAGAGAGGGGGGAGAGGGGGGAGAGAGAGACAGAGAGAAAGGTGAGAGAGACGGGGGAGAGAGAGAGAGAGAGAGAGAATATGATAATTACAGTATTATACATCTATAGCTGGGAGAGACTTAAGAAGGGCAGCTAATTCAAAGCCCCTCATTTTACAGATGAGGATCTGAGGCCAAAGAGGTTAAGTCACCTGCCCGACATCACATAGCTAGCTGGTCCTGAAGGTCAGAGCTGAGATCTGAATCCAGATTCCAAATCCAGCCTTCTTTCCATACGGCCATGGTGCCCTTCATAAACCTCCAAACATAAATGTGAGCCTCCAGTAACGCCACCCTTCCTCCCCTGCCTCACAGTAATGGGAATGTGATCCCGGGTCCTGAGAGGTGATCAAGAATAATGAACCTGGGCTCCAGTGACTTTGAGTGCATCCCCTTCCACTATGCACATCAGTGTCTCTAATGGTAAAATGAGGGTGG
Organism: Phascolarctos cinereus; assembly: GCF_003287225.1. NCBI lineage: Eukaryota > Metazoa > Chordata > Mammalia > Diprotodontia > Phascolarctidae > Phascolarctos > Phascolarctos cinereus. The sequence continues at coordinate 683,855,202 of NW_027555847.1, read as the reverse complement.
TTTATGATGTCTCTAGCTCTCTAGCCTGGGAAGAAGCTGGGAACGGAAAGAGGCAAAAAGTAACGCTGCCTTCTCTCTTTCCTGGGCAGCTGGATGGCACAGTGGATACAGTAACAGGCCTGGAGGCAAGAGGACCTGAGTTAGAACCCTGCCTCTGCTACTTACAAGCAGTGTGATCCTGGGCAAATCACTCATCTCTCCCAGCCTCAGTTTCTCAAAATGGGGATAATAATAGCACCTCCCTCCAGGGGATTTGTGAGGATCAAATGGAATAACTGTAAAGTGCTTGGTCTGTAGTAGGTGCTTAATAAATGCTCATTTCCTTCCTTCTTCCTTCACCAGGGAAGACACTGGGCAGACCCTTCATCTTTTTCTTATTTTAATTTTTTCTTCATCTTTAAAACAAAGAGATTGAACTAGATGGTCTCTGTGTTGTCTTCCAGCTCTAAATCTACAATCCCATGATCTTTTAGGTCCCTGCCAGCTCAAAAATCCTATTATCTGTTTAAAAAATAAACTAGGGAGGGGGGATTAGACTAGATGATTTTAAGGCATCTTCTGGCTCTAAAACCAGGTGCCTGTAGTCAGTCATACAAACACCATCTCTTAGCCTAATTATTTGTTATTTAAATTGAAAGTTAAATCTTAGGCTCAGTATTCGTTCCTAAGCCAAACCACATATCATTCAAAATGAAAATATTAAGAATTTTTTTTAACTACAAAGATTCTCCCTCCCTCCATGATTCAGATAATTCAGATAAGGGTCAACCTGTGGGCCCTGGTCTTTATGGAGGACACGCAGGATACATCCTCAACCCCCCCGCCCTTACCCCTCCACACACACACATGCACGCACACACAGGCACACACACGTGCGCTCGAACACACACAAGCTCAGGAGAGCTGAGGGAAGCATAGGCTGGAGCTGTGAGCCCATAAGGCCTTGGGACAGAAGGAGCAGAGTATTCAGAAAGTTGATGACCCATCTCAACGACCCCCATTGCAGAGACCCAGAGACAGTGGAAAGGCATGGCAGCCGGCCAGATCACAGGATGAGGCTTCTGAGCTGTGCACGTGCCGATCAAGGGGCAAAAGTCCATACAGAGTCTGGAAAAGATTCCGGAATGTCTCCCCTCCCACCCCACCCCCAGCCTCCCCCCCAAGCTGAAAGCTTCTCCATGTATAGTTTGGCCCAGGGGAGGCCAAGGACAGACAGCATTTGCAAATGACCAGCTGGCTCCCTGTGATCCCACAGAGTCAAGTAAGGTGAAAAATCTAAAACCCCCTAAAATCTGGGTTTCTTCCTACAAAATTCTCAGGGCAGATACTATGGGTACACTGGACTTCCCAAGCATTTATACCATGAGCTTGGCTTGGTTGGACCTTGTTTGGCACTTCCAACAACATCGATCTCTAAGTTATAGAGGTAGAGAGTTATCAAAGGCTCCAGGAGGACCAAAGCATTTGACACTAGTCACACAACCAGTACATGTCCGAGATGGGACTTGAACCAGGTCTTTGTGAATAAGAGTCCGGATACTCTATCCACTACGCCAAGCTACCTCTTGGACTTATTAATAAACACAAGAAGGGATTTTAAAACAAAGAACCCAGAATGTCGGAGCCGGGAGGGCCCTCAGAACCTAGAATGTCGAATCTGGGAGGACCCTTAGAACACAAATGTTAGAGCCAGAAGGGCCCTTGGAACATAAACTGCCTGAGCCAGAAGGACTTTTAGAACATGAAATGCCAGAACTGAGAGGGTCCTTACAACAGAGAATGTCTGAGCTAAAAAGAATCTTGGAGATCATTTCTAATTCTATTATGCAAATAGGAAAATGAATTCCAAAAATGGAAGGGAGCTGTTCAAGGTCTCCCAGTTACCAGAACTAGGCCTAGGACCCAGGCCTCTGAACTCCCAGTAACACAGGTCTCTCCCCAAGGCACCTAGACCAGACATAGAAGGGTGGAGCACCATGAGAATTATCTGCATGATTCCAGGCAACAATGTCCATTGTCCCAGACATGTTCAAGTCATTAGGAGGAAGACCCAATTCTTTGGCTCAAAAGCTCAGACAGTGCATTTGCTAATTCAATTCTCTATATAGTCCAATAAACTGCTCTGTCTCCCCAGCTCTCTCCTCCTGGCCAGGTTCTCAGCAGGGGCAGAACAGGCTCTGCAAAGGGACCCAGGTTCAGTCTCAGAGTTTCCCTGAGTGACCAAGTTCAAAGTTCTATTCTTAGCAATGAATTCAATTTCCCCACAGCAGGGAACAATGAAGTCTGGGATGCCCTGACCCTAAGGGGCTGAGATGGAAATTCTTAAGACTCTTATTTACCCGGGAACAGATAAAATTAAACCAGCAGGTGCCTCCCTTCCCAGAAGCAGACACTTTCCCCATTTCCCAAGCAACCAGGCTCTCTGTTTGGGTGTATGTGTGTAGTCACTGACTGAGGGGTGAGGGTGTGTGGGGGGAAATGTTTTGTTTTAAAGTTGGCAACTCATTCCATTGGACATGTGGCTTAAAACATCACAACTCTTATCTGCTCAATTCCCAAGGTCCCCTTCCTTTGCAAAAAACAAAGCTCTGTAGTATTTTTATGTCTGGGATGAAGGCCCAAGTCGATCTGTATCTCTATTAATTCAGAAAGAAAGAGAGTATGCATGTGGGAAGTAGTGGGGCACAGAATAAAGCAGGCTGGGTTAGGAGTTAAATCTGGATTCTTGCTAGCCACTCATTAGCAGCAGGGTATGATGGGAAGAACACTGAATCCAAAGTCAGGAGACCTAGGTTCAAGACCTGGCCTCTAAGCTAAGTATCAGTAACCCAATGAGAGCCACTTTACCCTCAGTAAAAGGGAGTGGACCTGGAGTCAGGAAGACCTGAGTTCCAAATCTTGCCTCAAGCACTTCTTAACTGAATGACTGTAGGCAAAAAAAATTCCCTTAACCTCTCAGCACCTCAGTTTCTTCACCAGTAAAATGGAAGAGAAATAGCACCTATGTCACAGGGTCGTGAAGCAGATCAGATAAGGTAAATTAAAATACGCAATTGTTGAGTCCTTTCAGTCATGTTCAACTCTTTGTGACCCCATTTGGGGTTTTCTGGCAAAGATACTACAGTGATTTGCCATTTTCTTCTTCAGCTCATTTTACAGATGAGGAAACTGAGGCAAACAGGTTAAGTGACTTGCCCAGGGTCACACAGCTAGGAAGTGTCTGAAGCCAGATTTGAACAAAGGGAGATGAGTCTTCCTGACTCCAGGTCCAGCAATCTATCCACTGTACCACCTAGTTGCCCTACTATGTATAAATTTCTATAGATCAACATATATAATATATACATAAAGTGCCCCCAAAACATTAAAGAGCTATAGAAATGCTGCCTATGGTCATTATCATTATGCCTTCACCATCATTGGCCTCACTGGATGGTGGGGTTGAGAATACTTTATCCATCTAAATGCTAGATAAATAGGAGTTATTGTTATTAGCAGGTGTGCAACCTTGGGCAAATCCCTGCCTATCTCCCTGAACCCCCTGTCTGCTCATCTGGAAAATGTAGATAATCAGTAATCCTTATCTCACAAGGTTGGCATGTTATGTTCTAGAACATGATTCTTAAGTGTATGTATATGTATATATATATATATGTATATATATATATACATATATATGTATATATATATGTATATATATATAATTAAGTATTAAGAGTATACGTGTAGCAGCCAGTAACCACAAAATCCTACAGAACTGTAAGCTGTTATTATTTAGTCAGTAGGCATTTATTAAGGACCTACTGTATGCCAAAAACTAGGGCTACAAAGAAAGGTAAAAGACAGTTCTTACCCTCAAGGAGTTCACAGTCTAACGAGGGAGAGACAATAAGCAAATAATTATGTACAAACAAGTTAGAGACAGGATAAATGAGAAATCATCAAAATAGCAAGGGTACTAGAATCAAAAGCAGCTGGAATGGGCTTATTGGAGAAGGTAGGATGTCAGCTGGGACTTAAGGGAAGTCAGGAGAGGGAGATGAGGAGAAAGAGCATTCCAGGCATGGAGGAAATGCCCAGAGTCAGGAGATGGAAGGTCCTGTTCGCGGAGGAACAAGGAGGTCAGCGCCACTGGATCAGAGTGTGGGGGGGACAGGGGGAGGTAAGAAGACTGGAAAGGGAGGAGGGGACTGGGTTACAAAGGGCTTCCAGTGCCAGAGGATTTTAGGCAGTCAACAAGCATTTTCTATTTGATCCTGGAGGTGATGGGAAACCACCAGAATTTACTGAAAGGGGGTGAGTGAAGCTTGTGCTTTAGGAAGATCAATAGGACAATGGAGTAGAGCGTGGCTTAGAGTAGAAAGAGACTGGAAGCAGAGGCCAAGCAGAAGGCCACCTCAGCGGTTCAGTGCAAGGTGATGAGGCCTTGGGGCAGTGGCAGATGAGAGAAGAAGGTACATAAAAGAGATGCCATGAAAGTAAAATCCACAGGACCTGGCAGCAGATTGGCTATGGTCGTGGAGTAGTGGGGTGGGCATGAAAGAGGGAAGAGGTTAGGATGACACACCTAGGTAGGTGGTAAGCCTGGTTACTGGAAGGATGGCGGTGCCTCAACACCACAGTGGGAAAGTTAGGAAGAAGAGAAGAGTTTGGGAGGAAGGACAATGAGTCCAGTTTTGGACATATTCAGTCAGAGACATCTGTGGGACATCTAGTTCCAGATGTCCACTAGGCTGTTGGAGATGCTATTATTGTTGTTTATTATTATCATTAGCAGAGTGTTTCATATCAGTCACAGTTATAGCCGGGAAGTTTGGTGATGTGCTCGATGTGCTTGCTATGAAAACTCTAAGTGAACAGAATAACTTACCGTATTCTACCTTTTTTTTTTTAAATGGGGCAAGAAACTACTTGGGTAAATAATTGGAAGGAAGAAACATAGGGAAAGATGAAAAGAGGAATGGAAGGAAGGAAAAGAGAGAGGGAGAAGAGAAGGAAGAGAGGAAAAGAGGGAAGAGAGGAGAAAAGTGAAAGTGGAAGAGAGAGGAGAGGAAGAAGCAACAAGGAAGGTGAGAGAAAAAGGAGAGAAAGGAGATAGAAGGAAAGAGAAAGAAAGAGAGGAAAGAGGAAGAGACAAAAAAGAAGAAAAAAGAATGGGAGGAAAGAGAGAAGTAAAGAAGAGCAAAAAGAGGGGAAAGAAAGAAGGGGAGGAGGAGGAGGAGGAGAGTGAAGACCGCATGTCCTCAGCAAACACTTCCTTCCCTGCCCAGCTGTGCATCTCTTCTGGCAGAGGTTTTTCTGCATACGTTGCACAGATTGCGACACATTTTCCAAATCAGGACAACTGAAAAGTTCCCAAGCAATTAAAGCCAGAACAAGCAGCAGGAGGAAGGGGATTGCATGGAGTCATGGTGCTGCTCCTGACATGTTAGAAGTGCATCACTGTGGCTAACTGTAGGTCACCCCAAACTTGAAAAACAAAGCCTGCTAGACTTGAAGGCAGGGGAGGCCTGGCTGCAGATCACTTGCTATGTGTGTCCCTCCCCTTGGCCAAGTCACATTCCCCTCCAGCCTCAGTTTCCTTATCTGTAAAATGGTCACAATAATCTTCACACTACTTACCTCCAAGGGTTTTTTGTGAAGAAAGGACTCTGCAAACCTTAAAGCACTAGAGAAACAGGATCTGTGATAGCTGCCACCTGTCTAGGACCCTACAGCTTATGTGGCAGAGCCTGAACTACAACCAGATGGCTTGACTCCTACCCAGTTCAGTGATTTTTCCACAGAGAGTCATAGAATCCCAGGTTCTCAGACACCATCTAATCCAGTCCCAAACCTGAACAATAATCCCCTCTACAATTCAAAACATCGAAGGACAAATGACCACGTAGCCAGAGAAGCCCCCTTCCTTCCAAGGCAGCCCATTTCACTTTAGGACAGCTTTACTGCTTAGAACCTTTAGCTGATATCAGACCCAAATCTCTGTCCCTGGCCTTCTTGGAGGTCATTTAGTCCAGCCCCATCAAAAAGAGCTTCATGAAGTCCACAGAACAAGTCACTGACCAAACCACCATCTGCCTCCCAGTCCTGTGCTTTTCTCTATAGTGGACTGTATTCATAGCTGCCTCTTACCTACCACCCACTCATTCCTCAGCCCCAGATTTCAAAATGTCCCCCTCCTTTCAGGTCACCTCCTCATCACCAAAGTCAGTAAGCCAATGGTGACACTAAGCGAAAGGCGTTACCACTGTCACTTCTGAATTTATTAATAAGAATTAATGAGAGTCAATATGAATCACAGGATAATCAATCCAGAGTTGAAAAGATACTTAGAAGCCATGAGTCCAACCCCCTCCTTTACAGTGGAGGAAACTGAGGCACATAGGAGTAAAGAGTCTTGACCATACCCTCCGATAAGCGGCAGAGCTGGGATTCAAATCCAGATCCCCTAGTTTCAAATCCAGTCTTCTTTCCAGTGAACCACACTGTCTCCCATGAGTTACCAGATAGAAAGCTAGCCTTGGAGCCAAGAAAGTCTTGCCCCAATGAAATGAGGTATGTGAATGTGGGAAGGTCCCCTAACCCCAGGGCAATTAAGCTTATAAATTAGAGGACAATTAGACAATTAGAGGATAAGCCTATCTTCAGTAGAGGTTTTTCACACTGGGAGTTCCCCATACAAGGAAATCACAGATCCAACAGAGAAGAGGATTTCCCTTTTGCAAACCCCGAAGGATCACAGAAATTAAGAAGTGGAAGGTGGCCTCACAAGTTCATCTAGACCAACATCCTCATTTTATAGATAAGGAAACCAAGACCTAGGGAGAGGAAGCAACTTACCCGGGGTCACACAGGCCACAAAAACTGGGGCTTGAACAAAGAGCTCTTTGGTAACGATGCCTGGCACAACGCACCGAGACTGGTACCGCCTGGGAACGCTTGACAAATAGCCCACGGGCCAGCAGAGATCCTGAGGAAGGTTTGCAATAAACAAGCCCCCATTTCATGCAACTCAGCATTTAACCGTTGCCCATCTTAATGCTCCAGAGTCCCATTTCTATGGTGCTCTAAGGCTGTCAAAGCTCTTTCTTCGGAACAACCCTGTGGGAAGGGTGGTGTCGGCATTATTAACCCAGTTTCATATAGGTAAGGAACCTCAAGCTCAGGGATGTTCTCACCTGCTGTTAATGTGCAGGTGCATCCAACTCTTGTGACCCCCATTTGGGATTTTCTTGGCAGAGATACTGGAGTGGTTTGCCATTTCCTTCTCCAGCTCATTTTATGGATATGGAAACTGAGGCCAACAGGGTCACACAGCTAATAAGTGCCTGAGGCCGAGATTTGAACTCATGAAGATGCATCTTCCTGATTGTCAGCTCAGTGCTCTATCCACTGAGCCACCTAGCTGCCCTATGTCATCACAGTCTGCTCCAAGGGCATTTGACAAATCTGTATCGGTGGGGCCCACAATATTCTCTCCCTGTCCTTTTCATCCTTTCGTAGAAGGGGTTAAAACCAAACAACTGACAGTGTTCTATTCAATTCAACTACCTGAGTCCCACAACATGCTCAGAACTGTGTTTACTGCGGTGTGTTGGGGGAAGGGGGGGATTCTACCAATAAGGAGGGAGGGAGAGACAGGGGGAGAGGTGGATGGGGGAGGGGAGGAGGAGAGAGGGCAGGGGAGGTGCCGAGATTTTTAAAAACAAACTAGAAAGCCAGCATCCTGTCCCCTTCCAAGAATCTATGACATCACCAATAAAAAACTCATTATCAAGGCAAAGCAATGTGGTATCTTGAAAAAAGCACTGGAGCCCTGGGGTTCAAACCCCAAATCTGCAGCTTACTAACCACAGAACCCTGAGAGTTCTCAGAAAACTCAGAGTGAACATTGCTGCCCAAGCCACCTGACGTACTAATTGTGAAATAAAAAAAAGTCTTTACAAAGTGTTACCGGGGTAACTAGGTGGTGAAGTAGATAGAGCCCCAGCCCTGGAGTCAGGGGGGACCTGAGTTCAAATCTGGCCTCAGACACTTACTAGCTGTGTGACCTTTGGGAAGTCACTTAACCCTAATTGCCTCCAAACACAAAAACAAAGCATTACAGACTTGGGAGTTATTATCATCTTTATCATTATCACTGGCCTAGGGATATATGCCTTGCCTAGGATCACAGATCTGGAGCCAGAAGGGACATTACTCACTATCTGGTCTGAGACCCTTATTTTATAGAAGAGGAAGCAGAGGACCAAAAAGTCAAAGGGAGTTAGTTGTCCATGTCACACAGGGAGTAAATGATAGGGTTGGGATTCGAACTCTGGTCCTGTGGTTCCAAATTTGGTTGTCTAAGACTAGGGTTCTTAATGTGGATCCCACCCCACCCTTCTCAGCAGTCTGATGAAAATTATGGACCCCTTCTCAGAAGAATGTTTTTAAATGCATAAAACAAAATATGCCAGACTTCAAGGAAAACCAATAGAAATGCAGTTTTCAAAACATTTTTTTTAAAAAGTTCACATTTCCCAGGTTAAAAATCCCTGATCCAGGTAGGCCATGGAAATAAATGTGATAACAAAGTTGTAAAGCGACAAAGTGCCCAAGGTCAGTACCTTGAGAAAGAAGAGAGTGGTTTGGGAAAAGGGGGCAGATAAGAGAAAAGGCCAAGCTAGATAACCTTGAACAAAGGCAAAGATGTCTTGGGAAGTACGTGGACAGCTAGATTTGGGGGGGGGGGAGGCAAGGTAATTGGGGTTAAGTGACTTGCCCAAGGTCACACAGCTGGTAAGTGTCAAGTGTCTGGTCTGAGACTAGATTTGAACTCAGGTCCTCCTGACTCCAGGGCCAGTGCTCTATCCACTGTGCCACCTAGCTGCCCTCTGGACAGCTAGATTTGAAGGTCAGAAGACATGGGTTTGAATGTTTCACTCTGAACAAGAACTTCGATTTCGCTTGGCCTCAGTTTCCCCATCTGCAAAGTAAAGAGATTAGACTAGATGGGCTCTAAGAACACTTTTAGCTCTAAATCAGCCAGCATCAACTATTGTTTCCAAGCATTTAATAAGAAGAAATAAATGTCCCTTTCTATGATCTCCTTTACTAAATAAAGAGAAAAATGAACAACCTAAACCATCCATTAAAACCAGTAATTAAATGCCCTATTCTTTGGAGCACTTTTAATTAACATGGAGTGAATAGAGAAGCTCCTTCCTTCAAAGGAAAGGCTGGCAGGTGTGCACAGCCCAGTCAGAATCTCAAAACTGCTGAGGGCAGAGGCAAACTCCTGGCTGACCCAGCCCTGCCCTGCAGCTGCTGAGAGGCAAGAACAGATCTGGGGAAAAGTGTCTGAAGGACCACCTGTGACTGCAAGGAGCACAGAGAGCCCGGCACAGGCTGCACGGAGGCTACTGGGAAGGTCACAAGGAAAGGGACCGAGTCTGGGCAACGTCTCTTGCGTGAAAACCTTGGATCTCAATCCAGGGACTCGTGTGTGCTACACGGAGGACCAGTGGTCTCTGGTGCAAAGTAACCTTGGGTCACATTTCAGATTTGGGCCCTAGGAGGCCCCACCACAGTACAATGGGCAGGGAACTCAGGAGCTAAGGATCCAAGTGTGAATCCTGGCTTTCTACCATATTAGTTAAGTCATTTGAACTCTGGGCTTCAGTTTCCTCATCTCCTAGCTATAGATGGATGATTCTGTGAGCTTATAAGCCTATATACTATAAAAGTAGACTGAATTCAACAAACATGAATCCCACACTGTCAGGGACAGCAGCCTTGGTTAGACCAGAAAGGTTGCCATTGCTATCAATGCTAATAGCCTTTTGGGGCAGGCAAGTGAATCCAAACTGCTGAACCTGTGTTTCCGATCCTCCTTGGGCACATGTCATGGCAGAACTATATCTGTCTCTCTGTCTCATTTTGTCTCTCTCTTTCTGTCTGTCTTTCTCTCTCTTTGTCTCTCTGTCTCTCTCCATTTGTCTGTCTCTTTTTTGTCTCTGTCTTTCTCTTTGTCTACCTCTGTCTGTCTCTCTCTCCAGTCCCTCTCTGTCTCTCTCTCTCTCTGTGTCTGTCCATCTACCTTTCTTTCTCAAGCTCTTTCTTCCTGCAGTCTCTGTCTATCACCCCGTCCTTCCTTAGGTGAGTGCTAACTCTGCTAAAGAGTGCCTGGCACATCGTGAACACTTAAGAAATGGGGTTTTTTCCCATTCATTTATTCATGAGCAAGCAAGAAGGATCAAGAGGTGAATGTGAAAGCCCTGGGCCGGGAAACAAATGGCCCTCGGGGTCCAGGAAGGGGGGGGTGGTGACACTCAATTTTGCCTAATCCTTGCTCAGTGTTTCACAGGCATAACAAAGAAGAGAATCTTACTTCCTGAGAGCAAAGCAAAGCCTCAGTTCCTGTACTCCCTCCCCAGACCAGCCCCCACCCCACAGCCGAGGTGCCTCCTTGTGCCAAACTGGGCACAGCCACCATCCCACATAGGCCTCTGTAAGTCAGAGACCTTCCTGGTTGGGAACAAAGTCTGGCTTCACTGAACAGACACAGACTCCCAGAGTCCGGAGGCCCCTAAGGGGTGTCCAGGCCAAACGCTACCCAAGCAGCAATCAGCCTGCAAAGGAAAAGGGAGCCCTGCTTTTCGAGGGTGGAGGACTAGGGTCCAAATCCCAGCTCTGCTAATTCCCTAGGTAACCTTGAGCAAGCCCCTCCTAGCTAACTATGAGCGTCAGTTTCCTCATCTGAAAAAACAGAAGGCTGCTTCCTGTGGTCCCTCTCTACTTACAATCTTATATCTCCCCCTGCCTGCCCTGGAAGACCCCCAGAGACAGGATCTCCCAGGACAGCCTATGCTTTAACAATTAGAGTCGATCAAATGGTAGGGGACAGGAGGCAAAGAGGATCAGCCAGCAGGGATGGCTACATCTCTAGCATTGGAGAGAATCCCCAGGTCTCCAGATCACACTTATATTTGAGAGACTCAAATGAAATAAAGGATGTGAACCTAACAGCACTAAAGAACTACACGCCCGATGATCATGATTAAGTAGCTGATTACTAAATAGATGTTGCCGGTTTTCATTTCAGTTAATTCTTCTTTCAAATAATGCAAAGCAGACCTGATGAGTGGGGCAGGTCTCTTTCCCATTCCGGGCTTCAATTCCCCTCTCAGTGAAACAAAGGGCTGGGAGGAAATGTTCACTAAAGAGCCAACCAAATCCAGTATTGGGGGAATCTGGATTTATAGAATCCCAGAACTTCGCTGTTGGAAGGAATTATTAGGATCATAGATCTGGAGTTGGAGGGGACCTCAAAGGTCAGCTAATCCAGACCCTTCGTTTTACATGGAGGGGAAATGAGGCCGACAGAGATTAAATGACTTGTCCAAGGTCATACAAATATGAGGAAATCTTTGAATGCAGGTCTTCTGACATGTGGGCGATGTTCTTTCTACTGTAATGAACTACCTCATCAGACATCTAGTCCAACCTATACCAGAGCAAGGATGCATTCCACAAATGAGAAGGGGAAAAAGAGACAACGATGCATTATCATCATCAATGGGGCATGCACTTTGCAGCACTGAGTTCACTGGCTTAAGAGCCAGAAGGGATCACTGAGAGCAATCCTTTGGTTTTCTGGGATTCAGGGGAATGGGGCTTTGTAAGCTCTTAGGAAAGAACCAAGTTTACACTTTCCAAATAGATTGCTGGAAGGGATCACTGGAAGAAGGCTCTTTGAATAGTTATTTTTCATTCTTTCTTTTTCCTTTTTACTTTTTAGTGAGGCAATCAGGGTTAAGTGACTCGCCCAGGGTCACAGAGCTAGTAAGTGTCAAGTGTCTGAGGCTGGATTTGAACTCAGGTCCTCCTGACTCCAAGGCTGGAGCTCTACCCACTGTGCCACCTAGCTGCCCCTTAGGAGAGTTATTTTTCAAAGTTTGAAGAGAGTGGCCATCAAGAAAGAGCTATGCCTTTGGGGTTCTAAAGTGGAGTGGACAAGGTAGGATTCAGAGCTAGAAGGGACTTCTAAAGTCATTCAGCCCAACTCCTTTCAATTTACTGAGGAGCAAAGGCCAGGTAGGTGAAATAAGCAATGTGGTGGGGGGGGGAGCATTACTACTACTGAGGTCCCTTCAGCACAGAGTCAGTCAATAAACATGTATTAAGCATCTACTGAGTGCCAGGCACCGTGCTAAGCTCTGGAGATACTTAAAGGGGCATAAGATAGTCCCTGACCTCAAAGAGCTTCCAAACTAACGGGAGAGACAACAGGTAAACAACCATGTACAAACAAACTAGAGAAAGCATACAGAGAATCTGGGATCCTCTAAAAATCTGTTGTTTTGTTAGGCTAGCCTTAATTTGCTGGCTCAGACACCTGGGAAGGAAGGGGGAAAAAAAAAGTCCACTTATCCCATAGCGGCTTCCCAGATAGCTGCTCCTGGCCCAGAGTAACCCAGAAAACATAGTATTGCCCCATAGACCACATGCTGGCTGGCCCCTCACTTACTCTCCACACCCAGAACTGATCACTCTGAACAAAGAGCTCTGGGACCACAGCCCATTCAAACCACCCACTTTATTACCATTCAAACCTTAAGCCTCCTTCTGTGTTGCTAACAACAGCTTGGAGTGAGCTCCCGAGGGTGTGTTTAATATTAAATTAGGAGGCAGCATGGTGCGGCACAAAGGCCAGCCTTGGAGTCAGGAAAGCTGCAGCAGTTCACAAGCCAACGTTGAGATTCTGGCTCCAAAAGTCACGAGCTGCTCGACCTTGGCCAAGATATTCTGCCCTCTCCGAGCCTCAGTTTCCTCCGTGGTGAAATGGAGAAGACAAAAAGCACTTTGTAGAGCATTCTAGACATGGAAGTAGTTCACTTATTATGATTAGTCCTGGGGAGACAACACCATCATGTTCTAAGGAGAAAGCCTGTGGGTGGCCCTCAGAACCTCCGGGTATTAAGTATGGTGGGATAAGCTTAAAAACAGAACCCAGGGTGGAAAGAGAACAGGTCAGAGCTCCCAAGCTGATCGGAGTGGGAGAGGCCCCTACAATTCCAGCTGGGCAGAGACAGGAGGTCAGTCTTCTAAAGAACACTATTATTACTCTAATCTAATTTTGCCAGCACTTGAGGAAACTGTCACAAACTGGAAAAAGCTGTAAATCACAGAAAACACGGTTATAATGACAATATCATAGAAGGAAAACAGCTTTGAAAGACCTGAGAACTCTGATGAGTGAAGTGATAAATTATGATTGCAGAGGATGGAAATGACATCTGCTCCTTACCTCCTGCCACAGGGTGGTGGACTCAGGGCACAGAATGAGATATACACTCCTGGACCTGACCAATGGAGGAGTTGTTTTTTGACTATGTATATGTGTTATGAGGATTTTCTTTTTTTTTTTTTTATTCTTTCAATTGGTATAGAGGAAGCAAAAATAAATGCTCAGTAACTGGAAATAAATGGACAAAAAAACTCATTGTTGGCTGCACTTTACTAAACCTCAGTAAGAAAGCAGATGAGATATAAGCATTAAGGGATCGATATGGGGGTGGATATCAGAGGCATCCATGCACCCTGCTCAGAGGCATAGAATCCCAGCTTCATGCTGGTCAAAGCTTAAACCTTCAACTAGGAGGCCTTCTAAAGGTATTTTGCACTTATTAATCTATTGCATAAGATCCCCTGATCTGGGGGGGGAGGGGTACCTCTCAAAAGGTGCTAAAGTCCCCTCATCTCTCTCTTTCTCACTCTCTATCTGTCTCTGTCTCCTCCTCCACCCCTACATCCGTCTGTCTGTGTCGCTCTTGCTCTTTCTCTCTCTTCCCCCGCTCCATGCCCTGTCTGTCTGCTAGCCTGCCTGCCTGTCTCTGTCTCTTTGTCTCTGTCCCTCTATTCTCTCTCCCTGCTCATCTGTCTGCTTACCTGCCTCTCTGTCTCCCTCTCTCCCACATCTGTCTGTCTACCTGTCAGCTTGCCTACCTGTCTTCTCTGTCTCTGTCTCTATATCTCTCTCTCTCCGTGCCCTGTCCATCTGTCTGTCTGTCTCTCTGTCTCTTTCTTTCTGTCTCCTCTCTGTCTCTGTCTCTCTCACACACTTCTGAAATGTATAAACTACGGAAAATTGCAGAACTCAATACACAAGTAAGGCGGAAGGTCTAACAGGTCAGAGATGGCAAATCTAGTACCAGCAGATAAAATGTTTCACCCCTTAACATCCATTTCCCTACCTACAAAATGAGGTGCTCAGAACTACCTGGTCTCTAAGGGCTCTTACACCTGGGAGAGTCTGATTCTGTGATTCTAAAGGTGACTCTAAGCTTATGAAGAAGGTTTCACCTTTTATCAATATTCCTGTGAGAAGCCAGACAAAATGAAAGAACATCAGACTTGGAAGGGACCTTAAAAACCATCAAGTCCAACCCCCACTCACTTTACACTTGAGGAAAAGAGAGGACTAGGGGAAATGGAGTAAGAATAACAACAACAACATTTACATAGCACTTCATAAATGTCACCTCACTCAATCTTTATAATAACCCTGAAAAGTAGGTGCTATTATCACCTCCATTTTGCAGATGAGGAAACTGAGGCAGACAGAAGTTAAATGACTTTCCCAGGATCATACAGCTAGTAAGTGCTGAAGGCTGGATTTGAATTCAGGACTTCTGTCTCCAGGTTGAGGCTCTATCCACTATACCACCTACCTGCCTGCTGTATGGTAACCTACAAGGTCAACATAAAGTAATTTCAATGGGAGGTACTAGCATAGGGGTAGGGTGGGGGGGTGTTAAGAAAGGCTTCCTAGAGGAGACAGAACTTTAATTAAACTTTTTGAGGGGAGCTAGGTGCTTTAAGTAGTATTGGTGAGGAGGGAACACATTCCAAGCTTGGGACACAGCTTGTACAAAGGCAGAGAGGTGGGAAGTGGTGTGTCATGTACAAGGAACAGCAAGCTGGCCAAAACTCCAATACTCTTTCCACTGCACTATGAGAAAGTGCCTTATAATTAAGCCTTTAGGCACTTTAGAAACAGGAGTTACCATTTTTATTACCAGCACCAGGTGAAGGCTGGGCTAAGTCTCTGCCACCAATATATTGGTCAGGGGAGAGCAGAGGACTGCCCACTCCCACCCACCCCCTCCCTTCCCCCCATCCCCCATGGTGAGCCACCAGAGAGGCCAGGAAGAGGGGACAGATGGGGGTGGGGGGGATGAGATCACATTCCTTCAAACCTGGGAGGAGGGAACTCAGGAAGCACAGGCCATCCCCAACTTGCAAACAGGGCGTGTTCCCAAACTCGTTTGTAAGCAGTTGGTTGTTTAGAACTCAGGGATGCTGTTTGTTTCCCCATAGGCAGTGAATGTGCTCCGTGGCAGGTGAAGTTCCCAGGCCAGCCCAGGGAACCCACGTGACACTAAGGGTAGAGCTGCCAGAGTCCTAAGGTATGTCCTAAGAGAAATAGGGAGGGTCTGAGCCATCACCTATGAGGACACTCCTTAGGAGAGGCAATCCTCCGGGATACCAGACTGTCGGAGTAGGGAGAGCCCAGAGATGCCCTCGTTCAGATCTCACCCTGCACCCTCCCTCTCGTTACAGAGGAATTCTCCTCTGTAGTCCCAGAGGGCGGTAGCTGGTAAAGTGAAGAGCCAGGATTCAAGTGCAGGTCCTTTGACTCCAAATCCCAAGCTCTTGCCATCACCCCTCAGTCTTCCTGCAGCCTGGTCTGCTAGGGGAGCAGGAGATGGGATCAGCCTAGGCCTGGCCAGTGTTTTGCTTGGATTATGGCTGAAATCACTTGTATCTCCCATCTCTAAAGATACACTAACCAAGCAGGGGCAGGAGGGCCAGAGCAAAGCAGAGAGAGGGAAGGAAGGAGAGCCAGGCTGGGATTCCCCACTAGCCTATGGGCCGAAGCCCAAACCCAACTCACTCACCAGAAGTCAAGCGAGAGCACGAAACATGTGACCCTGGCCCATGTGCCCCCTTCCTTGGGAAGGGTTTTCTCTCCCTCCTCCAGCACCCTGGGCAGGGAGGAGGCAGAGGGAGGAGGCCATCCTTCCCAATTATTTTAAGAACCATGATGCTATGTTTCCTGCAGGGTTTCAGGAAGGGGAGGAGTGAATGTCACTGGGTCACCAAAGGTGAATTGGACGATCTAGCAGGACATGTAGAAAGGGAATTCCCAGTAATTAAAAACAGGTATGGCTTTTCAGGCTTAGGGTTTATAAAATGCAATTGGTGACAATGAACGACCCCATAATAATAATAATAATAGCATTTCTTTAGCTTTAAGGTTTGCAGAGAACTTTTACAATATTAGCTCATGTGATCCTCACAACTCTAGGAGTGGATACTTTCATTATCCTCCTTTTACAGATGATGGAACTGAGGCAGACAGAAGTGACCTGGCCCAGGGTCACACAACTAGCAAGTGTCTGAGGCCAAATTTGAATTCAAGTCTTCCTAACTCCAGGTCCAGTACTCCAACCACTGTGGCCATACCCACCCAACCACCTCCTCTATTTAATTACCTGGTGACCTAACAGATGACCAGGGGAGAAAGGGAGTATGGTAGCCTCTCTAATAGAAAGAATACTGATTTGGCAAGAGAGCACCTGGATGTAAAGGCCGGATCTGACATTCACCTTGTGATCGTGGTCAAGTCACTACCTCTCACATTTGTACAATGAGGGGGTTATGCTACCTGACCTCTAAAGTCCTGTCCAAGTCGAAAAAAAAAATCCCACTTACCAATGTCTACCCAACCAGTCTGATAAAGAGGCAAATCCCAACTCTGCCACTTATTAGCTGTGTGACCCTGACCAAGTTACTTCCCTCCTATGGGTGGATATAATACTACTACATATTATATACTACAGTGGGTTCAGTTCAATTCAACTCAACTTTGTGCAAGGCAGACCAGGGCTTGGTTCTCACAGAAATACAAAAAACAAAATAAAAAAGTCCCTGACCTTTATTAGCTTACATTCCCCTTTGCAGGACAGTGGAGAATGTTTTGGCAAGCCTTAAAGGTTAGAGAAACGCTCACAGTTAGGAGAACAGAGGTCTCAAGCAGGACACGAGAGCTATTTTCAATCGTTTGAGGGCTGTCATGTAGAAGATGAATTAGATTCCTCCCAAGCAGAAAGCAAGGACCTTGAAGACAGAGACTGTTCCATCTCTGCCCTCGTCCCTCCAGTGGTTTGCATACAGTAGGCAATTAATAAATGGCCTGGAATTTAAGGATACCTTGAAGAACCAAGTTGAGTCAATTAACATAGCTCATTTTAAAAAATTCATAAAGTAAAGGAAATAGAAATAGTGGGATGAAAATTTTCATTTCAAAGCAAACTTAGGAGAAAATGGTTGTAGTTGTTCTAGTGTAAACTGAAGACTTATTCTCCTTGGCCCTAAAGGGTAAGATAAGAGCAAGAGAGGAGAAACTGCAGGAAGAGAGAAGTGAAAAACTTCCTAACAATTAGAGCTGCCCAAAAGAAGATGCTTTGGGAGGTAGGGGAGTCTGGACAAGGGGGTGCTGCTAAATGTTTAACATTAACAACTGGCTCCTTAGGAAAAAGAATCCGCAAGATGCCTTTTAAAATTACTGTTCAAATTTAAAACTTGTTAAAATTTAAAATGTTTTGTTAACATTTGTTCCATCATTTAATTCTAGATAATCAACAAAAACCGAATCAAGCCCTGATTTGTGGGGCTTACCAATTTCTGAAGTCTAACTGCTCACCATAAAAATGTAATCATTGGCTCAAGCAGGTATGAGCTGGCTCCAGCATGCCCCAAGCCCTATTCCCTAAAGAGTATCAAGCAAAGTCTGGACAGGCACTCACTGGGAATGTGGCAGAAGGGATTCTTAGACTGGCTGGGCTAAACGGATCTGACATCTCTTCTAACTCTGAGGTTCTTTAATTCTGTAATTATTATTCTTAAATGTAAGGAAACCCCCTAAGATCACAAAACCCAATCAGGTCCTGTTAGTAAATCTTGGCTCAGTACAAATCAATAGGAAAGGACAAGGATAACCAATATCTAATGTCTATCCTTATTTTAAAGAGCAAAATGAGCTCAGTGACGGAACAAAGGGAGTCTCAAGCCTTGAACTCCCAAGGACAAGGCCCAGAAACTGGTTCAAAACTAACAGGGGAAAAAATGCCTGATCAAAGAATTTTTTCTCCCAAAAAAGTTGTTCTAGCTATGCTATTTCCCCAGCTCCACTTTTAGCGAAAATCTAAGGGCCAACCCATAGTCAAGTGGTAACAATAACAATAACAGCTGACATTTATAAGATTGAAAATTATGAGTGATATCACTTCATAAAGCTGTAAGAATGCTTGGCGAGAGACCCAAAGAAACCAGATCATCCCAAGAGTATTTAAGCATGAAGCTGGAAGGAGGACAATGAATAGACAAAAAATGGAAAAGATGAGGGGTAGCTAGGTGACACAGAGGATAGAGCTCCAGCCTGGGAGTCAGGAGGATCTGAGTTCAACTCTGGCCTCAGACACTTGACACTTACTAGCTGTGTGACCCTGGGCAAGTCACTTAACCCCAACTACCTCACCAAAAAGCAAAAAAAAAAAAAAAAGGAAAAGATCGGTCAAGATTTCTGTAGGAAAACTCTTCTCATCAATGACAGTGGAGCTGCCTACTGGGCTCTAAAATCATAGCCTCCAAAGCTCTGCATGAGGAAGGAGGATCATTTGATCCTAGATTTGAAGCGATTAAGTGAGGCCCAGAAGGGTTAATAACTTGCCCCAACTCAAAGAAGTAGAAGGTTTAGAATTTTGATGCAGATCCTGCCACTCTGGAATCGGGCATTCTTTCTACTGTATCACCCTGGCTCCCAAGACAACCTTGCCTTTGTTCAAGGCCCTCCTTCAAGGAGAGACAGCACTAAAGAAAAGATGGGGATAACAGATAAACCAGAGCCTGCGGTGGGAGATGTGTGGCCTCAAGGCCACATGTGGCCCTCTAGGTGCTCAAGTGCGGCCCTCCAAGTGAATCCTCTTAATAAAAGGATTTGTTCTACAAAACTTGGACTCACTCTTGGGCTGCACCCAAGGACCAGGAAGCTGCAGGTTCCCCACCCCTGTAGACCAAGAACACATGAAACAGACAATAATTTTGAAAGTCCTTAGGGATCAATTCTCAAGATATTTGAAAGAATACCAAATACTGGAGGGGAAATAAGATATTAATACTGCCCCAAAAAACATATTAGAGGAAATATCATTAACTACCAAGACATGTGCCTACTTTCCCATTTCTACAAAATCCTTATGAAAATTATCTTCAGTGCAGTGGATAGAGTACCGGCCCTGAAGTCAGGAGGACCTGAGTTCAAATCTGGCCTCAGAACAAACACTTGACACTAACTAGCTGTGTGACCCTGAGCAAGTTACTTAACCCCTAAAAAAAATTATCTTCATAGCCATCAAGGGAATCTTTGATGAAGTACAAGAAGAGGACTGGTAAGCTTTTATAAAGAATATTCTATGGCTGACATCTGTACAGGTTTTAAGGTCTGCAAAATTCTTGAGCAATAATGTGTATATATCATTTCATTTGGTCAGTAACAGAAAATGGCTAGTGTTTTAAGAGATGGAAATATAAACAGCAACTTGGTCTGACCTAGCTGAAGGGTTATCAATTTCTCCCTGAAATGTCTTGAAGGGGAACTAGAAGAGGCTCTATATGTGTTATGCAGTGGTCAGTAGACAAAATGATTCCCAGAGACAAGGAAAGGCTTTGCCCTCAAATCATCTAACAAGTGAGCTAGCTACAGAGCCAGGATTAGAACCCTGAACTCTTGATTTACAGCCCAAGACTGGTTCTCCCTCAGCACTCAAACTGTCCCATCCCCCAATCACAATTAGAGGCATAGGGCTTCCCATGTTGTTACTGCGCCCGTGTTGATAGTGACGGACTGGCCCCAGCTCACTCAGAGATGATGCTTTGGAGGTACGCTTCCAGGAGAACGGAAAAAGGAGGGGAATCTGAGCAAGGCTACTTAATTCTTCCTTTGATGGGGCCAAACTACCCTTCCCCTAACCCTCAGTAGAAATGGTAAGTATAAATATGTTCTGCCTGACATTCAAGGCTTTCCACAGGCCCACTCTATTTTTCCAGTTTTTATCTCATATCACTTCTGTTCAAGGGTCTCTATACCTCAACCATACCAGACCCCAAGCCAACTCCACAAACCCTCTCCACCTTCAAGCTTTTGCTCAGGCCAATCTCTGTGCTTAGAATGCCCTCCCTCCCCCTCTTAACCTACTCAATTCTTCGGCATCCTTAGTTCAAATGTGATCTTCTCCAGGAAACTCTCCCCAGAAGTCAGTAACTCCTGGGATATCACACAATAGCACTTCATTTGCATCTGGCTGATATACCAACCAGATAATATTATATATGATAGCCACTGATAGCTTTCCTCTAATCCCCCACCTAGAATAACAATCCAACTAGAAGCCAGGAACCCAGTCTTCCATAATCTTCCTCTGGTCTAGGCACAAAGTGGGTGTGTAGTCAGTCTGTACTTAAAGTGAAAAGAATGTGGATTTGAGTCAGTGCCTGGAGTCATATCCCAGTTCCTAGACACTTATGGAATGTCATAGAATTATAGATATGCAGCTAAAAGAGACCTAGAAGGCCATCTGGGCCAATCAACTTTTTCTGAAATCAGAAAAAGAGAAGGCCTGGAGGTGAAGTGATTTGACAAAGTCACACAAGCAGTAAGTAGCAGAGACAAGATTTGAACCCAGGTTCTCTGATTCTAGAGCAAGAGTGAGAACAAGCGAGCTAGAGAGAGACAGAGAAAGAGAGAAACAGGGAGAAGGAGAGAGACAGACAGAGAAGGATAGAGAGAGAGAAGGATGGGAAGAGAGTGAGGGAGGGGGGAAGAGGGGGAGAGAAAGAGAGAAAAAGAGAGAGAGCACTTCTGTATGAATTGAAGTGAATTTTTTTTCATTTTTTTGTCCATTAATTTATTTATTTTTAGTTTTCAACATTCATTTCCACAAGATTTTGAGTTCAAAATTTTCTCCCCATCTCATCCCCCAACCCCAAGACAGCATACATTCTGAATACCCTTTCCCCTAATCTGCTTTCCCTTCTATTCCCCCTGCCCCATTATCTCCTTCCTCTTCTATTTTCCTGTAGGGCAGGATAGATTTCTATACCACATTGCATGTATATCTTATTTCCCAGTTGCATGCAAAAACAATTTTTTTAACATTTGTTTTTAAAACTTTGGGTTCCAAATTTTCTCCCTTCTTCCCTCCCCACTCACCCTCATTGAGAAGGCAAGCAACTTAATACAGTTTATACTTGTGTAGTCATGCAAAACACTTCCATAGTCGTCATGATGTGGAAAACTAACTATATCTCAGCCCCCTTTAGTCTATTCTCTTTTGACCCTGTCCCTCCTCAGAAGTGTTTGCTTCTAATTACCTCCTCCTCCAATCTGCCCTCTCTTCTATCATCCCCCTGCTCTCTTATCCCCTTCCCCCCTATTTTCCTGTAGGGTAAGATAGCTTTCCATATCCAATTGAGCGTGTACGTTACTCCCTCCTTAAGCCAAATCCAATGAGAATAAGATTCACTCATTCCCTCTCACCTTACCCCATTTTCCCTCTACTGTAAAAGCCTTTTCTTGTCTGTTTTATGTGAGATAATTTACCCCATTCTACCTCTCCCTTTCTCCTTCTCCCAGTACAATCCTCTCTCACCCCTTAATTTTATTCTCCAGATATCACCCATTCATCTTCAACTCGCCCTGTGCCCTCATCTATCTATCTATCTATCTATCTATCTATCTATCTATCTATCTATCTATCTATCTACACACATACATATAATTGTTTCTCCCTCCAACTACCCTAATACTGACAAAGGTCTCATGAGTTACAAACATCATCTTTCCATATAGGAATATAAACAGTTCAACCTTAATAAGTCCCTTATGATTTCTCTTTCCTGTTAACCTCTTCATGCTTCTCTTGAGTCTCGTATTTAAAAGTCAAATTTTCTATTCAGCTCTGGTCTTTTCATCAAGAATGCTTGAAAGTCCTCTATTTCACTGAATGCCCATTTTTTCCCCTGAAGGATTATACTCAGTTTTGCTGGATAGGTGATTCTTGGCTTTAATCCTACCTCCTTTGCCCTCCAGAATATCATATTCCAAGTCCTGTGGTCCCTTAATGTAGAAGCCACTAAATCCTGTGTTATCCTGATTGTGTTTCCACAATACTTGAATTGTTTCTTTTTTGGCTGCTTGTGATATTTTCTCCTTGACCTGGGAACTCTGGAATTTGGCTACAATATTCCTAGGAGTTTTCCTTTGGGATCTCTTTCAGGAGGTATTGGTGGATTCTTTCAATTTCTATTTTACCTCTGGTTCTAGAAATATCAGGGCAGTTTTCCTTGATAATTTCTTGAAAGGTGATGTCTAGGCTCTTTTTTTGATCATGGCTTTCAGAGAGTCCAATAATTTTTAAATTCTCTCTCCTGGATCTATTTTCCAGGTCAGTTGTTTTTCCAATGAGATATTTCACATTGTCTTCTATTTTTTCATTCTTTTGGTTTGTTTTATGTCTTGATTTCTCATAAAGTCACTAGCTTCCAATTGCTCCATTCTAATTTTTAAGGAAGTATTTTCTTCAGTAGCTTTTGGACTTCCTTTTCCATTTGGCCAATTCTTTTTAAGGCATTCTTCTCCTCATTGGCTTTTTGGACCTCTTTTGCCATTTGGGTTAGGCTATTTTTTAAGGTGTTATTTTCTTCAGTATTTTTTTCGGTCTCCTTTAGCAAGCTTGTTTTTCATGATTTTCTTGCATCGCTCTCATTTCTCTTCCCAGTTTTTCCTCTACTTCTCTTACTTGCTTCTCAAAATCCTTTCTGAGCTCTTCCATGGCCTGGGACTGATTCATATTTTTCTTGCAGGCTTTGGATGTAGGAGCTTTGACTTTGTTGTCTTCTTCTGGTTGTACGTTTTGATCTTCTTTGTTACCAAAGAAAGAGTCTATGGTCTGACTTTTTTTGCACAGTTTGCTCATGAGCCCAGCCAATTACTTGAGTTTTAAACTATGTGTTAAGGTAGGGGTCTGCTTCCAGTGTGGAGAACGTACTGTCCCAAGCTTCAGGGGTTGTGTGCAGCTGTTTTCAGAGACACTTCAAGGGACCTGTAAGTTTTCTTTCAAGGTGGTATGATCAAGGGCAAGGTGTTTACTCCTTTCCTGGCCTGTGGTCTATGAGTAAGCACAAGCATTGTTTTCTGCCTCGGAACTGTGAGGAGGATTCCCTCTTCACGAAGGCACAAGCTCCACCACACCAGGATCGCCACCCAGAACTATGACCCAGATCCAAGCACAGACAAAGCAAAAAAATCCTGCCTCAGCACCAGCAAAGAGATCCTTGCAATCCCCCTCTGATCAGCCACTCGATTCCCCCTCAGTCTGTGGGCCAGAAGCTCTGGAAGCAGCCACCTCCCCAGGGCTGCACCAGGACTGGGACTGGAACCAAGCTTCTCTCTCACCATGGTCACAGCCTTTTCCTACTGACCTTCTAAGTTGTCTTTGGCATTTGTGGCTTGAGAAGTCTGGAAATTGCCACAGCTGCCCATGATTCAATCCCCTGAGGCCTGCTCCAGGTTCACTGAGGCCTATTTTGCCTGAGCGCCCACATTCAACTGTGTTTCTCTCCCAGCCTGGCGTGATAGACCTTTCCAATCAACCATCCAGGTTGTCTTGGACTGGAAATTTGTTTCCCTCTGTCTTCTTGTGAGTTCTGCTGCTCTAGAATTTGTTTAGAGCCATTTTTATAGGTATTTGGAGGGGTTTGGGGGACAGCTTAAATAAGTCACTGCTTTTACTCCACCATCTTGGCTCTGCCAAAGTGAAATTTTAAAGTAGGGTCTTGAAAGTCACTTTCCTGGACAGTAGGGACACGTAAATTCAAAGAAGAAACAAGATGGAAAGGGAGAGTCAGGAGCAGATGGTTCAGTGGATAGAGCACTGAGCTTGAAATCAGGAAAATTAATCTTTATGAGTTCAAATTCAGCCTCAGGTGCTTACTACCTATATGACCCTAGGCAAGTCAACTGACCCAGTTTGCCTCAGTTTCCTCACCTATAAAATGAGTTGGAGAAGAAAATGGCAAACCACTCCTGTATCTCTGCCAAGAAAATTTCAAATGGGGTCACAGAGAGTCAGATATACAACTAAAAAAAATGACTAAACAACAATTCTATGTTGTTTAGTAACAAAACTGTCCTATGTGCTGTCTCCTAATTTTCTTCAACTCTCTTTTGTGTATTTAAAAAGAAAGGGGGTGCAGCAGGGGACAGGGCTTTGAGACAGGGAAGAAAAAGCCATCCTGCCCCATCAAGGCTCCATGGCACCCCCAGGGCCATAAGCTCTAAACTCAAACAAAGAAGTGAAAAGGCTTATTACTGGATGAAGGTATTCAGTCCGCAAAAACATGAGGTCAGGTTAAGACTCTGAGGGTATTACAAATACCCAGAAACAAATAAAGCTGTCAACCATCTGCTTCAATTTGCAGAAATCCAGACCTTGACATCCAGCAGGCATCCAGTGACAGGCGAAACCGTTGCCTCTCCACCAAAGCTGCCCGTGGGAGCAGCCCAGTGCCAATTTCATGGTGAAAGGGATCCAAGTAGAACCAAAAGATGAAATGCCAGCCATGCTCAATGTCTTTCTGCCTCCGAAGCCATAGCCAAGAGCCCTGGAACCTGCCCTCTTGGAGAGTGGGGCAATTTAAAAGGCAGCAAGATGAAGGGAGATGCAGATACTCAGTTTGTGCCCTGGGTCTATCACCTGCTAGCTGGGTGGTCTCTCACCCCACATGTCTAACCTTCACAACAACCACGGAATATAGATTACAGGATTGTTTCGTTGTTCAGCGGTGTCTGATTCTTCATGACCTCATTTGGGGTTTTCTTGGCAAAGATACTGGAGTGGTTTGCCATTTGTTCTCCAGTTCATTTGACAGATGAAGAAACTGGGCAAACAAGGTTAAGTGACTTGTCCAGGGTCACACAGGTAGTGTCTGAAGTCGAATCTGAATTCACGTCTTCCTGACTCCAGGTTCTGTACAATGCGCCACCTAGTGGCCCCTACAGAATCATGGAAAGGGACCTTGAAGCCCTTCTAGTCCAACCTTCATTTGACAGAGGAGTAAACAGAGGCTCAAAGAAGGGAATTAACTTTCTCAAGGTCAAAGAAGTACTCATTAAAAGAGCCAAGATTTAAACCTTGGTCTTCTGACTCTAAAACCAGGCCTCTCTTCCCACTATTGTTGTTGTCCTTGTTAAAAATCTACCCAAAGACATCTGAGCACTGTACCAAGAGGGTCTGAAAGAGAAGAAAATCCTACTTAATCCTCTTTTCACACCCTACCCCCTCCAAACAGCACCTTGTAAAACTACAAAAATCCATGACAAAAATCTGTCATTCAAACATGCTCCTTTCCCCTCTCTTCTGGGAGGCTTTCCTTGGTACCCACTCAGGTTTGGTAGCTGAAAATGTCGGCCAAGAGAGGATCACTGGCTTAACTTTTCTTTCTACCCTAGAGACAACTTAGAAAAGAGCAAAGTTGGTGACACATCCCAATGACGTAAAATCACGGCCCCTCCGTGGCTCACTTGAGCGTCAGATGCTTCCGCCCTTTGCCCTCCCGGGAGTAAACAATGTCAACAGACCTGCCTGGTTGTCTCCAGCCCATAATGAGGGATGAACCACAAGTGAATGGGCTTTGGGCTTTGGAGAATAAATATCTGAGGATAAGGGAAAGGAATGGTAAAATGAGCCGAGGCCCACTTGCAAATTCCCCCGCATGGTTTCCAACAAATGTATTTGTTTTAGTTTGAGTTGATAGCAAACAGAGCCCTAGGCAAGTCTTTCCTCCAAACTCCCCTTTCACCAAGTGGGCCTAAGGACCATTTATTGCAAATCACCCTCACGGTTTCACAAGAGTTACTCCATCAAACATGGCAGCAAGACTGACAACAAAGATTCAGGAGCCAATTTGAAGGAAAAGCCATGGACCTTGAGGGTCTGCCCCTATCGACTTTCTCCAGAAAACAGAGTCCACATTCCTAGTTATCCCAGGTGTCCTCATGGTTCTCAAGGGAAGCTATTTGGCTCAGTGGATAGAGTGCTGGACCTGGAGTAGGGAAGACCTGAATGGGAATCCTGCCTCAGACTCTTGTTTCCTCTGTAATCCTGGGCAAGTTGCTTCACCTTTTTAAAGAACTCTCTCAGTTTCCTCATCTGTAAAATAAGAGGGTGGACTCGAGAGCCTCCAAGGTCTGGTCTCTAAATCTATGATCATGTGATCCTAAGGTTATCTTACCTCAAGACACCATGCTTGGCATCCCCATGTAGTACAGTGGAAAGAATGCCTGGGTTTGCATCTTACTTCCTGAGGGATTGTCAGCAGTTTGCTTAACTGGGCCTCAGTTTCCTCATATGTAAAATAAAAGGGTTGGATTCAGTGGCCTCTAAGGTCCCTTCTGGATCTAACACTATGACCTTATGCCTAAGACTGGAGGTGCCAAACACTGCTGTGCCAAAACAGATTAAAATGTAAGGAAATATTTAACAAAATAAATACAAATACAATAGAGCACAGATAATCTTAATAAGTTGTTTTCTAAGTAAATATGCAACTACTTACAGCTTGGTAGCCCTGTTTCTATTCGAATTGGACACCACTGACCAGGACCGTGTTTTGGAGCTGAGGGCTTCACCAAAGCCTGGCCTTCCACACACTTCTACACTCTAGAGCATACACTTACTGTATGACCCCAGACAAGTCATTTAACCTTTGTCTGCCTCAGTTTCCTCAATGGTAAAATGGGGATAATAACAAGTACCTCCTAGGGTTGTTGTGAGGATCAAATGAGATCATATATGTAAAGCACTTAGCACAATAAGTGGCACAGAGTAGGCGCTTAATAAATGCCTCTTCCCTTCTCTTCCCTTCCCTCTCATCACAGCCATGCTGGGAAGACCCAAACCATTTCATCTCAGACCTGGAGGGGATCTAGTCTAGTCCACACCTAGAAAAGAAGAATCCCTACTATAATGTCCTAAATAAACATTTAACCAGCCTTTGCTTGATGACTTTCGGTGAGGGATCCCTCACTGCCAAGACAATCCCATTCCCTTTTCAGACAGCTCTAATTATTGGTCGGGCAGCGAGGTGGTGCCATAGCGGATAGAGTACCAGGCCTGGAGTCAGGAAGACTCCTCTTCCTGAGTTCAAATCTGGCCTCAGACACTTCCTAACTGGGTAACCCTGGGCAAGTCATTTACCCTCTTTGCTTCAGTTTCCTTACCTGTAAAATGAGCTGGAAAAGGAAATGGCAAACCACTCCAATATCTTTGCCAGGAAAACCCAAATGGGGTCACAAATAGTCAGACATGACTGAAAAATGACTGAGCAACAACAACTGTTAGGGAGATTTTTCATATATGAAGCCTGAAATCTGGCCCTCTGTAACCTACTATTCTTGGTTGTGCCCTGCCAGGGGCCCAGTAAAGCAAGGCTGATCCCTCTGTCACCAACAGCCCTTCAGATTCCTAATGGTACACATCCCTTGAGTTTTCTCTGTCAAATTAAGCAACCTCAGTGCCTTTAAGAAATCCCATGTGCCATCATCACCAGTTCACTCTTCATCAATCAACTATTAAGTACCTACTATGTGTCCAGCACTGTGGCTAACTGCTGGAGTGATAAGTACAAAGAACAAAACAATCCCTATTCCCAAGAGAATTACATTCTAATGGTGGAAGCAATCAATTAATTCATCACCAAGTATTTATTAAGCACCTACTATGTGCCAGGCACTAGGCTAGGCAGCTGGGAATACAAGTACACTGAATGAAACAATCCCTACTCAAGCAAAGAGTTTATATTCTAATGGAGAGAGAAGACAACGAGATCAGATGGAAAACATAGGCAGCATAACTATAAAATTAGTATACAGTATATAGGCATCCTCTTCTGACCACCCTCCAGCTTGCCTATGTTTTCCCCAAAAGGTAGTTCCCAGGACAGAACAAGGTAAGTGCAGACGTGACCAGAGTACGACAGAACTCACCTTCCTCTTTCTGGAGCCTGCCTCTCTCAATGGGCCCCCAGGAGAATAGGAGCTTTTTTGTCTGCCAAATCCTACTGTTGAGTCATAGTAAGCTTGCAATCAACCCCTGCCTCACATAAACTGATCTCAGGCTTGCTGGTTTATGGATCCTTGTAGTGGCCTCTCTCCATAGAGTTTGTCCTTCTAAGATTTTAAAGGCCATTTTTCCCCACTGGAGGCAATATTATACATCACAAAGAAAAATGACCCTAGCGTCTTTCAATCTAGGTTTGAATCCTGCCTCTAATGCTTCCTCCCTGTGGGATACTAGGCAAATCACTCAGCATTCCGGGACCTCCAGCTGCTCATCTTTAAGAGAAGGGGTTGAACAAGATGGACTATATGGCTCCTTTTTGCCCCAGTCTGTGAGCCTATGATCCTATATATACATATATATATACATACACACACATATACATACATATATACATATTATATATATATATATATACACACATACATACATGTTATTATACAGTAAGAAATGATGAATAGGAGGAATTAAGAGAGCCATGGGAAAGATTGATATGAACTGATGTAAAGGAAAATGAGCAGAAACAAAAAAACACAATTACAATAAATGTGAAGGAAACTGAACTATAAATGATGGCCCCAGAGAATAGATATTGACATGCACCTCCTTCCTGGCAGCACAGAGGTGAACAGAATGTTGCACACAGTGTCACAGGCAAACACTGTATCAAATGATTTTACTTTGTTGTCTTTCTTCATTATAAGGGAGGGTTCAATCTTGGAGGGGAGGATTTGAGATTTTCTTTTTTTTTTCTCACCTCAAAATTGGAATTTTCTTTAAATGCATCAATAAAATGAATTGTATTTTAAAAAGCTAGGCCTACAGGCTTCTGCCTTGCTCTGAAAAAGCTATGATATACCTGAAAAGTTACCAAATCACCATTTTGTAATCTCTACTCCAAGCAGAAAAGAGTCCAACTTGTGGTCTGAGATGAAAAACACCATTAAGCATTGTAAACAACTATTACACATGTTGCACGTTACTTGCACCACTGGAGATCAGTGAACTGTACGGAGAACGGGCCTTAGAAACTTTCCACGGGGGAAGGTGACTTCCAGCTCTGAGAAAAGTATGCAGCAAGTATTGCTATATTTCTCAGGCCAAAATGTTGGTGTAAAGATCTTGACAGCTAATGCAGGATAATGCAAGGAGCACAGGATTTGGAAGTAGAAGGTCAGAGTTCAAATCCCAGCTCAGCTCCATAATACTTGAATTAATTTGGGTGAATCATTCTTGCCCCTTTCTGGGACTCAGTTTACCCTACTTATAAAATGAGAGGGGAAGTGTCAGGACTAAATGACTTTGAAGGTTCCTTTCCAATTATAAATCCCAGGATTCTATGAAAACATACTATTCTAGGGAAGGTGGAAACCCATCGAGCCAGTCTCATCCAACTGGCAGGAAGCTCTCAACCAATATCACACAGCAATTTCTGGGAAATGGGCTCATTCTCAAATTAGTAAGTCTGTCATTGGTCTCTTCCCAAATTGCCTGGAACCGAGGTTCAAAAGCGATAGTGTTTCCCCTTGGCAAGGAGGCCAGTGTCGGTATGGTTTTCCCAGGCTACAACTCAGAGCTAATCTATGGGAACCTGGATTTCCTGGGGAGTTGTCGTCCCCCCAACCCCGCCCTAAGACAACCCTGGCAGCTGGTGTGGGGAGAGTTTCCCTCAGTGATGGGAAGGGAAATGGAGAGAAAGGAAGAACAGCTATATCCTGGATTTAAATTAAGCATCAAAGTCCCTGAAGGAAAGAAGAGTCACGGAGAAAAGCGGGGTGGATAAGAAGGGGGTGGCGGGGGGGGGGAGAAGCCCAGACAGACTGTGAAGGCCCCTTCCAGCCCCACATTGATTATTCACTCTGTGATCCATGGAAGCCCAACCCTAGCATTGTAGGGGAAATGCAGGATCGTAGGTTTAGGGCTGGAAAGGACCTTAGAGATCAGGTAGTCCAATTGCCCCATTTTACAGATGAGGTAACAGAGACTCAGAGAGGTTAGTTATATAAGTAGTAACTAGCAGAGATAGGATCTGAAACCAGGTCCCCAACTCCAGACCCAGAATTCTTTACACATCTCCTTAGATTATGAGAATGATAACAATGATGGTGATGACGATGATGATGGTGATGTTTTATGCTTTGTAAACTATCTTACATATATTATCACATTTTACCTTCAAACAATGCTGGAAGATAGGTGCTATCATTATTTCTATTTTACAGATGAGAAAACTGAGGCTGAGAGAGGTTAAATGATTTGCTCAAGAGCCATACAGCTAAGTAAGTATCTGAGGTTAGTAAGTGTCAATTTCCACAGCTGTAAACTGGGTATAAGAATAGCACCTACCTCCCAGGGCCATAGTGAGGGTCAAATGAAATAAAATTTGTAAAGCACTTAGCACACAGTGTGCCTGGCACACAGTAGGTGCTATATAAATGCTCATTTCCTCCCTCCTCCCTTCACTGATAGAGCCCTCCACTGCAGCCAAATTCTGTCCCCCAAACACATCTTCCGCCAGCATTCATTCCTCTTCTCCCCACATTTCAGTGCCAGGGACCTTCTCCTACCTTCTCCCTACCTTCTCCGATCACTGCTCCCACCCTGTACAAATCAATGTTCCTCAGACGCTGCTTTTTATCTGACCATTGCCCCACTCACCAATCTATACTCCTTTCTACTTCCTGCTACAAATTTCTCACCTGGCTTTCAAAATCCCTTAGATGGAAATGCTCTCTTTTTCACCTGATCTCCTAACACCCTCTGCATCACTTACCATATTAGAGTCTGCACAGGCACACTTTGGAGATATTGCAGGTTCCATTCCAGACAATGAAGCAAATATCGCAATAAAGCAAGTAGCACACATTTTTTGGCTTCCCAGTGCCTATAAGTTACATTTACACGACACTGTAATCTATTAAGTGTACGACAGTATTATGTTTTTAAAAAAAAAAAAGTACATAATTAAAAATAATTTATTGCTAAAAAAATGTTAACCATATCTGAGCCTTCAGCAAGTTGTAATCTTTTTGCCGGTGGAAGGTCTTGCCTCCATATTGATGACTGATGACTGATCAGGGTGGTGGTTGCTAAAGGGTAGGTGGCTGTGGTGATTTTTCAAACTAAAACAACAATGAAATTTGCCAAAATGGTTGACTCTTCCTTTCATTTGAACACTGAGAGGCCATTGTAGGGTTATCAATTGGCCTAATTTCAATATTGTTGTGTCTCAGGGAACAGGAAGGCCCAAGGAGAAGGAAAGAGATTGGAATGCCAGAGGAAGCCAACGGAGCAGTCAGAACACACAAATACATTTATCTATTAAGTTCATCATCTTATATGGGAGTGGCTTATGGCACCCCAAATAATAACATCAAAGATCACTGATCCCAGATCACCCTAACAGATAAGATAATAAGGAAAAAGTTTGAAATACTGCAAGAATTATCAAAATGTGACACAGAGATACCATGTGAGCACATGCTGTTGGAAAAATGGCGCCCTTGCTTGATGCAAGGTTGTCATGAACCTTCAATTTGCTAAAAAAAAAAAAAAAAAAAAGGAATATCTGCAAAGTACAGTAAAGAGCAATAAAGATGAGGTATGCCTGTACTACATTTGCCCGCCTTCCATGGGGCATTGAGACAAACACTGCAGAGAGAAACAGAAATGTGATTTGGAGTCCCTGCTCTGACAATGACTAGTTTACGACTCGGTGTCTCATCTGTAATATAAGAAGACTGATGTATTTACCTCACTCACAGAGCTCTTGGCAGGAACCTACTTTGTGAACTTTTATGGAAACATCTATTGTTATCATTCTTGCGTTTTGTAAACTCTAGTGCAGCAGAAAAATGTGAACCATTCTCAATTTCCATAGCCCCTCCCATTTCCACAGCCCTGAAAAGCCTTTCTTATCCAATTACCTCCACTGGAACATTCCCACAACCCCACTAGGGCAAGGATGGTCACCTCCATTTTACAGAGGCCTGGAGATGCTATTGATTTCATATGGCAATGATAACAAATGAGTCAATGTACCAAAGGCGCATGACTCTGTCAATGGGACAACTCTTTCCACAGGAGCTCACAATCCATTGATAATTTATAATGTTGGAGAGTGGCCTGAGGCTTGAGTTCTTATCTGTGGTGATACAGCCAGTATCAGAGGTGGTGGCTTTCCTGAGTCAGAGTCAAGCAGTACCTCCACGTCACCTCAATAATAATGAGAGCTGACCTTTAGATGGCACTTTGGGGTTTACACAGTCATATTAAAAGGAAGCAAAGCCAGTTTCCTCAACCATAAAACGTGGGATTTGGACTAGAATCAAAGGTTCATAGACTCGGAGCCCGACAGGACCTCAGAGGCAATAAATCCAAACCCCTGATTTTACAGAGGGAGAAACTGAGTCAGCAGAGAGGCAAAGTGATGGATCTGCCTAGGCCTCTTCTCCCCAAACCTGACATTTTTTCCTCTACTATACCCTTTAAAAAGCACAGGGACCTTTAGGCTCTCTCTTCACTCCTTCCTCTTGTCACCCCTGCTTCCAGGCTTCCCTGGCTTCGTCAAACTCAAACCCTATCTGCAGACAGAGGGCCTGGTCTGGCCACCCCACTGCTAGTGCCTTCCTTCAGAGATTAACCTTCCTGCAGAGATTAGCCTGCTCCACCTTGAATGTGGGGCAGTTCGGTAGTGCAATGTAATGTACAGAGCACCGGGCTTGGAGTGGGGAAGACCAGTTCAAACCCAGCCTCAGACACTTACTACTAGCCATACAACCCTGAGCAAGTCATTTACCCTGTTTGCCTCAGTTTTCTCATTTATAAAATGAGCTGGAGAAAGAAATGGCACACCACTCCAAGACTGTTGCCAAGAAAAACCCCAAATAGAGTCACAAAGAGTCAGACGTGACTGAAAACAGCTGAACAACAATCTTGGATGTACAATTTTTTTTTTTGTTATGTGTTCTCCCCTGTTGGAATGGGAATTCCTTGAGCCAAGGACCATGTTTTTGTCTTAGAGCTAAGCTCAGTATACAATAGGTACTTAATAAATGCTTGTTGCTGGAGATATTGCAGGTACTCTTTTCCTCACTTTACAAAGAAGGAAACTGAGGCTTTCCAGCTAGATCATTTAAGTCCAGGAGTTCTTGACTTTTTGTGTGTCCTGAAGCCCTTTGACAGTCTGACCCCTGCTCAGAACAATCTTTTTAAAATAACTAAAGGAAATGTTGAAATGAAAATAAAGATGGAATTTTTTTCCCTTCCAAGTTCACAGATCCCCTGAAATCGATCTACCCCAGCCTAAGAATTCCTGATCCAATCCAAACTCGTCACTTTACAGAGGAAGGAAGTGAGGCCCGCAGAAGGTGGGCGCCAAGTCCAAGGTCACAGAGCTAACAAGCAGTGGAGCCAGTCCTCGAACCCAGGTCTCCTGACCCCTGATACAGTGTTCTATCCACCACAACTTGGTGCTGAGTAGTTCCAATATTCAGGCTGTCTCATGCCCCCCCCAGACGCCACCCCAGGCCTACTCATAGCTCATTCACCAGTCTCTAGTGGGAGCTACCACACAAAAAGAGGAGATAATTAGGAAATTCGGTCAATGACCTTCTGACCAGCTATTGTTAGGAACTGAGAAGGGCTTGGTACAATTTCCTCCAGGACACAATGAGTTCCTCTACCAACTTCAATAATGTAGCTAAGAGCTCCCCAAACAATTCCACTAATAATAGACTCCACTTACCAAGTGCTTTTCCTCCCAGAAGCTGGGGGGAGTGAAGGTGGGGAGGTGTGGAAAGTCTTTTACAATGGCCATTCTTACATCATAAACTGTGCTTTGAAGAGTATATTTACAAAACTGCCCCTTGCCAAAATCCGTTCCTTCCAGAGGAAACATTAAAGTGGCTGCCAGCTGCTCAGACCTCCTGCAAAATGGACCAGTTCTCCAGGTAATCAGCGGTCCCAGGGGATGGAAGGGAACCAACAGGAGTTTGTCATCTTAGGCTTCTAACAAAGAAAGCCCACTGATGAAGGGCTTTAATGAAAGGATGCCCACGGAGACCAGGATAAAAGGGAAGGGAGCAGTTATTTATATTGAGAAGACTTAGGAGAAGCTGGAGCGGAATGAAACAAGCCCCAGTCCTGGAGATGCGGCCACAGCCCTGGCCCTGCTACTAAAAAAGTAGCTGTATGACCTTGGACAAATCCCTTCCCTCTCTGGGCCTCAGTTTCTCCATACATACAATGAACGGACTGGTTTAGATTGTATTCCCTCTTTTTTTTAAATTAAATTTTTTTACATTTTAAATTCCAAACTGTCTCCCTCTCTCTCTCCCCATCCCTCACTAGAGAAGGCTACCACTTGACACAGATCTATAAATATATGTAAAAACGTATTGTTCGAACTTCTACTTATCAGTTCTTTCTCTGGAGATAGATAGCAGCTTCCTTCATAGGTCCTCTGTAGTTGATTTGAGTGTTTATAATACTCAGAATAATTTGGCTGTTCACAGCTGTTCTTTGAACAATGTTGTTGTTACTGTATACAATGCTGTCTTGATTCTGTTCATTTCACTTTTCATTATTTCATGCAAGTCTTTCCATGTCTTTTCTAAAATCAACCTGCTCGTTATTTCTTACAGCACACTAGTATTTCATCACAATTATATACCACAGCTTGGTCAGCCATTCCCCAACTGACAGGCATCCCCCAGTTCTTTGCCACCACAAAAAGAGCTGCTATAAATATTTTAGAACATATAGGTTCTTTTCCTTTTCCCCCAATTGCCTTGGGAAACAGATCTAATAGTGGCATTGATG
The DNA here is from genome assembly GCF_003287225.1 of Phascolarctos cinereus. Taxonomy (NCBI): domain Eukaryota; kingdom Metazoa; phylum Chordata; class Mammalia; order Diprotodontia; family Phascolarctidae; genus Phascolarctos; species Phascolarctos cinereus. The sequence continues at coordinate 683,820,157 of NW_027555847.1, read as the reverse complement.
TGTCAAAGGGTATACAGTTTTTTTATATATTTCCTCTTTAACATTCTATTTTAGGGTTCCAAATTTCCTCCCAGCTCTCACAGTTTGATCACTGAGTGGTAGGAGAAAGTCCAGGTACTTCATTCTCACTTGGGACAGGTAGGAAGATGGAGAGGAAGACAGATGGAGGAGTGTGCTGATGGATAGATGACCCATATGGGATATTGGGCTGATTTCCCCAGGAAAGGGATGCATTCACACTTCCATCTAGGATCTTCCATCTAAGAGGGCTTCAAACAAAGGCTTTTCAGGTATGTTATACATAGGGGATTTTTGTTCAGGTACCAGTTGAACTACATCGAGCTCTTCTGGCTCTGAGATTCTGTGACATGGGCGGATGCATCACTCTCCTAGTGCCCATGAGGTCAACACTCTGACAACATCACAGAACCACAGGACATTTGGTAGGAGTCAAGTCTGGGGCCGCTGGACACAGAAACAGCTCCATGGTGGAGGAGGGAGGTAACTAACTCCAACTCATTCTACAAGAAGGGCTGGTTTAGCACGTGGCAATGAGGTAAGTGAGGGAGGATTAAACCTTCAATATAATTGGGCCAGGCAAGAGAAGCAGACACAGTAAAGGTTATAAGCAGCCAGTGCTGGGATGCAGAGATAGAGAGATAAAGGACATCCTTGGGAATAACTAGCATGTGGACCCATTCAGAGCTTTAACAAGGAATCTTTCTGCCTGGGACAAGCAGCAAGAACATGAAGGCAGGGAGCGAGGCACCGCACAATAGAGAGACCTGGGGACACCAGGGCAAGGCTGATGTTGCTGATGGCATTGTCCCACAAGCACAGGGAAAGTTCACTTCAATCCATCATTTAGGAGCTTCCTATCTTGGGGAGCTTTTTAAGTGTTAAGTGTTAACAATTTCTGTTGTTTCTCCAATGAAAAGAACTTCAAATACGCTCTAAATCAGGCACTCGGGGCAAAATCCTATTTATTCCACCCTGCTTATAGGTTTGGTTCCATTTATTCAACAAATACTTAACACCCAAGTGAGGTTTCCCTGATGGGGTGGAGGAAGGCAGGGCAAAAATGTATGGTATAGCGAAAAGAGCCGAGAAGCATAGCAAACCTGGTTTACAGTCCCTACTTCTAGCTGCGACCCTAAGCAAGTATCTTCTTCTCTCTGAATCTTGTGTTTTTCTCCTGCAAAATGAAAGCAATCCCATCCAGTCCTGACACTTCCAGTGTCCTGTGGTTCAGTGGACAAGACAGGCTCTATTTTTAAGGAATCCACAGTAAACAATAGGACCACAGGGCTAACTCCAACTCATTCTACAAGGAGGGCTTGCTTACCACCTGGTAATGATCACCTTAGATAGGTGGCATGCATGGCTGGCCTTCACAAAGTAGGTGCCACAGCTATCTTGCCCCACCACGAGGGTATAGGCAGAGGGATGGGAAAACCCTCTATCCTGCCCAGACCACATCTTGAGAGATGTGCTCAATTCTGAGGGCCATTTCTAGGAAGGACAATGATAAGCTGGAAAGTAAACAGAGAGGAGAAAATAGGATGGTGGAGGACTTCAAGATTATGCCCTATAAATAAAATTTGAAGTTACTGAGGAAATTTCTTTTTTTTCCAGTGCTTAGCATCATGCCTGGTACACAGTGGGCCAATTAATAAATGCTTGTTGCCATGAGACATTTAGCCTAGAGAAGAGAAAACCTGGTTGGGGTACTAGGGGCAGGAGGGGGGAGTCTGATAGCTGTCTTCAAGCATTTGAAAGGCTGGGGAAGAGAGATTAGATTCATTCTGCTTGGCCTCGAAGGGCAGAACTAGAAAAAATGGGTATAAATGGCAGGGGGCCAGATTTGGGCTCAATATAAGAAAAAGCTTACTAACAATTAGAGCTGTCTGGGGGACAGCTAGGTTGTGCAGTGGATAGAGCTCTGGCCTTGGAGTCAGGAGGGACCTGAGTTCAAATCTGGCTTCAGACACTTGACACTTACTAGCTATGTGACCCTGGGCAAGTCACTTAACCCCGACTGCCTAAGCAAAAAAAAAAAAAATTAAGCTGTCCAACAGTGGAATGAGCTGCCTTCCTTGGGAGGGAATGGGTGCCCCTTCACTGGAGATCCTTAAGCAAAGATTGAAGGCCACTTGCCAGGGATGTTGTAGAGAAGAATCTTGCCATCTTGTCCAGGTGCTGGTTGGTCTACACTACCCCAAGTCTCCTCCTTCCATTTAGGAGACCCTATAACTTGCCCAAAGTGACCATCGGAGTCAGTGGCAGAAGTGGGGCTCTGACCCCAGGCCTCCCGGGCCCTGCTCTGTGCTGCCTCCCAGACATCCAGAAGCATCTGTCAGCCTCTGAATGAGGGCTGGAAATGCAGCCAGCAAGCCCATGCCAGGGCTCGTGCGGCAGGTCAAACCACCCCTCGACTTCAGTCCTGGCACAGCCTGTGCCGCTGAGTCCCTGCTACAAACCCACAAGCAAATGACAGGGTGTGTTTGGGGGTGTGTGTGAAAACTCGACTGAAGAATCTCCGAGCCTCCTTGGGAGTGGGCTGGTAAGACCGAAAAGGCTCAGGGCCAAAGTGCAAGTCCCCCTCACCAAGCAGAGCAGGGGGACCCTCTCTACGCACACGCTTCATCCGCCTCTTCCTAATTCCTTGGAAACTTTCTTTCACGGGGCTGGGGAAAACGCCCTGGGCTGAGGAGAGAGACTGGGGGCTTTTAGCCCCTGCTTTGCCATTGAAGCACTCAGTGACCTCAGATCGATCTCGTCATTTCACTGACCTCAGTTTACCAATCAGTAAGATGAAAGGGTTTGGTCTCTAAGTTGCTTTCCAGATCTGGAGTTCTATGATTCCATACCTGCCACTAGCTCACTGTGTGACACCAGACAAGTCCCTTCTTCCTCACTGTATAACATTTCCCCGTCTATAAAATGAGAATGTTGGATAAAAGTATTAAATTTTAGTAAAAGACTACTAAATTTTGAGGAAGAAGCTACTCTACACCTTACCCAGGGGTTTCCAGCACTGCCTGGGATGGGGCAAGGTGGGGAGTGGGGAGCAAGGGCAGGGGAAGCCTTTTCTAGGAAAAACTTAAGTTTAAGGTTGAACAAATCCTTCCCACAAGGAGCAGGGATCACAGCTATCTCATGCACATGGCTTCCAGCCATATCTGCCCTCTGTGAAAGAAAAGATAGCTCCCCTCCATACACTTATTGGGCTATGGCACTTCAAATGTAGAGCACAGTCTAATTCCTGAAGATCTCCCAGCTCACAATCAACTGATGGCCAGTTGACACTGACCTACAGGCAGTCCCTGAAGTGAGGTGTCATCATCATCATCATCATCATCAAAGCTAGCATTTATATAGAGCTTTAAAAGAAATTTACAAATATTTTCTCCTTTTTAATCTTCACAACAAGCCTGTGAAACAGGTGCTATCATTATCCCCATTTTTCAGAGGAAGAAACTGAGGCTAAGAGAAGTTAAAAATTTTGCTCAGGGTCATACAGCTAAGTATTTGAGACAGGATTTGAATTCAGGTCTCTGACTCCAGGTCCAATGCTCTATCCACTACACTACCTACCTGCCTTGTCATGGAAAGAGCACCAGAATTAGAGTCAGGAGATTTGAATTTGAAATCTGGCTCTGATACTAATTAGCTGTGTGACTTGGACAAGCCACTTGTCTCCTTTCAGTTTTATCACCTATAAAATAGGTGAAATCTTGCGTGCCTTATGGGGATAATTATAGGCAAAATGGTTTGTAAACCCTGAGGCACAGAAGAAATGTGAGCTATTCGTTACCCTTTTTTAATTAATAATGAAGTCTGGGACAATTTTAATCCTTCTATTTTCTAAGTCCGTGGTCAGGGAGGAAAAGACAGTCCCTCCAATACAGATATAAGCACATTTGGCTCCCAAGTGCCACCCCATATACATGAGGCCATTCTTGAGCCCCCATCTGCTCTCACCTCCTCCCACTCCCCTCAAACTACCTTATATTTGCCTTTCATCTATTTTGTTGACACTTATATCTGTAGATTTCTGTAGTTTCCAATGCAATAAAATGGAAACTCTTCGAGGATAGAGCCTGTTTCATTTCTTTGTTATCTCCAGAGATCAGCACAATGCCTGGCACACAAAAGGCATTTAATAAATATTTGCTGATCATTTGATGGATATGAACAAATTAGAAAATCCATCTGTTGGGGGCAGCTAGGTGGTAGATAGAGCACCGGCCCTGAAGTCAGGAGGACCTGAGCTCAGATCCAGCCTCATAAACTTACTAGCTGCATGACCCTGGACAAGTCATCTAATCTCAATTGCCTTCAAAAAAAAAAAAAGGAAAGAAAAATCCATCTCTTCCTATTCTCCAACACCACCCTGGACAGAGGCTAAGGGCTTATAAACCAGGTAAGGGAATCCCGTCCCCTAAAGGTTTACATAAAGATGGGAGAAATCCCTGAAGGATGAGTTACTAACCTCCAGGGAAACCTGGGGCTTTCCATATGGAAGTACTGGCTGACTCCCTCACTGTTTACCCAAGAATGCAACTGATAATCCCACTGGGCCATGGCAGCTGTGAGTCACAGACCAGGCTGACTTCCACGGCATGCCGGGTATGGGACAGCTTGCCCAACCTCACTTTTCCCACGGTGGCCCCAGAGGACCTTGTAACTTTTAAAGTCATGAAGGCTGTGCTTGGGATTGGAGATTTCTGCATCCTTTCAAGTTGACAGTTCTCTTCAGAGTAAAAGGGACTAGCAGTGATACCCCCAGTATATATTATTAAGTGGTGTAGCAAAAAGAGCACAGGTCTGGAAATCAAAAGACGTGGGTTCAAATCCCAGCTCTTCTCCATACAACCTATAAGAGACTGGGCAAGCTGCTTCTGCTTTCTCTTAGCTTCCCCATCTCCAAAAATGAGGAAGCAGGATCAGATAAGCTCTGAGGTCCTTGAAGCACTCAATTCTAGGACAGCATCATTTTGCTCCAACACAGGTGGATGGAAACACTCAGGAATTCCTAATCCCTCTGTAACGACAAGGAAGAATTAGGCTTGTTCTGTTGGGTCCAGAGGGCAGAACCAGGAGCAATGAGTTTGCTGAGAAGCCAATTTAGACTCAGAGTGAGGAAAATTTTCCTAATGATCAGAGCTGTCCAAAAGTGGAAACGGGCTACTCTGAGAAGCAGGGGGCTCCCCTTCTTCACAGATCTTCATGCAAAGGCTGCAATAAGAACATTTGTGGGCCATGTGAAGGTGGGGACTCCTTTTAGGTAAGAATTGGTCTAAATGGCTGAGGTCCCTTCCAGCTCTCAAATTCTGGGATTCTGTGATCTATCATCACTCATGTTCCTTCACTCCCATAAAACCTCACAGAACCATGGGAGTTTAGAGCTGGAAGAAGAGACAACCTAGTTCAAGTCTTATCATTTTAAAAAATGTTATTGATATCTTTTGTTTTCATGTCACTTTCATTTCTGAATATATCCCTCTCCTTCCCTAAAAAACCATCTAACAAAGAATTAAAAAAAAAAAAAGGAAAAAAGCAAAATTAACCAATGCTCCAACCAAGGTTGATGGAATGTTGCAGACCTGCCAGACAAAGAAAGACAAGAGGTACATTTTGTCCTTTCTTCCTCAGGGCTGAGTTGGATCATTAATATTACAAACCATCCAATTTCTTTCCATTTACATTGTTGTAGTCACTAATTACACTGGTTTCCTGACTTTGCTTCCTTCACTCTTCATCAGTTCGTAAGAGCTTTTCCTGATTCTCTGTATTAATCAGGCATCACTTCTTACAGCACAATCATTTTCTATCTCATTCACTTGGCCCCAGGATACAGGAAAAGGTGCCTCCTCTCACTGCTCTGCTGAAGCAGAGGACTGTGGCTGTGGAACACTTCATATGCCAGACTTTTTCCATGTGTTGGCTGGTTTTGCTATGCTTTTGCCACCTCTTTTTATTTTTTGTTATTTTTGTTATAAGGATCAGTTCTTTGGGGGAGGAGATGATATATGATACATAGTTAGCTATGTAGGTAATGTAAAAAATAAAAAGATGTAAATTTAAAACTGTATTTTTTAAAAGGATAAATTAAAAGGATAGATTTTCCCCCCGTGTTCGGAAGACACCTGATCATAGGTTTCTGAGGTATCTTCCTTCTGCTGTTTTGGGTTTTTGTTTGTTTGTTTGTTTATTTAGCTTGTTTGTTTTAAGAATCCAGAGCAGGGCTTCTTAACTTGACTTCTCAAACTTTTTAAATATTTTGATAATGTTAATTACAATATAAATGGCTCCCTTTGTAATTCTATGTGTTTTATTCTAATGCATTTTAACATGATTCTGAGAGCAAGTCAATAGGCTTCATCCAGGTACCTTCTCTCCAAGCCTTACCCTCAGCAAAAGCCTAGGCCAGAGAAAAGAGAAGGAAGAAAATGAGTCGTTTTCTCCAAAAGTGGGAAAGCCAAGGTGTTTATGGCAGGTTGGTAGAGAAAGAACTAACAGGCAAAACACATCAACTCTCCTGTGCAGAAATGACAACTGGGACACACCAAGGGCAAAGGTGGGAAGGCCGGAAGAAGATACACAAGCAAACAGCCCTGGTAATTACACCTGCAAACTCACTTTCTCAATAAGCCTCAACCTTCAGTAAGTAGCTCACACATTAATTTACTTTGCAAACCCTTCATAAACAGCACAAAGGTAAATGCACGCCCAGCCCAGCCCGGACTCAAATGGTCACAAATTCCACAGGGCAGAAGCCAAGTTAATTCCGTGGTACCATACAACAGGGTGCTAGGTCAGGAAGAAAATCAAAACAGAAGTCCAGAGTCCACTTGCTGAGAAACTAAAGCCATTTCCTCAAAATAAAACCAGTCGTCATTCTGCTTTATTAAACCGCTTCTGAGTAATCAAATCTCTGGGTGAAGATGAAGAGCCAACATGCCCATGAGGACATGGCCCCGAGATCCAGCCAAAAACCTGGCCTCCCTGGGAAGCCAGATCTGGGCTCTGCTGGCCCAAGAGTCAGAGCCATTCATTCATTTTGTCATTCAAAAGGCGTTTATTGAGTGCCTACTATGTACCATGCTAGGTACTGGGGACATAGACAAAAACAGAACTGTTCCTGCCCCCAGGGAGTTTACACTCTATGGAGAGACACATGTATGCAGGTAAGGGAAATTCTAAAATATTTAAAATCAAGACAAAGTAATAGAGTGGGGAGGGGGGTGGGGGAGATCAGGATGGGGTTCCAGCAGGAGCTGAGCCCAAAAGAAAATTTTAAATTCATTTATTTATTTTTAATTTATGGAATAAAACAAGCATTTCCATAACATAATATAATAGAAAGGATGATTGCCATAAAACTGCAAATGTATCAAATAAAACTTGCTATTCCTTTTAGTATATAATAAAGTTATTATGTAAATTTCTTCTTTTTCCCCTTTTTTCTTCTCCCCTCCCCCCCACCCTAGAGCTAGCTACCATTAGATACAAATATTAGACCATAATACCATTAGATATATAATTATTCTATACATACCTCTATTTATCGGTTCTTTCTCTGGATGCAGATAGCATCTTTCTTTATATGTCCTTTATAGTTAATATGGGTATTTATAATAGTCAAAATGACATTCATTCAAAGCCATTCTTTCTTATTTTTTTTTTATTTTTAGACAAGGTTTATTAGAACATGCGTCATATTGGCCAGACTCTTAAGGAATCTAAGCATTTGTTATCACTAATGTAAGTGGGCCAGATCTTAAGAATCTGAGCAGTGGCTAGATTTGTTGTTGCTGTTGTTGTTGTTTTTGGTTTTTTTGGTGAGGGCAATTGGGGTTAAGTGACTTGCCCAGGGTCACACAGCTAGTAAGTGTCAAGTATCTGGTATGAGATCGGATTTGAACTCAGGTTCTCCTGACTCCAGGGACAGTGCTCTATCCACTGCACCACCTAGCTGCCCCTTCAGTGGCTAGTTTAAGAATCTGAGCCCAAAGTCATTCTTAAAGGAAGCTAAGAATGCCAAGATGAAGAGGTGAGGAGGAAGAGCATTCTAAGCTATTCCCACTCTGATGTCAATTCCTGGACACTCAAATGACAGGCATCACTTCTGGATACACTGATTGTAGGGCTTACCTCCCCTCTCCCTTTGCTATATAGTCTTACCTCCTAGTGAACTTTATAAAAAGGATGTGTATTCACAAAGAAAAAATTAATCTATTAAAAGTTTCCAAAAATCGGTATTAAGTACTTAATAAAAACAATAGTAACCACTGATACTTAATCTATCATTTCAAAGCTTTATATATACTAGCTCATTTCAGTCTCACAACTCTAGAGGCAGGTACTATCATTAGTCTCATTTTACACATGAGGAAACTGAGGTTCAGGTAACTTGTCTATGGTCACACAGCTGAGTATCAGAGGTGGGATTTGAACTCAGGTCTTCCTGACTCCAGATCCAGCACACCATCCATTATGCCAACTAGCTGCCTCTCTAATTTGAGAACACAGAGGTTATATCAAATCTTATAATGTAAAGGAAGTCTGATAAGTAGACTTGCTGGCTGGCTTTCTGAGCCAATCAACCTTGTTTCCCTAAGGTGATATGAGTGTCATCTTGGGCTGAAAGCTGCTGCTGTGTGACTTCCTTCCTCCAGCGTCCCATTGGAATTCCACTTGTCTTTCCCAGAATCCTACTGCTCTTTCCTAGAACCCTCTGCAGGCTCTGGCTCAGGGTCTGCTCAGCTTTTGGGTTTATCCCATTCCATCCTTAACATCTATGCCACACCTCCAGCTCAATCCAGAAGCCACCATGACCCTAGCCTGGCCCCAGTTGCTCTGTACACACCCACCCACATAATCACCAACTATACTTAACCTATGTATCACCCAGAGATTAAGTCACCCTCTCATCATCAATCTCCCTTTGATGCTCATTTCTGACACAACATGCTAAAAATTCTCACTCTCCTTTACACACAACATACCATGGAATCTTAGAGACGGAAAAAATCTCTGAGGCAATCCAGTTCAACTTGAACCTGAACAAGATTCACTCTACAATACTCCTCCCCTTCCCCCCCAAAAAAGCTCATATAATCTCTGCTTAAACACCTGCAGTGATGGGGAACTCATTACCCACTTTTTAATAGCTCTTATTGTTAGGAAGTCTATCCTTACAGAAGCTTAAATCTGCCTCTGCAATGGTGCTGCCTCTAGGAATCTTCCCCTGATTTCTGCACTCTTCACACTCAGCAGTAAGTACAATCTTTTCCACTTCAATTTTCCTTGCACTATATTTATTTATATACGTATTGTACTCCTTTCCCCTCTAGTAGAGTGTAAGCTCTTTGAGGGCAGGGACCGCCACTTTTGTCTTTGCACACCCAGTGCCTTGCACAGTGACCGGCAAATAATAGGCACTTTAATACTTGCCCAGTCATTCAATATTCAATAGACACTGGAAATGAAAAGGCCAAAAAAAAAAAAACCCCACCAGTTCCTGCCCTCAAGGAGTTTACATTCTAGAGGGCGGGCCAATGTGCACAGTCACTGAATCTGCCGGTTGTGAAGCAAATGATCTGCCTGTGTGGGAATAAGTGGTCCTCAGGACCTAGTTCAGCCTGGCTTGAGGTAAGAGTTCAGAGATGTCTAGAGTCTTTCAAAACCTCAAATGGAAGGTTGGCTAAGCACCTGACGGCCAGGAGATATAGGTTAAAAGACTCACCAAGCAGGCTCAGGATGGAAAGAACAGTTATCTCCCACCACCTGTTTCCAGCAGCCTGGCAGTCCCAACACTCCCCTCACCCAACACACACACACACACACACACACTCATGCATGGACACATGACAACTTCTGAACAAATCAAAAACAACCAAGCTTCCAATAGAGGCTGAGGGGCCCAAGCAGGTGTTCAAGGGACACTCATGAGCGTGCATGCCCGTGTTCTTCCATGACGACCCACAGACGTGTGTTCTGAGCTGAGAGAAAAACAGACCACATTCTCAGGAGCCAAGATTAGATAAGTGAACACATCAAATGTCAGGGGCATTTTTCAAGCCCCAGACTAATTGCTGCCAATCCCCAGAGCAGGAGAACTAAAAAGGAAAAGAGACAATTTCAAAAAACGATTGAGAGAGGCTGCACAGAAGAGAAGATGAAGAGTTGGGACTGAGAGTAGGAAGATCTGTGTTTGAGTCCTGTCTCTAATACATACTGGCAATGTGACCCTGGGCAAGTCACTGGATCCCAGGAAAGAAGTTACAGATGAACTACAGATCTTGATAGGGAGAAGGGGAGGGGTTTCCAACATGAGTTTCCTACACTAGTGAACTCCTTGATCCAGACAAAAAACAAACAAACAATAAATGAATAGATCCTTAGTTATGGCATTAGACTGAGATAGGGAATCAGAAACATTTAACAAGCCCATTAGACTTGGGGCTCCTTGAGGACAAGGACTTTCTTTTACCTTTTTTTTTTTCCTTTTTGGTGAGGCAAATCGAGGTTAAGTGATTTGCCTCAAGTCACACAGCTGGTAATTGTCAAGTGTCTGAAGCTAGATTTGAACTCAGGTCCTCCTGATTCCAAGGCCAGAGCTGTATCCACTGTGCCACCTAGCGGCCCCTTTTCTTCTTTCTTCATATCCCCAGCACATGGCCCAGTGCCTCATACACAGTAGGCACTTAATAAATGTTTATTGACTGACTGAATCAATGACAAACAAAACTTGGTGAGAAACTGATCTCAAGGTGAGGCCAAGGTGCAGTCATTTCTCTCTCCCTATGACCTGACCAGAAGAGTCCTCTGGAAGGCTCAGTGGCTGATTAGGGGACACCAGATGGCTGGAGCCAGGCATCCCCAGAGTCATCCTCTGGCCACCAACCCACATGTGAGGGCCAGCCTTACCAATCCTCAATAAACTGTACAAGAATCATCATCAGAAACCCACCTTTCCTTTTTAATCCAACCCAACAAGCCTTTATCAAACACCAACCTGAGCATACACTGTCCTGGGTGCTGGGGACACTAAAACAGATGCTAAAAGGGGGAGACTCCAGCCCTCCAAAGAGCCTGCATCCTGCTGGGAGGAACCCAGCATGTAAATAGCTAAGTATATGTATAATAATAACATGAGCAGGGGGAGAGGAAGCTGAGAGGGTTCAGGAAAGATATCATATAGAAGAGCGCACAAGAGCTGAGCCTTAAAGGAACAGGTAAAGGAGCGAAGCGAAGGCATCCTTGGCGGTAACAGGGAGCTATGCCAAGGCATGGAGGCAGGGGAGAAGGCTGAGCTCAGAGGAGCCCAGTTTGGCTCAAGCATAGAATTCATAAAGGGGAATGATGCTAAATAGGCCTGGAAAAGTAAGCTAGAGCCAAATTGTGAAGGGCTTTAAGGGTCAAGCTGAGGAGTTTAGAATTTTTTCCCCCTAGAGGCAATAGGGATCTACTGAAAGTTCTTTTAAAACTATAATAATCATGTTTCTTAAAGGGTAAACAGGGAATCTTCAGTCTCCTCTTTGCCCAACCTCCTGACCTCCATTGTGTTCACAGTTTGAGGGGGGTTTCTTTGTTTTCTTTTTTAAAATTATTTATTTAGGAGGCAGCTAGGTGGCACAGTAGACAGAGCTCCAGCCTTGGAGTCAGGAGGACCTGAGTTCAAATCCAACCTCAGACACTTGATACCTAACTACCTGTGTGACCCTGGGCAAGTCACTTAACCCCAACTGCCTGACCAAAAAGAAAAAAATGAATTATTTATTTAGTATCTTATTTTGGGGGATTTTCTTTCAATGTCAAAGTTGTAACACAATTACCTTGGAGAATCCTAGCAGCAGGAAAATCTTTTTAGAAACCCATGTCACCAGGAAGGATCCTTTTTCAAAATACCAAGTCCCATGCTTTTAGTTTGTACTTGGAATTGCTGACTTCTCCCAGCACATGATCACACACACACACACACACACACACACACACACACACCCCTTATACTGACAGTCAAACAATATGCATTTATTAAGCACTCCGTACGTAGTCCCAGGCCCTATGCTAAGCACTAGGGGTACAAAGAAAAGCAAAAACACCCCATACTCTCAGCCTTCCCCAAACAGCTTCTTGGCTGGCTTGGGGATCCCAGAATTTCAAGATGGGACCTTACAGACTACCTAGTCCAGTCCATTTCATTCCCATTTTAAGAAGAAGAAACTGACATCCAAAAAGCAGTAAAGTCTTAACCAAGGACTGGGGCCCTAAATGCCAATGACAGGGCTAGAATCTTCACCTCACATCACTCCTTTAAGTAAGAACAGACTTTTCTGCCCCCAGAGAACATGTGCCAGGGTAATCCTCCACAAAGCCTGTTAACTCCAGCTTCCTCCAGCTCTCCTAGAGAGTAGGCGGGTGCCTACCACATCTTTGTAGCCAATAAATATTTGCATCCCAGCTGATGTCAATAAATATTTGCTGAAGGGATGAGCGAGCCCAGTTGACGCCTCCATCTGAAAGGCCTCCTTGCCTCCAGCTTCTGCCCTCTCCAATCTAGCCTCCAAAAAATAATCTTCCTCACGTCCAGGTCTGTCCTGATTAAAACACCTTCAGTAGCTCCTAGTTCCCCCGAGAGAAAATATGAACTGCTCATCCCAACATCTAATGTCCTGAAAAATCTGGCCTCCACCTCTCCTTCCCCAGCCTGATTCTATATCACTAAACTCTAGCCCACCTGGACTTGGCACTGTTTCCTGATCTCCCTCTAGATTACTGGATTTCTCTCCAACTGTCTGGATTAGTCTGGCTTACTGTGCTCTCTAACCACTTTTCTCTAGCTACTACAAACCTCTTTTCCCAGCTCAGCACAGATGAGGAGGTATCACCTCCTCTACGGAGCCTCAGCTGGAGAAAATGAGGTTCTGCCTTCTCTCTCCTGAAATTTCCCTGGAGCACATTAGACGTCTCTTTGGCCCTCTCCCTAGTATCCTATTTATGTTATATTTACCCCTCCCCATTAAACCGCAAGCTCCCTGAGGGGAGGGACTATAGAATTTCCCACTCTGCACCATTCATTGGTACAAGAAATTCTCAGTAAGAAGATTCCCTCCATTACTTTGAGTCAGCACCTTCTCAATAACTGTGGTCTTAGAAGAGTTGCCTGTAGCACTAAGAAGTTAAGTGATTTGCTCAAGGTCATACAGCCAGAAGGACGTGTCAAAGGCAGAATTTGAATTCAGATCTTCCCGATTACTCCAGCTCTGACAATAGGTATTTACTAATATTGGTTGAATTTGCTGGATTTTATTCATGCCACTCACAAGACAGGTCAAAAACACGAAGACAGAAACACATCATTTTTAGCTAGGTATAGTAATAACTGTTCATACTGATAAAGTGCTGACTTCAGGTTTGTAAATCACCTTCCATACATCAGCTCACTTGAGACTCTTAGCCCTGACAGACAGGTACTTTACCTGTCTCTTGTAGGGTTACTGATAGTAGGGTTACTTGGGTATTTAAAGAATCATGACATTTTAGAGAGGAGCAAAGTAAGGAGGTAATGGACTTCCCACTACAGTAAGTAATTTGGGTTTTGAACTCAGGTTTCTCCTGATCCAGTCCCAATGCTCTTTCCACTATGCCACAAAAACCCCTGGGAAAGGGAAGATTTTATCAGGGTATAAGCTAATAGCATATGGCAAAACAGAGCTGGGAGGGCCCTTAGAACCCAGAATGTCAGAGCTGGGAGGACCCTTAGAACACAGAATGTCAGAGCTGGGAGGACCCTTAGAACACAGAATGTCAGAGCTGGGAGGGCCTTGGAACCCAGAATATCAGAGCTAGGAGGGCCCTTAGAACCCAGAATATCAGAGCTGGGAGGGACCTTAGAATCCAGAATGTCAGAGCTGAGAGGGCCCTTAGAACACAGAATGTCAAAGCTGGGAGGGCCTTGGAACCCAGAATGTCAGAGCTGGGAGGGCCCTTAGAACCCAGAATGTCAGAGCTAGGAAGGCCTTTAGAACCCAGAATGTCAGAGCTGGGAGGGCCCTTAGAATCCAGAATGTCAGAGCTGGGGGGGCCCTTAGAACACAGAATGTCAAAGCTGGGAGGGCCTTGGAACCCAGAATGTCAGAGCTGGGAGGGCCCTTAGAACCCAGAATGTCAGAGCTAGGAGGGCCTTTAGAATCCAGAATGTCAGAGCTGGGGGGGCCCTTAGAACACAGAATGTCAAAGCTGGGAGAGTGGGGAGAAGGGGACCTTAGATCAAAGAATATCCAAGTACCAGAGCTAGGCTGGTTCTGTTTCCACTACACTGCCCTTCAAGGATAACAATAAAGAATTTGACTGTGACTCCTACCTTTCTGGCAATGGTTGTGGGTCCAGCACCGTTCAATAAACTGGCCGTTGATCACTGTGGACTTGCAACTGTTGACTCCCTTCACTGCCCCAGGGCAGACATCCCCACACTCTTCTTTGTCATCTTTGTTGTCCACGATATAGTTGTCCTCTACCGAGTCTAGAATCTGAGACCAGTCGATGGTTGACAAGTAACATAGCTCATTATTCTTCTCGATGCGCACAGCCCCCCGGGTGATGTTCATTAGGCTGTGGAGGCCAATCTCCTTGAGGTGGACCATCTCAAAGATGACCAAGGCGTAGTTGAAAAAGAGGCGGGACCCACGAATGACTGTCAAGTTGGGGAAAAGATCCTTGAGGCTCTCAAGCCCATATACTCGGAAGAGCAGCAAGTACTCTGTGATCATGGTAAGTCTGGGGAAACTGAGGTCCCGGAAATCTTCAGGCTTTGTTTTAAACATCAGCAGTATCTGCAAGTTGCCTTCAATGACAGAGCAGCGTTCCAACATGTTCAATTGTGTGAGGTTATTCCGAATGTCCATACTCGGGCACACTGTAGGGAAGGAAGACAAGGAAGGAATTTTACTTTTTTTTCCCCCACTTTTTGGTGAGGCAATCAGGGTTAAGTGACTTGCCTAGGGTCACACAGCTAATAAATGTCGTGTCTGAGATCGGTTTTGAACTCAGGTCCTCCTGACTCCAAGGCTGGAGGCATTTTACCAAAAGGCAGGCTAAATGAGGAACCTGACAGCTAAGAGACTTTAAATACCCAAGTAACCCTAGGATCAAAGACCCAGAAAACATCTCAGAGACCATCAAGTCTACCCTCTTTATTTTATAGATGAGCCACAAAGGTAATAAGGTTCAGAGCTAAGATACAAAACCCAAAGGTAATAAGGATCAGAGCTGAGATACAAAACCAGGTCCTTCCCCTCAAATTCAGAGATCTTTTCTCTGTGTCTTCCTTTCCTGATCTTACTGATGAGGAAACTCATCAGTAAGCCCTGTGCCAGTGAGCCTGCGAGTCCTGATAACGCTCAGGGAGGCTAAATGATTTGGCCACATAGGATCATTTCTGACCTCTATGAAATTAAATCAGGCAATACGGGGTAAGTCCAGTGCTTCTCAGAATGTGATCCCCTGACTCTCCAGGGTCTCTGAAACCACTTCAGGGGATCTTCAAAGTCAAAATTATTTTCATAATAATATTTAAACATGATTTGTCTATTAAAATATGCTTCCCTTTTCCAACTACATATCTGTGTGAGGCCAGCCTTTCTTCATATAGTTCAACCAAAACAACAGAATGCAACAAATTGAAAGCAGAAGCAGATAGTAGAATCCAGCTGTCATCTAGTAAGCCACTCCTTAATTTGATTTGCAAATATGGAAAACAACCCGCTCTTCTCATTTTTTTTTGTTTTGGAAAATATAGTTTTTTTCATTAAAAATGCCATTTACATTAACATGTCATAGGCCTATTACTGTAATGTTAAATGAATTCATTTATTTTAATTTCTAATAGAGTAAATATAAATACATATAACCCCCCAAAAAAAAGCTCTTTGAAGGGTTCTCAATCATTTTTAAGGGTGTGAAGGGTATTGGGTGGGGGAGGGGAGAGATGGAGAGAAAATCTGGAACTCAAAATCTTATGGAAGTGAATGTTGAAAACTAAAAATAAGTAAATAAAAATTTTTAAAAAGAGTGTGAAGGGTCCTGAACCATGATTGTGTTGGTGCCACTTCATAGCAGCTCCAATGATGCTAAATTTTCAGGGTGAGCATTTATACCTTGGAAATTGACTAACATCACAAATCAGGGCTGAACTTATTGTTCTGTTGACTGTCTAGACTTTAAAAAGTGATAGAGAAAAATGTCAATAATACAGATTAAATTTTAAAATGTGTTATGGACACTTTTTTTTCAGAGGGACAAACATCGACCAGTGCACAGCCCTGCCTAAGACCAAAAAAATCTGAGACCCCTAAGGTTGAGAGGAAATAGAGCTGGATTTTAAGTGTCAGAGAAGTTGAGTTAGACCTAGGATCCTAAGTCTAGAGCTAGAAGGGACCTCTGAAGACATCTAGTCCAACCCCCTCATTTACAGATAGGGACACTGAGGCCCAGGTAGGTAAGTGACTTTGCCCGGGTCCCACAAGGAATGAGCAACTGAGTAACTAGGATTTAAACCTACATCTTCTGATGTCCTAGACTATGCTGCTACCATGTCTTTGGAGATCTAGGATTTTATGACCGTGACCCCAGAGAAAGTGAAAGGTCTCATCCAAGGGCACACAATGACCAACCAGAAGTCACTGAGGATTTGTGAGCAAAGGAATGTAGTGACCAATCTATAAAAATGCCGGCTCAGAATGAGCAACCACAACGGATATGGCCAAGGCAAGAACTCATTTCGCTTGACTATGCATATTTGTTACAAGAGTTTTGTCTTTCTTTTTTTCCCCCACTGGAAGAGAGGGGAAAGAGGAAGCAGGTCTTATTCATTTTTTAAAAATGAAATTGAATTTCAATTTTTGGTAATTTAAAAAAAGAAGGAAATGAGTTTAAGGAGGAGCTGAGACTAGAACTCAGGTCTCTCAGTGCCTTGCCTCATCCTCTTTTCACCACAGCTTAAGGAGAGAAAGATAAACATTCAGTTGCCAGAATCTGCCAGCAGATTAAAATAAAACCAACCCCAGCAGAGTCCTCAGCTTACATTATGTAATTAGTACAGTGGGATTACAAGGAAGCAAGTTGTTGAGCAATGGGGCGGGGGGTGGAGGGGCTGCCTTGGGCAGAAGGAAGCTTCGTATTCAGGGGCTTCTTTACCCACTATGGTTTGCAGGAGGGTGGGGGGGATGGTTGGAGACATAGACTCCGAGCAGCTACGAAGACCTCTAGGCTTCCAGCACCAGCTCCCTGCTTCTGCTAGCGCTGCTCAGGACTGAATGCCAAGGTGAACTTTCCCCAGCTCTCCAAGTTCACGTTTGTTCAAAGGAAGAGTTAGTTCTCAGAAACCAGCTCCCTAGAACTTGCTATGCCAGAGGGCAAACTGGAAAGAAAGGAGAAATGCCACTGTACATCTCACTACTGAGCTGTAAGAAAATTCTCCCAGACCTCTCACTCTGGACACCACAGAGGGAAGACTGCTGGCCTCTCCTCCCCTCTCCTCTCAACACAAATATCCCAACAAAAAAAGTCCTGAACCAGAGCAGGGTAGCCCACAGTCTGGCCACCCTTAACAACAGCGACTCCATGGGCAAGGAGATGAATCAGTTAGGGCCATGTAAGCAAACTGGCTTCCCAAAGGAAGCTGTGAGTGGCTATAGACAAATGTGGTCACATTCTAGAGGAACTGGAAGGGTCCTTGGGAAACATGGAGTCTGACAGCCTTTCCCCACTGGACAAGAGGGGAAACTGAGGAAACTAGGTGTTTCAGTGGACTGAGGGCTAGGCCTGGAGTCAGGAAGTCCTGAATTCAAATCCAGCCTTCGACATTTACTACCTATGTGACCCTTGGCAAGTCACTTAACCTTTGTCTATCTCAGTTTCTTCAACTGTAAAATGAGGATACTAATAGCCCCCATCTCACAGGGTTTTGTAAGGATCAAAAGACATATTTGTAAAAAGGGCTTGGCATGGCACCTGGCACACAGTAGGTACGACATCAATGTTCATTCCTTCCTTCCTTTTTCTAAGGTCTCATCCAGCTCTAAATCTGCTTCTATGATATTAAAGGTAGGTGGAAAAGCCAGATTTTCCAAGGTTCTAAATGCCAAACTGAGGGTTTCCCATCTTAGCCTAGAGCTAATAGAGAGCCACTGAATATTTTCAAGGAGAATGGCATGGCCAGAGCTCTGCTACCAATATCCACCAGCCTATGATCACCACTCCCTGCCTTAAAAGAAGCCCTTTCTCATGCCCACAGGAACAGGCTATTTTCTGCAGCCTTCGTTTGAGCGTGTTTCCTCAAGGAAGTGGAGGCTTTTCTCTGGCTTCTTCTCTTCCTGAAGCTGAGGCCTCTCCCCAAGTTTGTAATTAATCACCACCAATCTGGAGACCCGGCAAATCCTGATTACCCCTCCTGAGACAGGTTACCTCAGATTGTCTCCCTTCTCTGCCCTAGAGTGGGCACTTCACCTGCAGGATGGTCCATGAGGATGATCTGGGGCTTCCGTCTTAGCCCCTCACCCCCTACCAGAAGGCGAGGGACTCTATTATCTCTCTGCTGAGTCTTCCCAGGACCTGGTCCCATCATTTGCATATGGTAGATGCTCAGAAAATATGGGGAAGGTGGCATAGATCACTTCATACAAGGACTGGCTGAAGAAGCTGAAGCTGCTGGCATCAACTTTAACGAGCCTTCTAGAAAGCTAAAATAACTCGTTCAGATTATCCATCCTGTCCAACTCCCTCATTTTCTAGCTGAAAAGACTGAGTCCCAGAGGGGGGATATCACCTGCCTGAAGTCACATAGCTAATGCACAGCATTCAAACCTGGGATGCAAACTCGGGTCCTTGGTGCCCAAATCCCATGTTCTTTGCATTGTGGCTACACTACTGAAGGAAAAGGGAGACCTCACCTGCACGCGTTCTCCACGCTCACACAGTGGGAAGTAGGCACAGGCTGGGGGCAGGGACCCTGGGGACGGAGGCTGCGTCCCATTTACAAACTCCACAAACGCTGCCCGTTGTTCGCCCCTTCTTTGCCAAGGCTGGGGACTGGGGGTGTCGAACTAGATTTTGTGCTGTAAAGAATTTCAGAGATTATCTAGTCTAATCTCCTCATTTAAACTAAAGTGGAGAAGTGAACCTATTAGGCCAAGACACCCAGGTCATCAGCAGAGCAAGCATTCGAACCCAGGTCCTTTGCCCGACCAAATGCATAGACCAGGGTGTGGCTGATGTGCGGATTAGATGCACTGAATGGTTCCTCCTCCTCCTCTTTCTTCTTCTTGATAAGGGATGCTCTCTTGGCAGGAGAAGGGGGAGGAATATATTTGAAAATGAAGGTTATATATAAACAAAAGATACCTATTTTTAAAAATTAAAAACAACACTGCACAGCCCATGTCCTTGGTTGAGGAAAAATATAGTGAAGAAGTTACAGGGTCATAGATTTCAGAAGGACAGGCTTCCTAATGGTCAGAACCAACTGTCCCACAACATAGCAGGCTGCCTCCCAAGGGGCTGATTCCCCTGCTCAGAAGCATTCACACGAGGTCTCCTTAATGGCCCTGAGAATCTTCCCAGACACTCTCCACATCCTTCTTGCTACATCCATAGCCCCTATTACTCTGAACACTAACTTCTCAAGTTTCTACTTAAAGCAGACTGCATGGCTTATGCTCCAACCCTCCACCCCACCTGACCACTATTTGGGGAAGGAGCCTGTTGCCTCTTCCTAGGCCTTGGCCCTAGTGGGTGACTCCAGCCACCAACACAAAACACAACACCTGCTTAACAAGGAGAGGGAGGGAGAGCCCTGCCCAGCTCACAAAACCCTGGTTTGTTTGTTTTTTTTATTGGAGTAATTAAAGACAAGTCTACTGTTTTCAATCACCTTTAAAAACCAAACACCTGTTATCACTAATTCTCCACTGACTCTCAGGGCCTTCTCCTTGCCAACCACTTTTCCGGCTCTACCACTCAACAGCCCAAGAGTTCCCATCAGACTGAATGTTGACATTTGCAAACAGGGCTCAGAACTGGGACTTCCTTCTATGAAACAGTGACTACTTCCTGTGCTATCACCCATATGTTCTAAATCTGGAAGGGAGCACCAGGTGAAATGGAGACCAATCCAAGACCTAGAATGCTTCATGGGCTGTCCCACCGAAGCACTTTGGGGAGCACTGCCTCCCCTCTTCCACCTCTTGGACCCCAAAGTAGCTTTCAGACACAAGATCTTAGTTGAATTTAGCAATCATTTATTAAGCTTCTAATAGGTATGCACACAGTGCACTAGGTACCAGGGATATAGAGACAAAACCAAACCATATTGTCCCTACCATGGCACACGGAAAGACAAACTGCAGACTTGGGTTCCCATCTGAACCTTTCCACTTACCACCCATGTAACCTTGGACAGGTAGCTACAACTCCCTGGTTTCCTCAACTAAAGAATAAGGAGGGTGGACTAGAATGTCTCTAAGGTCTAAATTTATGATCTTTCAAGTTTACATTCTGTTGGAGAGTAGGAATAAAGGGATTAGCATAGTGTCCAGCACACAGCACCCAGGGACATTATTGTGCACATGTTTTGTATGGTTAAAGGTCTCAAGTAAAAGGTGGCACTCATTTTAGAGTTGAGGAAACTGAGGATCAGAGATAGGAAAAGATTTGGTCAAGTTCATACAGCTTTTAAGAGGCAAAGCTGGAACTCAAACCTAGAACGTCCATGTATATTACTCTTTGTACCACACCAAACTACTTTGGATGTAGAGTAATGAACTTGGAAGACTGGAGTTCAAATCCTGCCTCAGATACATCCTATCTCAGAGATCCTGGGTAAGGCATTTAACATCTCTCATTTTCAGTTTCCTCATCATTACAATGGGTGCAGGTAGTAATGATAAACTCTACCTGTCAGGATTAAAGAAGATAATGATATATGTAAAGTGCTTTGCAAACTCCAAATCACTAAATAAAGGTTAGCTGTTACTATTACTATTAATAATAGTATTACATTTCCAGTTGTTAGTACTCTCTGCAAGTATAATGGGAAAAGCACTGGAGGTCTTCAAACAAAAAGTGAATGACCACTTGTCAAGGATGAGAGAAGGCAGTGGGATATAGTGATCTTTGGAGCCAGAGGGTCTGTGTTCAGATCTCAAACACAGTGCTACCTGGGTGACCCTGAGCAAGTCATTTACCTCCTTGGGCCGCATTTTCCTTATCAGTGAAATGAACGAGTTAAGACTAAATGATCTCTGAGGTTCTTTCCTACTCTAGGTCTACAGGCCTGTGTTGGAGGAGGGATTCTTTTTCAGGTAGGAATTGGACTGGACAGCCTCAGTGGTCCCTGCTAGCTCTGAAATTCTATGTGAGTTCTAGGTTCAAATTCCTCATCTTCCAATTATTTCCTGTGTAACACTGGGTAAGTCACACAGCTTCTCTTGGGACCTCAGTTTCCTCCCCTGAAAGCTGAGAGGATCTGACAGGAGGGCCTCTAGGGTCCCTTCCAGCTCTAAATTCTGTCCCTATGAAAGGAGCATTCCTGAAAGTACCAGTCCTGAAATACCACTGTGGCAAGATTCCATGTATACTGGCATGTGATTGTCTGTCTCACTGACGTACGTTACCAAATGGAAATATTTCGGAGCATGTGATCACATGAGATCATGGGGGGGAAAGAGCTTTGTCACAGTAAAGCCCTGTGCAAATATTCAGGAAGGAGTTACTGTAAGTACTAGGATGACCACTGGGAGCCACTAAAAGGGTTTAGCTTCTCACGGGGCAAGAATAGCACAGGAGGCATCGTGGGGCAGGGGAAAGAACACTTGATTTAGGGTCAGAGAGTGGAGGGTCACCCCCCCAGCTCGACTACTCCTACCTGTGTGTGACTTTCTGAAAGTCACATGAGTTGCTTCATCTCACATCCAACCTCTAATAATCTCTCTCCAAACCATTCCCTTCTCTCCAGCCAGCCACCTTGGCTCCCATCCCTTCTCCCCAGAACTATTGTGGAAGCCTCCTAATTAGACTCCCTTTATTCAGGCCCTCCCCTCTCCAATGCTGGGCCATCTCCAGTCATCTGGATCTATATCTGGCCCACTGGACCCAGATGGCTCTGGAGGAGAAAGTGAGGCTGGTGACTCTGGAGAGACTCCCTCGCTTAAATCCAATTCACTTGCAAGTCATGGCATCACCCTCCTGACGTCATGGTCGTCTTTGAGAACGCAGGACAAACAACAACCCCTCTCCAATTCTTCCTTCTCACAGCTGCCAAAGCAGTATTCTGAGGTCATTACCCTGCTCAAGAAGCTTCAGGGGCTCCCTATTTCTTTAGGGACAAATTGCAAACTCTCAGGTATGGATTTTAAGGCTCTTCACAATCTGGCTCCAGCCTACCTCTCTAGGGTAAATAACATTACTCTTTCCCGTACTTAGAATGTTCTAGACAAATGGGCCCATTTGATGTTTCTCTCATCCCTGGAATTCTTCATTGTACCTTGTAAGCTGTCTCCCACAAATAATAGTAACAGCCAGAATTCATATAGTACTTTAAGGTTTGTAAAACACTCTATGAACAGGATCTCATGTGATCCTCATAACAACCCTTGGAGGTGGGTGCTATTCTTAACCCCATTTTACAGATGAAGAAACTGAAGCAAACAGTGGGTTAAGTGACGTGCTCATATTTACACAACCAATCAAATCCACTGCCTCATCGTTTCCACATCTTTGATTCCCTAGGTTCCTTTTCAAAGGGTCACCTCCTAGAGGAAACCTATCCTGATCCACTTCTATTGCTGGTGCCTTTCTTTCATTTGTACCTACTTTGTATAGATTTCCCATTTGGTTTTGTGTGCATATATATTTTCCCCCAGTGGAATGGAAGCTTCCTGAAGGCAGGGACTGTTTCAGTTGTCTTTGTATCCCCAGTGGCTAGCATAGTAGGTGGCACACATTGGTGTTCAGTCAGTTTTCGGTCATGTTGGACTCTGTGACCCTATTTGGGGTTTCTTGGCAAAGATACTGGAGTGATTTGCCATTTCCTTCTCCAGCTCATTTTACAGATGATGAAACTGAAGCAGAGTAAAATGACTTGCTCAGGGTCACATAGCTAGAAAGTACCTGAGGCTGGATTTGAATTCAGGAAGATGGGTCTTACTGACTCCAGGCCCAGCACTCTATCCATTGCACCTCCTACAGGCCCCACTTGGCACATAGTAGGTGCTTAAATGTCTGCTGTATTCAATCAATAAAATGAGGGGATTGAGTGAGTGGGATGCCCTCTGAGGTCCCTTCCAGAGTTAGATCCTTTGACACTAGCTGCCAATATGTACATCAATTCTTCAGTCTTCCAAATGAACTGGAAGGGAGAGCAGGGTGAGAGTGAGAAGTTTTAGAATCTTAGGATCTTAGCCTCTCAGAACTATATGGAAACTTAGAGTTCATTTATCTCACCCAGCCCCCTGTCTGATGCAGGAAACCCTTTCCTGGAAATAAAATTCTGAATGATTGACCAGTGTTTAACATTTAATAATTAAGAGGATCTTTTCTACTTGGGATTTTTAACTCCCCTTTTGACATGAAGACTGTGTTGCTCTGCTTAGCCTGTATCCTCAGGTCCAAAACACAGTCAAATGCCAAGCTCCCAAACCAGACAGACTTCCCCTAGCCCACCATCACAGCCAAATGAGCAGGGCTGGCCACACCTTGTCTCTTGGAGCAGCTCAGTCAACGTTGGGCAGGCAGGGCGACACACCCAGAAACGCCTACTGAGTATTTTTCTCTTCTCACTCTTTGATAAGCAAGCAATGCTTGACAGCCCAGAGACTTCCACCCATCACAGGTCACATTCACCCCTCTTATCACCCCCACATTGAGTGAAAAACATGGCCATCACACTGGCTTCCTACCACCCTGTAACAGAGAAAATAAAGTTACTGGGGAGCCTAGGACAGCATGGAACACCCCAGAAAGCTAGGTATACATGGGAAAGAGAAAGAACTCTGAATTAAAGAATGTTTTAAAGACAACCTCATAATTTCTAAGTGCTTACAGTCATTTAATAATAACAATAATAATAGCTAACATGTATATAGTACCTACTAAGTGCCAGGCACTTTACAAATATTATCTCAATTGATCCTCACTATAAGCCTAAGAGGTAGATGCTATTATGATCCCCCATGAGGAAACTGAGATTAAGTGGCTTGCCTGAGGTCACACTGTAACTGTCTGAGTTATTTGCTGTTGAGTCATTTTCAGTCCCATCGGATTCTTTGTGACCCTATATGTTTTTTTTTAAGCAACTGGGGTTAAGTGACTTGCCCAGGGTCACACAGCTAGTAAGTGTCAAGTGTTTGGTCTGAGGCTGGATTTGAACTCAGGTCCTCCTGACTTCAGGGCTGGTGCTCTATCCACTGCGCCACCTAGCTGCCCCTCCTATATGGGGTTTTCTTGGCAGAGATACTCAAGTGGTTTGCCATTTCCTTCTCCAGCTCATTTTACAGATGAGGAAACTGAGGCAAACAGGGTGAAGTGACTTGCCCCGGGTCAACCAGCTAAGAAGTATATCTAAGGCCAGATTTGAACTCAGAAAGACAAGCCTTGCTGATTTCCAGCCCAGTACTCTTTTCAGCTCCCTTTGAACAAGGTTAATCAGATAAACAGGGCTCCACTGCTTCACAGAATCCTAGATCTCAGAAGGGGGAAGAGCCTTAAAGATCATTTAGTCTAACCTGTATCTGAGTAAGAATTACCTCAACACCCAGTGAAAGTCCATATCCAGTCTGCTTGGCATAGGGAATAGAGTTCAAATCCCCCATCAGATACTTACTAGCCATATGACCTTGAGCAAATCATTTCACCTCTGCCTCAGTTTCCTCATCTGTGGAATGAACAGGTTAGCTTTGATGACCCCTAAGGTCCCATCCAGTTCCAAATCTATGATACTATGGCCTCCATTTCGGAGAACCCCACCAACCTCCTAAGATAGCCCAATCCACTTTGGTACAGATCTTATTGTTAAGGCATTCTTCCTTATGTCGAGCCAAAATCTCCTCTCTGCTCTCCCCTGCAAGGGCCCTCCACTACTCATAAACAAAGCAATTAACCATCCCCAAAAGAGACCCTCCATTTACTTACTACCTGCCCTTCCTCCTCTTCTCTGCCAATCTAAATCCCACCTCTTTATAAAAGTCGAGTTCCACAGTCACCTCCTATACTGTCTCTGATCACCCCCAGCCCACTGTGTATGACCCTTGAGAAACTCATTATCCTTCTCTGAGCCCTCAGCTTTCTTATCAATAACACTGAGAGAATTAATTCCTGCTGGCATCACAAGGCTTTGAGGAACAGCATAGCATAGAAGGAAAAGGACTGGATTTGGAATTAGAAGACCAGGGTTTTAAGGCCCACAATCTGAGCAGCATGGTGCAGCAGTAAGAAGGATGAATTTGGAGACAGACGACATGGGTTCAAATTCTGACTTGATCAGTTCCTCCTTGGGAGACTATGAACAAGTCACCTTCTCCGTTTCCTGATCTGTTAAATGAGGGAGGCTGAACTAGATGGCCTCAGATCCTTCCAGCTCTAACATTCTAAAATCTAGGAGCCTCTGCTCTACTACCTGTATGATTTCTAACTGCCATCAGGAGCACAGCACTGGCTCGGGCAATGTCAGCCAGCTGCCTAGTGAGAAGATCCCACCCACGCCAGTAGCGGTAGGAATCACACAATGTAGTGAACAGTGGAGGACTAAGGAATCAGAGACTGGATTCCAGCAGGAAAGAAGCTCCTTGAAGGCAGGGGCCCTTTTCTTGTTTTGATCTTTGCATCCCCAGCAGTTAGGATAGTGCCCAGAACATAGTAGGCACCCAATACATGCTTGTTGAATGAATGAAACAACACAGCAGGACCTCAATTCTCTGGAAACATGTAAATGAAGAGATTGAACTGGGTGGTCCCTTACATCCTTTCCAACTCTATTATGTTGTGTGAAGGGACCTGGAAAACAGAGGCGGGCTGGAGCCAACTCCAAACAGCTTGCCCCACTCATGTTGATTGTAAAATGTTCAGTGTAAGCATCTTGGAAATGGGTGAATGCAATAGATCAGGGCTAGATTTATTGCTTCATTGATTGTCTAGACTTAAGAAAGTGAGAAGGTGAGAAAGTGAGGAAATGTTAAAAAATGCAGATTAACCCTAAAAGTGTGCCTTGAGTACATCTCCAGCCCTCCACCCCCAGCCCATCATTAAACATTTACCTGCATGGCCCGATGGGTGTGTAGCCAGGAACTATTGTTGTCACTGGCAATAAACTAGGCTTTAGGGGGTCTGCTTTAATCTCCAAATTTAAATTAGCATATTATAATTAAATAGCTTCATGTATAAATTGGTCCTTCCAAGTACTGAAAGAGATTTGGGTTTCAATTCACAAACATTTATTAAATGCCTATGGCACAAAAAGAAGACTCATTCTCTGCTCTCAAGGCATTTACGATTGGGAGGAATATAAAACTGGTATGCAAATACATATAATAATACAAGGAAGAGTGAGTTAAGTCCAATGGTAATAATAACAATAACAATAACCCATGTTTTATAGACTTCAAGGTTTATAAAGCTCTTTCCTGAGAACTGTACAATAGGTACTGCCTGGACTATCCCCATTTCACAAACAAGAAAACTGAGGCTCTAAGAGGTGACAAGTGATTTGCCCGGGGTCACAAATCTATTAAGTGTCTGAAATAGTATTGGAATGCAAACACTACTACCCACCCACTCCCCCAGTCTCTAAGTCCAGTATTCTAACTACTATTCTGTGGTTTTCCCCAAGTGCAAAGGCAAGGGTGCAGACAAAGTACAAAGAGAACACTTTGAACACTTTGAGTAGGGGTGGGAAGGCAAGGCTTCATGGAGGGGGTGGCACCTGAGCTGGGCCCTGAAGACAAGAGTAAATTTCAATAGATTGAGACAGGATAGCAGCAGGAGCAAATTCACAGAAATGGGGCAGGGCAACAGAAGAACAGAAGCAGGGAGCAGCTCCTTTTGGCTAGCATCCAGAATGTGTGAAGGGGACTAGGCTGCGTTAAGGATGGACAGGTTGGAGCCAGATGGCAGAGGGTCTTGAGTACAATGATCAACGGAGTAAAAAACGCTGGCAGACAATCAGGATGAATTTCTTGGATGACGCTGTGAAAGGTAGCTTGAAGAAGAGAGCCACTGGAGATTGAGACACCAATTAGGAGACAGTCAAGACTCTCAAGTAGTTTAATTATTCCCCTATTGTCCTATTTATCCAGTCATTTTGTTTGGCTAACCTGCCCCTGAGATCAGAACTAAGTTATTAGAATTCAGTCCTACCCAAGGGTCAAAAAAAAAAATCCCAGTTAGCAAAAGTCCCAGGGAAATGCCCCCTGACCACAGATCCACTTGTTCTGGCTTCTAGAAATGTTTCCCTGAAAATAGAAACTTGTCGGGGAGCAAAAGAATCCCTGCGTGTTAGAAACACTGTTATAGATGTACACCTTACCCTCCATCACATTTTCCCAACCCTTCCTCCCTCTCTCCCCAACTTTGATTTTTCATCTGTTGTTCCTGCCGAGAAGAATGATCTTTGGACTGGAGACAACAGAACAAAATGAACTAATAAGGAGTTGATACCCCAAGATAACTGGGGAGTTGGTATGAGAGCAACAAGCACCTAACTAGCTGCCTTGGATAGATTCAGGATACTAGGCCCAGATGAATTACCTCTTCTGGTCCAAAAAGAACTAGCAAATTTGATTGGTAACCCACTCTCTATCATGGATATAATCTTTGAAAAATCACGGAGAATGGGAGAGGGAGAAGAGAGGAGAAAGATGCATATGATCCCAATTTTAAAAAAAAATAACAGAATCAACTCCTCAAGCTGTGAGTGAGCTTGACCTTGATTCCTGGCAAATTTCTAGAATGGATTATTAAAGGGATGGTTAGTGAACATTCAGAAAAGAAAGCAGTGATCCCAAAGAGCTGGCATAACTTCATAAAGCACAGGCCAGGCCAGAGTAACTTTATTTCCTAACAGGGTTACTCTCCTGGTGATTCAAGGGAGTGCTGTAGTTTTCAGTGAAGCATTTAACAATTTTTCTTATGCTATTTTTGTGAAAAAGACGGAAAGATGAGGACTACAAATCAACATCAGAAGGAGAGATGGGAGATGAGTAGCCACACAGTAGTTCTTCCAGTTGATTCTCTAGGATTTTCTAAGCATACTATCACAGCATCTGCAAAGAGTAAGAGCTTTGTTTGCTCATTGCCAATTCTGATTCCTTCAATTTCTTTTTCTTCTTTTAAGGCCAAAGCTAACATCTCTAGTACAATACTGAATAATAGTGGTGATAATGGGCATCCTTGTTTCACCCCTGATCTTATTGGAAAGGCTTCTAGCTTATCACCATTACAGATAATGCTTGACAGCAGTTCTTCTAGAGAAAATCTGGGGGTTCCAGTGGACACCCAACTCGATGAGTCAGTCATGTGATACTGTGACCAAAAAACTAACGTGACCTTGGGCTGCATTAAGAGAAGAATGGGGTCCAGCACAGTACCTGGCTCCCCAGCCTCCCTGAACTTCCTGCCAAAATTATTCTTCCTGAAATGTAGCTTTCACCACAGAAACCTAGAATCCCAGAGAGAGAAAGGTCTTCAGAGAGCCTCTAAGGTCAACCTCTCACCTGATGCAGGAAATCTTTAACTGTCTCCCTGACAAGAGATGATTTAGTGTCTGCCTGGATACCTTAGTAACAAGGAGCTCGCTACTGCTGTCACTGCTAGCAACTGCTTAGGCCAAACTAAAAACTTTGCTCCTGGGAATTCCTGTTCACTGATCATTGTACAAAGTATTCTGATGCAATTATCATCCTCATCCTCTTCATCATTGACATTTATATACCACTTAGCAATGGGCAAAGCATTTTACATACCTCATCATCACGGAATATTGTGGATATATAGCTGTCTGTGTTTATGTCTTATCTCTCTAACTAAGCTAAGTGATCCTCAAGGCAGGAACTGCCTTATCTAAACTTTCTATTACATCTCTCCCCTAGAACAGAACAGGTCTCTTCACCCAATAGGAGCCTAATAAATATCTGTTCTATTATTCTACTATAATGCTCCTATTTTTGCCTACAAGAGAAAAAAAAACCCTACTCAGGAAATCTGTCAGATCATATCCACATTTTCCATCCTGGCATTCAATGTCCATTCCTCTTATCCAGCCTGCTACTATTGAAAACATTAATTCCTGCTCTGCTCTGCTCTGCTCCCAAATCCCCACCAGGCTCACTCACAGTCTCATCTCTGGACTTTGACTGTGCTAGCCTTCCCATGCCTGGGATGCCCTGGCTAGACTGATAAAATCCCAACCACTCTTCCAGGCCCAGTTCAGGGGGACACCTCGATCTTCTTTCTTTTCCGGTTAAGGGAACATATACACAGCAGAAAAAAGGCTTGATTTGGAGTCTGAAGACCTGATTTTAAATTTCAGCTTTGCCATTCACTACCTAATAGGACTTCGGACAAGTCATGTCATCACCCTAGGGCCTCATTTTCTCCATCTATAAAAACAAAGGAAGTGCCTGGTGCAGAGTAAGATCTCAATCAAATCTTCATAAGTTGAGTAGGATATATATAATAACAATAATTAGTAGTAGTAGTAATAGCCAGCTTTTATTTGGTACCTTAAGGTTTACAAGTCATATAATACATACATAAATATATGTGTATATATACATACATATATCTATATCTATCTAATCACATCTGATTCTCACAACAACCCTTGGAGGGAAGTGCTATTATCCCCATTTTATACATAGGGAAACTGAGGCTGGGAGAACAAGGAGGGTAGATTTGATGATTTGAAAGGTCCTCTATGAGGTTTTAATCCTAGCATCCACTCCAATCCCTACCTCTGTACAGTTCCCGTCCTTTCCTGCCCTGTCTCCAACTCTCCCCAATGCAAAGAACCTCAGCCAGACTCCACTGTAGTATCTAAGTCTCCCTTGGGTGAGAAATCCATGGAGACACTGCGATACAAGTTACAGGTATTTGCACTAGCAACAGTGTTAAGGCCCACAAAGCCAAGGAGTGGCTATGGGTAACATTGTTTCCATGGAAGAAGGGCTTTCGTTCTTCCTGGAGCTTCAGAGAATCCATCTCAACCCTGGTACAGCTGGTGACCCCAGTCCAACTTCTTCATTTTATAGATGAGAAAACCTAGAGAGATTAAAGGGCTCTCCCAAAGGCACACAGGTAGTAAGTGGCTGACCTGGAATTTGAACCCAGGTCCTTGGGGTCCAAAAACAGTGGATCAGGTTTCAGGGCTGAAAGAGGTCAGAGTCCACCCCATCCCACTCCACCCCCATTATTTTTAAAATTTCCACTTATATCTTTTGTTTTTACACAATCTTCATTACCACCCAAATGACCATCCCTCTCCAAAGGGCCACTCCCTTGTGACAAACATATTTTTAAAAGAGGTGGGAGGGAGGGAGAAAGAGAGGGGATCTTTTCAACCAACCCAACATAGTCAACCAGGTCTGATACACCACATGCAATGATCTATCCCCACAGTCACACACCTCTGCAGAGAAGGGAAAGAAATACATTTTCTCATCTCTTCTCAGAGCTAAGCTTCCATCCTTTCAGGTTAAAGAATACTAAGGACCAGAAAAGTTAATTGATTTGCTCATAGACACATTCCTACTGAATATCTGAGCTAGAATTTTAAGCCAGACCCATTGGCTCCAAGGTCACAACTGCCTGCAATACACCTCACTTCCCACGGGCAGGCAGGCCAGCCGGCTATGGATATATTCAGCTTGGGAGAAGATTGGTTTGAGGATTTAGTTTGGGACTCAAGTGGACGTGATGAAGGATGATAGCGAATAGCATTAGCGACCGACATTAATATAGTGTTGTAAAGTTGACCCACATTAAGTCATGTGAGTCTTCAAACAATCCAATGAAATACACGTTTTAGGTATTCTCTCCATTTTACAGATGAAAACGTTGCAGTTCAGGGAGTGAAGGGACTCTCCATGTTACATAGCTAGTGAGTATCGAAGGAAAGATCTGAACCCAGTTCCGCTTGATTCTAAGGGAGACACTCTAGCCACCATATTATGCTGCCTCTAAATCAGGGACTCTGAAGCTTCTTTGTGCGCTGAATCCCTTGGGTGATCAGTCTGGTGAAGCCTATTGACCTCCTTCTCAGAATCAGGTTTTTAAATGAA
This sequence comes from Phascolarctos cinereus, assembly GCF_003287225.1. Classification (NCBI taxonomy): domain Eukaryota; kingdom Metazoa; phylum Chordata; class Mammalia; order Diprotodontia; family Phascolarctidae; genus Phascolarctos; species Phascolarctos cinereus. Next base: position 683,788,823 of record NW_027555847.1, on the reverse strand, counting down.
TAAAATAAAATACACAGGATTTCAAAGGAAACCAATTATACGGAAACGCAGCTATCAAATTAAAAATAAAAACAGGTTTGTAGAAAACAGGATTAAAAAACAACAACAATATCCCTATGCTAAAGGAAGAGTTGGGAAACAACCATGTGCTTAGGAAGGCTGCAGGAGAGGAGGGGGAGAGAGGTATCTGATTTCTGCTGCCTGCGTCATCAAGAATCTCAACCAGAAGGAGTTCCCTGAGGGACCCATGCCAGCAGGGTCTCACACATGCATTCAAAAACACCACTCACACACCCCCCCCCATTCAATAGCAAAGGATTTGGTTTATCTATAATCTCAATGTTTGGGAGGCCAGGACCAGCTAGCCAGTCAGTGTTCATCACCATGCTGTTTGCTGTTGTTTGTCCTTTGTTCTAAAAGAGGACCATGACATCAGGAAGGTGACTCCATGACTTGCAAGTGAATTGGATTTAAGTGAGGCAAGGCTGTGCAAAGTCACCAGCCTCACTTTCTCCTCCAGAGCCATCTGGGGCCAGCGGCCAGATATAGATCAGGACGACTGGAGATGGCCACCACCATGCTATTATCACAGCATTCAACTGACATTATTTTAGGAAGCTTGATCTTCAAAACTGACTTTTCCCAGCTAAAAATGTGCTTGATGGACTGAGCAGAGAAACTCCCTCTGCTATAGCTCCACCCTCTACCCCAAGCCACGATGGAGGTTCCAGGCTTTTCATGAAGCTCCACACCCCACCCCAAGCCTAGGCCCAACCTTAGCTCCTGCCCATGTACCTTTCACCATCCCCCAGCTGCCCAATCTCCCCTGCCTATTTCTTCCCAGGGCACCAGCCCCCCAGGATGAGAACCCAGAGAAACAGAGACAGGGCCAGGTTTCCAAGGCCTTTTTTCCTGAATGACTTTATTCAAAATCCAAGAGTGATCAACTTTGTCAACACTTCCAGGAAAGGGGGGGGCAGGGTGGGAAAGAGGAGGCCCCTGACTGGGAGCAGAGGTTCCTGAATTTCTCAAAGTGGAAGGCGGGCCCCTGGTCTCTCTAGACAAACTCGTTTAACTGCAATATTGGAGGGGCTGCTTGGAGGAGCCAGACCCACTGTCAAACTTTAGTGCTCAAAATACTGTCTGGATTGAGAGAAGTTTCTGGAACTTAAACTTGGTTTACAGTAAATACCCTGCAGACAGTAAAGCTAAGTGATTGAAAACCTGAAAACTGGGAGAGGAAGGCAGTGCTGGCTTGGACTAGACTTCAGAGAGAGTGGATTAGCAGAAAGAGGGCAAGATTTGGAGTCAGAAGACTTCAGATCAAACCTGAGCTCTAAAACTTACTACCCATGTGACCTTGTACAGGTCTTTTCCTTCCCTCCCCCCTATCCCTAGGCCTTGTTTTACCCATTTGTATAACAGGAGAGGCATTCGACTACATGAAGGTCCTTTCAGCTCTACAACATTTGAGGGGTGGCAGACAGGCACGGAGGCCATCTCCAACACCTAACCAGCTGTGTGACCCTGGACAGGTCTTTCAAACTCTCTGAACCTCAGTTTCCTCATCTGTAAAATGAGGATAATAGGCACCTACCCGTTGTTGGAAGGTTCAAATACAGTCTCACTTACAAGAGATAAAGCCAAGTTGTTCTCAAATCCCAATTTTTCTTGCACAGCCAGAGCACATATAACTGTTTGGGGGGGGGGAAGGGTTGCAAGGAAACTGCCCCCACTTTGCCCCCTGGGACCCAAATTGAAAGTTTCCCGATTGAGAAAACAGCCTCATTCAGTCTAAGAAGGAGAGAGGTTGCCCAGGAGTCTCCTATTACAATCCATTTCTCAACCCTTGGCAGGAGGCAGACAAAAATACTCACTCCCTGCTGGCCACACAGCAACGGACAGTCTGACAGACAGTCAAAAGGACCTTGTTTGTTTTCTTTAAATCTCCTGGCCTTCCCTGGCTTCCCAGTTACACCCGGCTGACTCCCAGAGTCCCTCAGAGTCCTACACATCACAGACTTGTTGGATAAATCATTCCTGCTCTGAGATCTCCAGTTCAAAGGGACTTCAGACATCACCCAGTCCAACTCCCTCCTTTTAACAGTGAGGACATGAAAACCCAGAGAAGTCATGTGGCTTGCCCAAAGTCACACAGCTAGTAAGTAGCAGTACAGGGATTTGAACCCGGGCCCTCCAACTCCCCACCTAACACATTCTCTCTAGTACTCTGCTGCCTGAGAACCCTGCATCGGAGAAAGCCTTATTTCCAAGATGTTAAGCCAAACACAAATGGTAATGGGAAATTTAGTAGGAAGAACAGAAACAAAGGCTCATGGGAACAGAGAGTTAAGAGCACAAAATCCCAGAATTTTCATATCAGAAGAGCCCTGGGGCTATCTAGGCCAATTCTGTGATTCTGTGACCCCAAACAATTCCCTGTCCGTAAAATGAGAAGACCTCAGCGCTCAAGCTTTACAATATGATATGACATGATATTTGACCACAGGTGCTCGTCACAATAGCCCTGACAAGCGGTCATTGTCTTTGCCTGAATACCTTCCAAGCAACCTGGGCTAATTAAGGACCCAGTGAATTGGGGGAGTCCTTCCTTCTATTGACCCTAAATCTACCTCTCTGAAACAGTTACCTATTGTTCCTACCCTGGGGCTTCAAAGTCCTTAAGTGTTGGGCAAGACCCTGGACACATTCTCCACTGCCGGACCTGAGTATCCCTGCCTGCAAAATATGTCTCCTGACTTGATTCTTGCTCATTCATCTGTCAAACGTTTATTAAATTCCCACTGTGTACAGATTCCTAGGTGCCCTACTGGAAGAGATACAAAGAGATACAAAGTCCCTGGAAGGGACTTCTATCTGTATACTTGGTTTTCCCCTGCTGAAACAGTGTATAGGCTTCTTGAGGGTAGGGATTGTTAACTATCTGTCTTTGTATCCCCAGTGCCTAGCACACGGTAATCACTTACACGGGATTGAATTGTAGGTACCTTAGAGATCAATCATTCTGCTCCAATGCCTTCATTTTCTAGAGGGGAAATTGAGGCCCAGAAAGGGAAAATGATTCACAAAGGCAGTAAGTAAGATGCAAGTGCCAGGTCTGAACCCAGGTTTTCTGCCTCTGAATCCTGAGCTCTTTGTCCTACAGCATACTACCTTGAGCCTAAAAACAGATCTGTTTGTAGATGTTTATAAACAGATTACAGAAGGGGGGAAGGGGAGAGAAAGACAACAGAGTTCTTTAACCTGTGAAACAGCTAAGCACCCAGTTAAGTGACATCTTAGTTTTAAGAGTCATAAATCCAGTTCCAAATTGGCAATGAGCTAATTCCTAAGAGAATCAGACATGGGGTTTTCCTTGAGGAGGCCTCTTAACAACAGAAGCCACAACACGCCTGTTTCTTAAAGTCAAACCTTATTGTGAAACAGGGGGTTACCACAAACTGGATAAACCTAACCTGAATCTAGACTCCATCCAAATTAATCATTCTGGTCCTCAGAGTCAGGAAGGTGCCAAGGGAGGGAGGAGAAGTGGAAAAACAGGAGGGACAAAAGGGAGGGGTAGGGGGGTAGGGGTGGGGAATGGAGAAAGGCAGGGCCAGAGAAGGCCCCTCAGGGGCCAGCCAGTCAAAACCCCACCTGAAGAAGAGGCCCACTAGAATACATCCAACAAGCAACCTTCCTGTCTCTGCTTAATGACCTACAGGTAGGGGAGACTCTGCCTTCTTTGGCAATCCCTTTTACTTCTGGCTATCTCCACTGGTCAGGAAGTTGTTCAATATATGGAGCCTGAATGTACATCTCTGTAACTTCCATTGCTGCTCATTCTTCTCTATAGGGCCAAGGAAAACAAATCTAACTCCTTTTTTCCAACATTATGCTAATTCTTCAAATACTAAATGACTGCTATCATGTCTCTCCTCTCTTCTCCTTTACCCAAAGTCTTCTTTTCTCCAGGCTTCTTCTCTCCCATTATATCCTCCCTGATAAATGCCTTAGTTGTTAGGGAAACAAACACAGTTGGGTTGCTCCAGATAATATGGTTGGGGCTGGTTCTGAAGGATAAGTACCACATGATAAGACAAGCATTTGCTCAATACCTACTGTGTGATGGGGAACTCATTACCCACCCTGGTGCAGCCTACTCCACTTGTGATGGCTCTAATTGTTAGGAATTTTTCCTCCTTATAATCAAGCTGAAATCTGCCTCTCTACCCCCCTGCAAGAACACACCAGCTCCAACATAACTAAGTCATGGTCTTCAAAAGATGCCTTTCTCTTTCTCTCTGCCTCTCTAAACCCACCCACTCTTTAATGCCCAGCTCCAGGCCTACCTCTTCTCCAAAGCTCTCTCAGACTGCCACAGGTCTCTCCCCCTCCCCTGAGCTCCTACTGGGGCTCCTCCTGAAGACACTTACAGCCTATGCCTCTCATTTGGTGACTACCCTGGTCTAGCTGGAGTTAATTCAATGAGCGTAGAATGAAAAATAAATTTTAAAAAAACCACTGGATGAATACTAAAGAAATGCCACCGTGAGCTAGGCACTGTACCAGGTACTGCCAGTACAAAGGCAAAAACCAGTCACACTCATCTCAAGGAACGCGTGTTCTCCTAGAAGGAGACAACATGTACACAGATAAATAAATACAAAGTATAAACAAATAACACAGAAGTCATTTCAAGAGCTACTGAGCACTAACAATGGGGGAGGGGGAGGAGCACGGTACAGAATTAGGAAAGGTCATACGTAGGTGTCATCTGAGCCATACTTTGAAAAAAATAAGCTAAGGATTCTATGAGGCAGAAGTGAGAAGGAAGCAAATTCCAGACAGTGGGGGGTCAGCCTATGCAAATACCTAAAGTCAGGAGATAGCTACCTTCTCCAGGGTTTAGGGCCTCTCTTTGATTTATCAACTCACTAAACTTCTCTTAGTTCTAGAGCTGAAAGAGATCCCACAGGCCATCTAATCCAACCCCTTCATTTTACAGATGGGGAAAATGAGGCCCAGGAAAGTTGAGACTTGCCTAAGGTCACACAAGTAGTAAGAATCAAAGATAGAAGCTGAACCCAAGTCTTCTGACTTGGAAGCTCTGTGAAGCAAAGGATTGTATCTTGATCTTTGATGATTCCGAAGCTCCAGCACACTTGTGCTTGATGGCATGGTGAAGAAAAAGTTACATCCCTCATTGTCCTGAAACCCAGAAGGTCCTCTTTCCCTTTACATTATTCCTCCCAGATTTAAGGGTACAAATTTGATATCAATGGGGCCTGAAAAACTCAGACTCTTTGCCTTCCCCTTTCAAATAATCTGAGCTCTGATGATTCTCAATAATAATAAAAATAATGACAGGGTGACAAATCCCACCTCAGTCAGGAGGACCTTAGGAGTTCCTCAAATGAGCCCCTGTGCATCCTGGGGAGCAGCTGCTCCTCATTCACTGTCTTTCTTGCTGTTCGATGCTTCCCCCATGTTAACAACTTCAGAAAGAAGCCCAGAACTCCCTAAGCCAGGAGCTAAGGATGCAAAAGCACCTGCGAAGGCCCTGAGAGTCAGGTGCCCCACCCCCTACCCAAAGACAGAGCAAACAGGCCGGAGAGCCAAAGTACTGTCCCAACCAAGCCTTTCCATCTCTCCTGAGTTCCTGCCCAGACATCTGCTGGAAGCCCTTTCCAGAGGCACTGTTCTACATCTATCAGAAAACCAGGGGATGGAATGTTGCAAGGGAAGACCCTGGTTTATGGACTGACCATCAGCCAGGGCAAGAAACTTTAAACAAGAGAAGGAACAAAGCCAAAGTTCCTTTGTCAGGGCTAAGAATTAGCAGGTCTCAGCAGACAGAGTAAGAAAGCTGGAGTGCGAGCCACAGAGCTACACTTTAAAGGAACGCTACGTGTGACCCTTGGCAGGTCTTTGGCTCTCTGAGCCTCAGTTTCTCTTTCTGCACAATGAAAGGATCTCTAAAGTCCTTTGGCTCTGCAGATCTGTGGCTCCATGTGGCTCCTACAACAGAGCTGGATTGGGACCTTGGAGATCCTCCTGGCCAACCCCTTCACTTCATTCCAAACCATCTCCTCCCCTATAACTGACCCAGGCTGGGCCTCAGCCCCTCCCACAGCAATTTGGAGTTGGGAACAACCACAGAGAAAACCCTTGCAAGGCACACACTGGGATGGGGATGGGGGGTGGGGAGGTGGGAAGGGTTCATTCATCAGGCTGCTTTTCTCAGGACCACTGGCTAAGACTCCCAGAGGAGAAAGGCAAAATCCGGGCTTTTAAATGTAAAGCCAGACATTTCTAAGAGCCTCAGGACCTACTCCTGGGGCAGACATTCCTGAGATTGAGAAGGGGTGAAAGAATTCTTCAGCAATCACTGGCCAATGCCCCATAATCTCCACCAGGTCAAAGCGGTGGTTGGTGCTGGAGCTGAGGGCACTCTGAGACCTGGAGACTCAGGCTATGATTAGATCTTGCTTCAGGACACCCAGGAAGGGTAGGGGATGGGGAGAATCAGGAGGACAGAGCTGAGTGGACCCCCAGTGGGGGCTCACAGAGGACACGAAGGAAGCCAAGGTGGTCCAAGCTAAGCTACAGAACCTGGGAGATGTTGGACCTGCCTGAATCCTAAGGTTGGAGCAGACCCCCGGGGCCCCCCAGAGAAACCTGTAGCTGAACTTTGGGAGGTCAGAGGCCAAGGTCAGCTCCCTGAGACCAGGCCGTGGCAGCCCCAGCCTGCAGGGCTGCACTGGGGGGGCCTCTCGAACGCAGGCTGCAATAGGGACAGAATCGGGGCCCAGGGAGAGAGACCCTAGGACTCACCTTCTCCAGAGATCAAGCCACACGAAGTGCTCAGCAGCAGTAGCAGTAGCGGGGGCAACCCGACAGTGAGCGGCCGCACGGCCCCCATGGCTCTGGGGACACAGACCGACTGACAGCCGGGGGGCGGCGGCAGACGGGTGGGCGAGCAGTGGGTCAGAGGGCCCGGAGCGGGCGGGAGCAGGGGGCGGCGGGCTCCATCCCAGCAGGGCAGGGAAAGGCAGCGCGGGCCCAGGCGGGCCGTACCCACGGTGCTTTAAACACCCCGCGCAGGAAATGTGGAGGGGGCTGCCCCCCCGGGGGCACGAGAGGGGCCCGGGAGGGGCGTGGGCCGGGGCCACTTCACTCCTCACCTCCGCCGCCTCCTCCTCCTCCTCCTCCTCCTCGGCGCTGGCTGGGCCGCGTCCAGCAGCAACCCTGCGCCCCGCCCGCGTGCCCGCCCCCTCCCCGGAGATCGCGGCCCCGGCCCAGGCCCTGTAACCCCGGCAGCCCGAGGCTGGACAGCGCGGCTGTGAATTGGGCACTGCACTCAGGCGAGCGGGCCTCGGCCGCGCGCGGCCCCCCAGGTCCCTGCTCTGGCCCTGTCCCCTCCTTCTTCTCGGCGGCCCCTTCCCCGCAGGCACCAGCGCTCCCCGCTCCTTGCTCCCCGCTCGAGTCTGGCCAGTAAACACAGCGGCCCCGTCAGCTGGGCTGGGCTGGCCCTGGCCGGGGCGCTAGAAAAGACGGCGCGGAACATGAGAGGGCTGGAAGGGAGGGCGCTGGGGACCCAGCGGCGCGGGGGCGGGAAGGGAAAGCGGAGGGCGGACTGGGGATGAAGGGGGCGGGGTGGGGCGGGGCCAAAGGTGGGAGGAGGTGAGGAGGAAGAAGCCCCCGGAGGAGGGGGACTGAGGAGGGGCGCAGAAGGTGGGATGAAAGGAAAGAGGTTTACGACATCCGATAACCTAAGGGCCCTTCTAGCTCTGTGTTCTAAGGACTCTTCCAGCTCGACATTCTAGGTTCTAAGGTTCAATCCCTCTCTGACATTCTGCGTCCCAAGGCCCTTTCAGCTCCCATTCTGTATTCTGTGTTCTAAGGTCTCTCCCAGCTAAGACACTCTATATTTTAAGGTCCTTTCCAGTTCTGACATTCTCTGTTCTATGACTGAATCCCACAATAAGACCTATAAGAGTTCAGAGGGAAAGTCCCCTTATGTCCTCCTTCCTCTTCTGCTGCTATATTGTACCTAACTTTTAAAGTCCAACTCATAAAGCCATCTCCTCCAGGAAGTCTTCTTTCATTTCCCTGTTACCTGGTTGGTAACATCTTCCCCTCGCATAAATATTTATTTCAAACCTCTCTAATCCACATAATACTTATTATAGCTATCTAAAACCATACGCTTCATGAGGAAATGGAGGGTGGCTTATCCAGTTTGTATCTCCTTCAGGGCTTAACACAGGGCTCTGAAAACAAAGACACTTGATAAACGTTAGGCAAAATAATTAAATGACTCTGCCCCTTGTTTTATCAGCTCTCCAGGGAGGGAGCTCTATTGGGAAGGGAGAACACGAGTTCGTTGTCCTCAACCTAAGAGGCAGTACATACCAACAACATTATCCAAGGACAGGAAAATATATTTGTCACACAATGGCTGTGAAAGTTTTAGAGTCATAAGGCAGGATCATAGGTTCAGGTCACTTCGGAGGCCATAAGTAGGGGCAGAGGGCAAGGTCACAGTTCCCAAGAATGAACAGGAAAAAGAGATTGTTTGAATTCAGAACTTAGAAGGAACTCAGCCAGAATCTATGTGAATAGTCTTGGTCTCATTAAAGAAAAGCAAGAGGATTTTCCCAAACATCTTTCTGAACCATCCCTGTTTGTCAGCCTTGAGCAAAGAAGTGCATCTCTATCTACACTCAGAGTCACAGAGGAAGAAGGACCCAAAAAGACCAAATAGTCTACCCTTCTTTGGACAGAGAAAGAAAGTGAGCACAAGAGGGGAAGACCCTGGCCTAAGGTTTCATGGGGTATCAGTGGCAGAGCTAAGTATCCTAACTCCAGGCCAGAGCACTACCAAGATAAGAACGGCTTCTGAACTGATTGTCTTCCTTAAAATAAATGCCTGTCTTTCACATAGACTTTAGTCTCTTTAGAACCAGACGCTGGGGAAGAGTAAGGCAATGCAAAAGCTCCCCAAGTCACTAAAAGGCCCTCTGGGATTTGGGAGTATAGACTTGATCAAGCACACTCCAGTAGATTTGCCGAGGACAGAAAATATTAAAAACGGAGGGAGGCTGTAAGTGTAGGAATCAGCCTAGATGATGACATCCCAAGTGGAGAGATGCTACACTCCAGAAACCTTAACCAGGTGAGAACGAACTAGGTATGAGCAAGCCCTGGGCACCTCCATCCAATCAATTAATCATGGGCATTGGACCAAGTCCTAAGTGATAATTTAGATATCTTTGAAATATGATAAAGTAGGTAGCATTTACAAAATGCTTTAAGGTTTGTAAAACCTTTAAAAGTGTTTTCTGATTTTATCCTCACAATAAGCCTGTGATGGAGGTGCTATGGCTATTCCCAGTTTACATTTGAGGTAACTGAAGCAGACAAAGGTTAAGTGACTTGCTCAGGATCACACAGCTAGTGAGTGTCTGAAGTGAGATCTGAATTCAGGTGCTCCCAACTGCAGATCCAGCACTACCCACGACAACACCCAGCTGTCTCAACAGCCTTGAAAGCCACTGGATGAACCAGAGAGAAGTGGTACCTTAATTCTGGTTTAGAGACTTGGTCTCTCCCTGCACCCAGTGGGCTTCTATAAAACCCAAAAGTACATTCAAATCCTGGATTCCATCCTCATCGCCTTTCCACTCAAGCCTCGGAAAGAGAATTTCTAGGGGGAGGTGGGAGGAATAGAGCCAGCATCAGTCTCCTCCCCACTCCACCCCCTTCAACCAGAAGAAGACTTTTGTGAACTTTGGAAGACCAGAGGATTTGGACTTTAGTGTCCCAGCGGACAGCAGCGGGCAGAAGCTATGTCTACATCAGGACTGAGAAAATATAGCTCTCTCCCTTCACTGCCAAAGTGGAGGATTAAGGGTACGGAATATTGAATATACTCTTGGTTAGTTTTACTGAACTGCTTTGTTTCTGGGTTGTTTTTTTTTTTAAGCTTTTTGATATAAAAGAGAAGTATCACTTGGTAGGGGAAGGGAGAGGGACATGTCCAGAAGTGAATGTGATATAAAAACAAACTCCAATTTTTTAAAAATAAGATTTTTAAATTTAAAATAAAACAATACACCATATATAGATTTATTTTATGTGACTATGCTTGTTTATTTTGAAGACTGTATCTTTATTTGGGAAAAAAAATAGGAGGAGAAATCTAGAGATACCATTGCAAAAAAAATAAATAAATAAAAGAAACCAAAAGCATTGTTGAAGTATTTTTAAATGCACAAAAGAGAACAGAAGGGAAGTTCAGAAGAAAACAGACAAGCAGGACAGCTCTGAAAGTTATATATTGAATTTATTCAAATTAAAAATGAGCTGTATGTAGAGATCCATGATTTCCCCATATAAAATGCTCTTTTTTATTTTAAATTGTATATGGAAATGTTCTCTCTTTTTGGTGTTTGTTAAATTAAAATTTTTTGATGTTTCATTTAAAATAAAATAATATAAATGTCTATATAGCCCCCAACAAAGTGGAAGACAGAAAGATGCTATATATAACAAAATATTCATAGCAGCACTTTTATGGTAGAAAAAACTGGAAGCAAAGTAGACATATATCAATTGGAGAATGACTAAATAAATAATGGAATGCTATTGAACCATGAGAAAGAAATAATATAAGGAATTCAGAGAAACATGAGAGGACTCGTTTGACCTGGTACAGAATAAAGTAAGCAAAACCAGGAGAAAAATATATATGGTAACTATATTTTATGTAAATGAAGACAATACTAAAAGACAGCTAAACTCAGATGAATTGCATTGACCAACCTTTGTCCTGGAGGAAAAAAATAATGAAATGTACTTTCCTCCTTTTGCTAGAGTCGGGGGGCTACTGGTACAGAATATTGAATAAACTGTCAAGTACTAGTTGTATTTGCTTGTTTAGTTGTTTTTTCTTTGTTCTGTAACCTATGCACAGGCCATGCCTTGTCATCTCTTTTGCAATTTTACTGACCAAAGAAATCAAGGGGATGCCCATCAATTAGGGAATGACTGAACAAGTTATGGTATGTAAATGAGATGAATACTACTGTGCTGTAAGAAATGATGAATGAGATAGTTTAAAAAAAAACCTGGGAAGACCTATATGAATCGATGCAAAGTGATGTAGGCAGAACTAGAAGAACAATTTACACAGCAATAGCAATATTGTAAGGATAATCAGCTGTGAAAGACTTAGTAACTCTGATCAATGATCCTCAATAATTCCAAAGGACTTAAGATGAAAAATGCTATCTACCTTCAGAGAGAGAACTGATAGACTCAGAGTACAGATTTAAGCATAAATTTTTTCTCTTTTTCCTTTTTGGCACACGGCCAATGTGGAAATATATTTTGCATGACTTCATATGTATAATGGATATTGTATGTCTTGCCTTCTCTGTGGGTGGGGGAAGGGTGGAGGGAGGGAGAGAATTTGGAACTGAAAATAAAATAAAACTGAATTCTATAAAGTGAATTATTATTTACATTTGGTTCCAGGAAGATGATGCTTCAGGGACAAAGAGAGCTGCTCTTGTGCCCTTCCCTGAGTCTCTGGGAGGGGGTGTTTTCAATCAATCAATTAATAAGTATTTATTAAACCTTCCTAACAAGAGAAGCGCCTTAATCCAGGGCCACCCAGCTTCCACATACCTACTCCAGCAAACCCTTGAAGTTTGCACCTGGCCAAGTAATGATCAAGAAATCTAATAAGAAGCTACATTACGTGACCTCTTCCATTGCATGACAAATTCATTCAGAAGCTCACAGGCAAATAGGAAAAGGGTCCCTCAAGCAAAAGAAGTGCCATCAGGGCCAAAGATAGGACATGTATGGTCTTCAAGTGTCTGTGTCCCAAGGCAGCAGGAGTAGAGGGATCTACTGAAAAAGGTCCAGGGAGAATTAAGTATCTTTGAAGACAAAGGAGTAAACCCTACTCAACAAATGAATCCCTGAAAACTAGAATAGAACAAAAAGAAATCAATGACTCTGTGAAACAGCCAGAAATATCAAAATGAAATCATGAGATTTGGATTGATCTATGGCTAGAGGACATAAAATTTTTACTATACAACATTTAAAAGTTTTTGCGCTAACAAATCTAATATGGTGAAAACTAGAAAGGCAAGGGGAAAAATATTTGCAGCAAGTTTCTCTGATAAAGGTCTCATATACAAGATATAGAGGGAACTGATTCACATTTATGAGACTAAGAACCATTCCCTAATAAATAGTCAAAGGACACAAATAGGCAGTTTTCAAAGGAAAAAAAAAACAAACTGTCAACAGCCATATAAAAATATTCTAAATCACTAATAACCAGAATGCATATTAAAGTGATTCTGAGGTTCCACTTCACACCCATAAAATTGGCAAAAGTGACAAAAGATGAAAATTACAAATGTCAAAGGGGCTGTGGGAAAACAGATAAACTACTGCACTGTTGAAGGAAATGTGAATTGGTCCAACCATTCTGGAAAATAACTTGGAACTATGCTCCAAAAGTTACTAAACTGTGCATACCCTTGGACCCAGCTATACCACTATTAGGTCAATACTCCAAAGGAAAAAAACAGGAAAACTACCTATAAGTACAAAAATATTTACAGTAGCTTTTTTCATGGTGGCCAAAAATTAAAGAAGCATCCTCCTATTGGGGAATGGCTGAACAAATTATGGCATACGAATGCAGTAGAATATTATTGTGACATGAGAAATGATGAAATAGTTTCAGAGGAAACTGAAAAGACCTCTATGAACTGATATAGATAGAAGTGAGCAGAACTAGGAGGCCAGTTTATGCAACAACAATATTATAGAGAAAACCATCTTCAAAAGACTTTAGAACTCTGATCAATGCAATGACTAAGTCCAAAAGAATGAAGAAGAAACATAACACTCACCACTAATCAATTTAAAATGCAGTAAGAGACACATTTATGAACAATGTGGAAGTTTGTTTTGTGGGAGTATGCAAATATGTATTGAGGGCTTTATTTTTCAAACTCTTTTCCTAATTTGCTCGATGGAGGGAGAGTAGTGAGAGGAACAGATTAATAAAATTTAAAAAATCAAAAATAAGGAATGACTCTGAGAGAAGGAGGAGAAAGAATACAGGGGAAAATCTGGGCATTGTAAAAAACAAAACATCAATAAATTTTTATTTTAAAAAATGAAGAAAATATGGTAGCTGATATAAAAACCACTGATCTGGAAAATAGGTCAGGGAGAAATAATTTAAGAATAATTGGACTCCCCAAAAACCATAATTTTTAAAAAGCCTAGACACTATATTTCTAAGTCAAAAACGCAAACCCAGATCTGTCAGAACCAGAGGCCAAAGTAAAGACAGAAAGAATCCAACAATCACCTTCTGAAAGAAACCTCAAAAGGAAATGTCCCAGGAATGTTATAGCCAAAATCTAGAACTCCCATGTCAAAGAAAAAAAAATACAGCAAGCATCCAGAAAAGAGTTCAAATACATGTAAGACCTAGCAGCTTCTTCTAAAAACCAGAGTATATCTTAGAATACAACATTCCAAAAGGCAGAAGTTTAGAATGAAGAATAAGTTACCCTGAAAAGCTAATTATAATTCTATAGGAGGAAATGGACCTTTAATGGAATAGAAGACTTTCAAGCATTCCTGATGAAAAAACCAGAGCTGAACAGGAACTTTGAAATACAAACACAAGAGTCCAGAGCAACCTAGAAAATTACATTTATTTGGGCAACTGGAAGAAGGTCTATGATGGTGTGCTAACACTCTAATGGAATTATTGTTGTTCAGTTGTTTTTTCAGTCATGTCTGACTGAAAACCCGTTTTCTTGTCAAAGATACTGGAGTAGTTAGCCATTTCCTTCTCCAGGTCATTTGACAGATGAGAAAACTGAGGCAAACAGGGTGAAGTGACTGTCATGCAATGGAAGAGGTCACGTAATGTAGCTTCTTATTAGATTTCTTGATCATTACTTGGCCAGGTGCAAACTTCAAGGGTTTGCTGGAGTAGGTATGTGGAAGCTGGGTGGCCCTGGATTAAGGCGCTTCTCTTGTTAGGAAGGTTTAATAAATACTTATTAATTGATTGATTGAAAACACCCCCTCCCAGAGACTCAGGGAAGGGCACAAGAGCAGCTCTCTTTGTCCCATGCAGCTAGTAAGTGTCTGAGGCAGGATTTGAACTCAAGAAGATAAGTCTCCCTGACTCCAAGCCTAGTGCTCTATCCAGTGTACTACCTAGCTGCCCCAGCAGTTTCTATAGACAAGTGTCTCTTCAGAACTTTAAAGTCAATGAGAGATAAGGAAGAAAAAATTGGAAAGAGAATTAAGAGTCTAGCACAAATGATATAAAACTTTGCTCATTCAACTGGTTCCTTGAAAATTAGAATGAACCAAACAGAAGTTAGTGACTGTGAGTTAGAAAATAAAAACCTTAATGTTTTCAAAGAGTATGAAAGAAGAACAGAGGTCCTGTGAGTGGACTAGTTCTGTTCTGAGGGTTTGAAGAAGGAAAAGAGAGAGAGGATAAAATGAAGAATGTGTTCATTTACAAAGGAGAACTTGCTTCGTTTCATAATTGGGGTTCCCAAGAATACATAGACATGGAGAAAAGGGGAGAAGTGGGCATCAAATAAACCTCACTCCTTTCTGAATAGACAAAAGAGAATTTTTTTAAAAAAAAAACACTTTGGGGTAGAAATACATCAGATACAACAGGGAAACAAGTGGGACTAGAGAGGGGTGGGGATTAAGAGGAACGTAATACCAGGTAGGGAGTAACCGCAAACAAAATCAACTTCCTGATCCTGAAAGGGAGATTAAAAGGGGCTGAAGGTAGAGAAGAAAACAAAAGAGACAGAACATAAAGGGATGCCTTCGATTTCCTTTTAGACTCTGAGGAATGGCTGAAAGAATTGTAGTATGATAATGTAAGAGAATATTATTGCACCCCAAGAAATGACAGCAGAGATGATTTCAGAAAATACTGGGTCGTGTGAACTAATGCAGAGTGAAGTGAGCGGAATCAGGAGAACAATTTATACATAGACAATATGGTAAAGAAAGAGAACTTTGAAAGGTTTGAGAACTCTCTGATCAAAGCAACGATCTGCAATGTCTACAGGAGCCTATGATGAAGCATGTTACCCATCCACTGACAGAGAGGTGACTGTCACAAAGCACAGAGACTTATATTTTTTGATATGGCCACTGGGCGCATGCATTTTGCTTGGCTCTGCTTATTTTCTTACATGGAATTTTTTTACTTTCCTTTCTCTTGGTTAATGAGGGAGGGAAAGTGGAAGGGAGAAGGTTAGCAATAGTGATGCCCAAAAAGGAGATCAATTTAAGTTTTTTTTTTAAAGGCACATTAGAGTTCAGAATAATTTTTAAATAAGCATTTATTCCATGCTTACAGTGTGCCACATCTTGTGGTGAAAGCATAGCAAAGAAAAAGAAAAAGCAGAAACAAGCCCTCAATGAACTTACAATTTAATTGGGGCAGGTGGAATTTCTAAATCTGAACATACAAGATACATACCAAGTAGTTGGAAGGCAACCTTTGAAGGGATAGTACTCACAACTGGGGGTACAAAGAAAGGCTTCTTGGAGGAAGTGATGCTTAAGTTGTTTACAGGAAGCCAGGGATTCTGAATTGGAAATTAGTAGGGATGGTGCCTGAAATGAAAGCATTATAGGCACCGAGCAAAGGTAGACGTGTGGGCATGAGGAACAGCAAAAAGGCCAGTCAGAGTCAAGTACCTACTATATGCCAGGTGCTATGCTAAGCATTGGAGATACAAAGGCATGACAAACCTTGCCCTCAAGAATGTTAAAATCGAATGGAGGGGACATACCACATAAAAAGAAGCTGAAAGGGGGGGAGGGGAAGAAATGATGAAGTTCATGCAGCCCAGATGGGAAATGATCTGAAGATATAGATGTTAATCTCATCTTGCAGAATGATGACTTTCCAAAGATTATGAAGTCCAAGAAAGGAGGGTGGGAAATGATGAGAATCCCTGACTTCCAGCCTTAAATGGAGGAGGATCAGGGAGGAACTCCCACATGTCTACCTCCCACCCTCTCCAGCAAAAAGGAGGATGGATTCCAGAGACAGTGGGTGCCTGAGGAGGTGTGAGTTTCTTAATTCATTTCATCTTACAGAATGATGAATTTCTGGAGATGATGAAGTCCAGGAAAGTAGCCACTGGGAAATTAAGCCAGTGTGACTGGGTTGGAAAGAGATAGCACGTAAGAAGACTAGGAAAATAGGAAGGGGCTGAGTTGTAAAAAGCTTTAAAGGGAAAACAACAGATTCCTTTCTGATCTTGGAAGAAATAGGGAATCATTGGATTTATTAAGAGAGGGAGGTCAATTAGAAGGCTGTTGCAACAGAACAGAGAGAAGTGATGAGGGCTTGAACCAGCGCCTGGCACATAGTAGTGTTTAATAAATGTTTACTGACTGACTGAACCAGAGTGATTGCTGTGTGAGTGAAGAAAAGGAGACATATGTGACAGATGTCGCAGAGAAAGAAATTGCAAGGTTTGGCAACTGATGAGGACATGTGGGCATCACTGAGAGTGAGGAATTGAAAATGCATGTTCGAAATGAATGAAAATGCATTTATTAAATGCTTGCTATGTGCCAAACATCTCTCCTATGTCCCCTTCTCTCCACTTACACATCTGTCATCCTGGTACAGACCCTCATCACGTCACACCTGGACTATTGCAATAGCCTCCTGGTGGGTTTCCCTGCCTCAAATCTCTCCCTGCTCCGGTCCATGCTGCTAAAGTGATTTCTCTAAAGAGTAGATATGACCATATCGCCTTCCCTTTCCCCCACCACCACCATTCAACAAATTCCAGTAGCTCTTCATTGCTCGTCATGGCTATTCAGCCGGGTCTGACTCTGTGACCCCATTTAGGGTTTTCTTGGCAAAGACAATGGAGTGGTGTGCCATTTCCTTCTCCAGCTCATTTTACAAATGGGGAAACTGAGGCAAAGAGAGTTAAGTGACTTGCCCAGTGACTTACAGCTAGTAAGTGTCTAGGAAGGCTTTAAACACAAGAAGATGAAGCTGATTCCAAGCCCAGTGCTATATCCACTGTGCCACCTAGCTGCGAACCCTATTATTTCCAGGATCAAATTTAAAATCCTGTCTGATCTTTCCCTTTGCAATCTTTTTGCCCTTCTGTATACATACTCTTCTATCCAGTAACACTCACATCTCCTGACTGAGCATTTTCACTGGCTGCCTGCCATGCCTGTAACTCTCTGGGCTCTGCTCCAGAATTTCCAAACTTTTTTCTCCACTTTGCCCCTTGATCGATACCATACCTCCCCTCTGCTCCCCCAAGATTTCAGCTTCCAGGTTTTTTTTTATTTGTTGTCTTCTCTCCCCCATTAGAATGCAAGCTCCATGAAGGTGGGGATTGTCTTTCAGTTCCTGGTGAAAGTTTAATAAATACTAGATGACTTAACTTTGAAGGGACTATTGCAATAGTCCAGGTTAGAGTGATGAGTTCCTGACTTTGAAGGGGTTGGCCTGGGGTATCTTGCAATGCAAAATCTGTGATTCTGTAAAATTAAGACTTGGAATTCAAGTCTCTCTTACATGGCATAATTCATCTAAAGCAGAGCAATACCCTGTCAGACGCTGGGGAGTGGCAGGGAGAGGTGGGGAAGGGAAAAAGAATAGACTTTAGGTAAAACAATCCCTACCCTTGGGAATAGAAAGGGGATGAAACAAATACAGAGTTACACTCCACAATATTACATGATAAATGCATCAGAAATGGACAAAGTATTCCATGGGATTCCAGGGACAAATTATTCCAGACTAGAAGGGAAGGTAATCCCTGGGGCGTGAGGTTTCTTGGGGAAATTTTGTTTTGTTTTGTTTCATTTTGGTGGGTTGTTTTTTTTTTCTTTTGGTAGGGGATGGGGAGGAGCATTGCCTACAATAAACAATTTGATTGTAAAATGTATTACAAAATTCATGAGCCCATGGGAGTTAGGCTTTTATCGATTTATCAATAAAGATCTAAAATAATGAGTACCACCTTGTCATAAGAAGTATCTTGATTTAAAGCACTGAACTGCACAGGGCCAAAATGACTATCTAAATTTGGATTACTAATGGAATCACCGGCGGCATAATTTGTTACCTCATCCAGACCCACATCGTGCTTGCCAGGTTAACTGAAATAGCCCCCTCATTGATGTCCTTCCATCTAGCCCTTCCCTGCTCCCATCCATCCTTCAAACAGCTGCTAAACTGCTATTTCTAAAGAGTAAGCCTGACCATGTCATTCCTTTTCTTTCTGAAGCCTTTAGGCAAATACAACATCCTCTGTTCTCCACTGAAAGCTCTTCACAATTTGGTTTCAGGCTGTCTTTCCAGACTGATTATACATTTCTGTTTCTCACGTACTAAAAGCCCCAGTCACAACTTGCTCTTTCACATACATGACATCCATGGGCTGTCTCCCTTGCCTGGAATCTCTCTCTTTACCTCCACCTCTTGAGCCCCTCAAGAGCTACCTCCTAGACGATATCTTTTCTGATCCCCCTAGTTGTTAACCTACTCCAAATCACTGTTTATTTATCTTGTAAATAGCCTATATTTATTCATCTGTAAACACATTGCCTCCTCCTAGTAAAATATAAGCTCCACGAGGACAGGAACTGTCTTTTGTATGAATATCTCTAGCACTTAGAACAGTACCTGACACATAGCAGGCTCTTAATACACACTTATTGATTAGTCACTGACACTACAAATATAAAAATACAATACTTGCCTCATGGAGCGTACAAATTGGGACATGTCCACAAATAGCTATAACGCAGGGTAAGTTATGATCAGGGTAAGGTAGAGATACAAAGAGTTAAGAAAAATTTAGGTGGGAGAAAATTTACAGCTGGAAAGCTTGGGGAGGAGGCAGTGCCTGAACTGAATCTTGAGGGAAAAGAAGGCTTTTGAAAGGCTTGAGATGAAGAAGGAATGCATTCCAGCCTTGGGAGAGAGATTACAGTCAGACACAAAGAGGCAGGCTACAGCAGATAGAGTTTGGAAACTAGCTCCTGGTCCAGGCTGGTTAGAATATATTTACATGAAATTAGTTATGTAAACAAAATGTAATGGTTGCAAGACATAATTTCAAATAAAGTATGGAATGAAATAACTCCATCAAAGAAGCCATATAAAAAGCAGTAACAATTATGAGAGGCAGTATGGCATAATAAACAGGCCAGGAGGACCCGGGTTTCAAGATGTGCCTTTCACACGTACAGACTGTGTGACCCTGGGCAAGTCAAAACACCTCAGTGATCTAGTAATTGTCTGTAAAATGCAGTGAGAAGAGGCAGGTCTGTATTGGCAGGAGGGATTTCCTCACTTTGGAATTCCCTATATCAATGAACTCACAGGTTTACTTTCTATCCTAAAAGTGGTCACTCTGATTAACATTTTTAAAAATTCACTAATTTGTGACCTGTTATTGATTATGGTCTTCTGTATCTTTCAATAAAGTAGCTTTAAAAATTCACATAGGGGGCAGTTAGGTGGTGCAGTGGATGGAGCACCAGCCCCCTGGAATCAGGAGGACCTGAGTTCAAATCTGGATTCAGAACCTTACTAGCTGTGTGACCCTGGGCAAATCACTTAACCCCAACTGTCTCCAAAAAAAAAAAATTCACTTACTTGGCTAACGACATAAATTAGATTAACTAAATAATTAATTATCCCCAAAATTATTATTTATGTTTGCCCTACCGACCAGGACTTAACACCGGATTTATTTGTTTTTTTAAATAATAAACCATATTTAATCATAGTGCTCTCACTTTAAAATAAAAATTTCAAATTATTTCTTTCACTTTTAATCTCTTTTTTAATGTCTATTTTTATGTGTATTTCATGACACAACATACAGGTACAGTGGCACATGCATCTAATTTATCACTAAATATAATCTTTTACTAAGAAGGAGGCACTGTCAAATAGTTTGAAGAACACTGGTCATTGGCACTGACAGAGTTGAAGTGACTAGCCCAAGGTCACACAGGTAACTCCTCATACTGAGCTGAAACCTGCCTCCTTGAAGGTTATGCTGTTCCCGCCTCTAATTTTGAAACAACAGAAAATGAAAAAGTATGTTTCCAAATCCAAATTTACTATTTCTGAGCTTTCAAGGATAGTGATTGAGATGTGATGGTGGCAAAGTGAAAAGAGCCCTGCATGGCCTAAATTCAAATCCTCCCTTACATGCTTAACTGACCATATAATCCTGGGCAAGTCATTGAACTTTTCTCATCCTCAGTTTTCTCACCTGTAAAATGGGGATAATAACATCACTTGCTTCCCAGAGTTGTTGTAAGGATTAAATAAGGAGATAAATGTAAATTTAACTTTAAAGTGTTATGTAAATGTTCTGTTGTGATGACAGTAATGATGATGATGATGATGATGATGATGATGATGATGATGATGATACCTGTAGAGGACCACAGGTGAGTAGGACTCTGACCCTGATGGCTGAATAAGCCCTCTCAGACCAGATGACCTTGCTCAGAGAGCAGGTGTCTAGAAGCCTTGACAAGCTTATAAAATTAAGGGAATGGCCTTGTGCCCCAACTTTTCACTCATAAGTAATTAAGAATTCTAGGTTTTAACTTTAAAACAGTAACTTCAAATAACTTAGTTAACACTTTGGTAATTTTCATAAATGATAGTTAAATTGTTTTAGCTATAAGCTGGTCTTTAATTATAGGTAAAGATGGAAATACCTGATTTTCTAATTGACAGTTATAAAACATTATAAAACAAGATTAACAGGGCTTGATAGAATAATTTAACTGGTTTTATACGGTTCTCTATCTTTCAGCCTCTTTTAGATCAAATTGCCTATTCCAGGCAGGTCGCCCTTACTTGCCTGGAGCCTGGAGATTATATGCTTTGGTGCTCCAAATGCCTAGAACAATGCTGTCCTCGGTTTCCCAAAGGAGGAATAACAGATATGGAAACATGGGAAATAATACGTAAACGATTAAGTGAATGTTATCAAGAGCAGGGGATTTCTGACAAGTCTCTTTGAGCTTTTGGATTCTCCCTGTCATTGTTATGTTCTCTGTTTTGTGTGTGTCTGTGAGCGGCTATGTGTGTAATTTGAAACCTTCTGCAGCCAGCTAGCTTTCTCTCCCCCTCCTCCTCCCTGATAACAGCAGCCTCGGAGGAGTGGGTGGATGGGAGAGAGAAAGAGAGAAAAATACTTTGTTATTTAGGTTTTGTGATTGGTAAAAAGCAAGTTGAGAAGGATCCTCAAAGGGTCAGAGTCCTACTCACCTGTGGTCCTCTACAGATACCCTTACCCCATTTTAGGCCCTGTGGCCTAACTCCACCCCTCAGCCCAATTTAGGATTATTGTTCTGCATTCTTTGTCATTTTCAGTTCTAGGCCAGGTGATTTGGGACCCTGACTTGAGTCATGGGACTGCCCAAGGCTGGATTCTAAGCTGGACATTGCAGCCAGTTCAGCAGGGACACCCTCAGAAACCAGCATGCCTGAGACTTGAGCCCAAGGAGGGGCTTTGAACTTGGAACTTGGTGGAACTGTGCCCCAGAAACTGAGCTAAACTGAACTTAATCCCATCCTCTTCCCTAGAGACACTCTCAGGTGTTAGAAGATAAGTTTTATATGTTTGTTCTTGACATACCTTTGAAGTAAATATTTCTTTTAAGAACTAATCTGTTAAGTGGCTAAATGGAACTGGGGACCCAATTTTAGGGGGACCTCTAAAACTAAGGATTGATGGAGGCTGAAAGCAATGACAGAGACTAGATGCCCTGAAACCCCCTTACGAGTAGTGGAGAAAAAATTATAATAATAAAGAGGGGAGGGGCAGCTAGGCAGCATAGTGAATACAGCAACAGCCCTGGAGTCAGGAAGACCTGATTTCAAATCTGGCCTCAGACACTTAACACTTATTAGCTGTATGACTCTGGGCAAGTCATTTAACCCCAACTGCCTCACACACAAAAATAATAACAAAAAGGAGTACTGGAGAATAAGGGAAAGGAATGAAAGGTAACATACCTGGCTTTCAGGCAGTATGGGGCCAGAGTATTCATGAGTCCACTAACATGCTGTAATGATAGCAGCTTGACCCCAAAGAAGAGATGTGAAAAGATACCTCCCCCAACTCTTTTTCAGAAGTGGGGGGGGCCATGGGTGTGGGACATTGTATATAATGTCAGACTTTTTTGAAATGAGATTTAATCACTTAACCCCAATTGCCTAAAAAAAAAAACTGAAATGAGATTTAGTTTTATGGAACATTTTTTCTTTCTTCAAACTTTATTATAAAGGATTGCTCTCTTGAAAGGGGATGGGGGGGAAGAATAAGGCTGGAAATAAAGGAGCTGTAATAACAGAAGACATCAATACAAATTTATTTTTTAAGTTTTTTTTTAAAGAAAACCTTTGGGCTATAATCAAAGTAAAAATGGGTTGTTTATTAAAGGTAAGTTTAATCTCCAGTGTGATAAGCATGATTCATGATGAAGAATTAAAGAATGTGTTGAAATCTTATGAACTCACTTCCAGTCAACATGGTAGAGTAAATAGAAGCAAAACAACTTAATTCCCAAGAATGCCAAAGAGAACGATGATTAAGAAATAAGGAGAAAAACTACACTGAGTACTCTCAGCCAGACTACATAGCAAAAAGTTCAGTCCTGGGTGGCAGCACTGCCAGTTGGGACATCCTTGGAGGGCTTTAGCTAGGAAGCCCCAGGGAAGTCAAGAGCTCCCCAGGACCTCCAGGACCAGAAGACAGAGTGATTGACCCCATGGCCTGTAAGCACCCGAGGAGCTCTGAGCCAGGACCAGATATGAGGAAGGGAGCTAGCAAAGAGGCAAAGCTCCTACTGAGAGGGTAGCAATTATTCAAGTACCCACCCTAGACACTCCGAAAGTTTGCAGCCCTAGAAATGAGCCACCCCAGGCGGCCTAAAAGAGCTCAGCACTCTGTACCCCTAAGACAGTGATGATTCTTCGACCTGACAGCCCCTGATTTTAACTGTGTAAATCTTGACGTTCCAAGTGTTTCTTGTAAGTAGAATATGGCAGAATTCTGCATTATAATCCAATCTGCTATCCTTTTTGATTTCAAGGAAACTCAAAAACTCAGGGGTAGTTATCATGATCTCAGACAAGGCAAGAGCAAAAATAGATATGATTGAAAGAAATAAACAGGGAAATAATTTTTTGCTTAAAAGTATCATAGGCAATGAATTAATACCAATACTTAATATTTATACATCAAATGACATAGCATATAAATACTTAAAGGAAAAGTTATTCTAGTTTTAGGGAGAAATACACAGTAAATTTATAATAGTTGAGGGGGTTCAATGTACTTCTTTTATTCTTAAATAAATCTAACAAAGAGATAAATAGGAAAGAAGTAAGGACCTAATAGAATTTTAGAAAAGTTAGCTATGATAGATCTCTGGTGTTTACTGAATAGGGATTAGAGTATATAAATTTCTCGTCTATTCATGGCACCTTTATAAAAACTGACCATATATTAAGGCCAAAAAATACCCCCACAAACAAATGCAAAATATACTGTATACAGTATAAAATACCTGGGAGTATACCTGCCAAGACAAACCTGGTAACTACATGAACATAATTATAAAACACTTTTTATACAAATAAAGTCAGATTTAATTGGAGAAATATTAATTGTTCATGGATGAGCAGAGCCAATATAATAAAAATGACAATTTTACCTAATTTACTTGTTCAATGCCATCCCAATTACAGACTACAAGAAAATAAAATTTCCATTAAATAAAGGGCCTTTGCAAAGGAGTCCTACCAAACTCCTTTAATGAAACAAATATGATGCTGATACCTAAACCAGTAAGACCAAAAACAGATAGAAAATTATAGACCAATTTCATTAAAGAATATGGATGCAAAAATTCTAAATAAAATATTAGCCAGGGAGATTACAACAATATATCACAAAGATTATACATGGTCACCAAGTGGGATTTATACCAGGAATACAAGGATGGCTTAACAGAAAGAAAGCTATTAACATAATTGATTATATCAATAACAAAAGTAAGAAAATCATATGATTATATCAATAGATGCAGACAAAACTTTTGACAAAATATCACATTCATTCCTATTAAAAAAAAACACTTGAAAACGTAGGTATAAATAGATTTTTCCTTAAAATTATAAGAAGCATCTACCTAAAACCATCAGCAAGCATTATTTAAAATGGGGATAAATTAGAAGCCTTACCAAAAGGATCAGAAGTGAAACAAGGATGCCTATTATCATAAAAATTATTTGATATTGTATTAAAAATGTTAGCAATAGCAATAAGAGAAGAAAAAGAAATCAAAGGAATCAGAATAGGCAACGAATTAATAAAACTATCTCTTTTTGCAGGTGATATGATGGTATACTTGAGAAATCTAGAGATTCAACTAAAAGGTTAGTTAAAATAGTAATTTTAGCAAAGTAGCAGGATGTAAAATAAACCCACATAAATCATAAGCATTTCTATATACTACTAATAAAACTCTGCAAGAAGTATTCCATTTTAAATAACTGTAGACAGTATAAAATACCTGGGAGTATACCTGCCAAGACAAACCCAGGAACTACATGAACATAATTATAAAACACTTTTTATACAAATAAAGTCAGATTTAATTGGAGAAATATTAGTTGTTCATGGGTAGGCAGATATAATGAATGTAATAATAATATAAGAAATAACAATAAAATAAAGTATAATAAAAATGACAATTCCATCTAATTTACTTGTCTAATGCCATCCCAATTAAATTACAAAAAACATACATATATTTTATTGAGGTAAAAAAATTTACAAAATTCATTTAGAATAACAAAAGGTCAAGAATATCAAAGGAACTAATGGAAAAAGCACAAAGGAAGGAGATATAGCCATACAGATCTTAAAATATAAGGTGGTAGTTATCAAGTGGTGGCTAAGTAGTGGCTAAGAAATAGAAAAGTGGATCAGTAGGACAGAATAGACATACAATACAAGGAAGTAAATGATTATAGTAACCTTGTGTTTGACAAATTTAAAGATTTAAACTTTTCAAATAAGAATATACTATTTGACAAAAATTATTGGGAAACTGGAAAACAGTTTGGCAGAAATTGAGTATAGACAAATATTTTACACCATTTACCATGATAAGGTCAAAATGGGTACATGACCTAGATATAAAGGGAGATATCATAAAAAAAATTAGAAAAATGTGGAACACATTACCTAACAGACTTATGGATAGGAGAAGAACTTATGAATAAACAAGAGATAGAGAGCATTGTGAGATATAAAATGGATAATTTTGATCACATTAAATTAAAAAGGTTTTGTAGAAATAAAACCAATGTAGCCAAGATTAGAAGGAAAGGAGAAAATTGGGAGAGGGATTTTATTGACAGTTTCTCAGATACAGGTCTCATATTTTAAATATATAGAGAATTTTGTCAAATTTTAATGAGTCATTCTCCAGTTGATAAATGGTCAAAGAATAGGAGCAGGCAAGTTTTTTTTTTATGAAGAAATCCAAACTATATATAGTCATATGAAAAAATCCTCTAAATTATTGATTAGACAAATGCAAATTAAAACAACTTTGAGATATCATCTCACACCCATCAGATTGGCTAAAATGATAAAAAAAAAACAAGAAGAAAATAATAAATGGTGGAGGGGATATGAAAAAATTGGGACACTAATACACTATTGGAGAACAATCTGGAATTATGCCCAAAGAGTTATAAAACTGCGTATACCCTTTGACCCAGCAATACCACTATTAAGTCTGTTTCCCAAGGCGATCAGGGAAAAAGGAAAAGAACTGATATGTTCTAAAATATTTATAGCAGCTCTCTTTGTGGTGACAAAAAACTGGAAATTGAGGGGATGCCCATCAATGGGGGATGGCTAGACAAGTTGTAGCATGTGATTGTGATGGAATATTACTGTGCTGTAAAAAACGATGAGCTAGTTGATTTTAGAAAAAATGGAAAGCCTTGCACAAAATAATGAAAAATGAAATGAGCAGAACCAAGAGAATGTTGTATACAGTAACAATATTGTTGAAAGAACAACAGTGAACAGTCAAGTTATTCTGAGTACTATATGTACTCAAACAAACCACAAAGGGCCTATGAAGGAAGATGCTATCCACCTCCAGAAAAAGAACTGATAAACAGAAGTAAGCATAATATAATTTTACATATATTTAAATCTGTGTCAAATAGTAGCCTTCTCTAGTGCAGGGTGGACGGGGAGGGAGACAGTTAAAATGTAACAACAACATCAAAAAAGAATTAAATTAAATTTAAAAAACAAAGGGCCTTTGAAGAAAGGATTAAAAATTAATTGGCAAATAAATAATTTAATCCTAAAGAATTGGTGGGTTAAAAAACAAATAATAAAAACAATAGAGAATTTCTTCAAAGAAAATTACAACAATGAGACAACATACTAAAATGTTTGGGGTAAGGCAAACCAGTCCTTAGGGGAAAATCTATATTGCTAAACAAATCAGAAAAAGAGAAAAAAGAGAGTAATAAATTGGATATGTAACTTTAAAAAAAAAACCTAAAAATGCAACACATCAACAATTTCCAGCTAACTCATGATGAAAAATGCTATCCATATTCAGAGAAAGAACTAGTGGAGTTTGAATGCAGATTAAAGGACAATATTTTTCACTTTATTTTTTCATGGTTTTTTCTTTTTGGTCTGTCTGTGCCTTCTTTCACAACATGACAAATATGGAAATATGTTTGGCATAATTACACATGTATGACTTCTATCAAAATGCTTACCATCTCAGGGAGGGGAGTTGAGGAGGAAGACAGAAAATTTGGACCTCGAAATCTTAAAAAATGAACGTTTAAAATTATCTTTACATATAATAAGGGAAAAATAAAATATTATTTAAAAAAAACTTTCCACTAAATGCCAAAGCAGAAATATTGTTTTGTTATATGAGATAACTATTTGAGAGAGGAAAGGTAGAGGGATACTCAGAGAAATTTTGGTGATATTAGAAAAAAAGATGCCAATAAAAATTTGTAAAAAAATAAAACTAGGGGCTGATTATTGTTGTTGGGGGTATGGAGATTAAGGAGTGGTAAATAGCCTGAAGTGGTCCAGGGACAACAGAGAAAGAGGCTGGATGGGATTAAGGAGTGGTAAATAGCCTAGGGTGTAGGGGCTGATTTTTAAAAAATAAAAATTTAAAAGCAGTTAGTAATCCAATTTTTTATAAAGACTGGAAAACCAAATTGCCAATATCAAAAATAACAACAAAAAATTCACAACAAATAAAAATTAAATAAAGAAATTATCAGAATTCATTTTTGCTAAATCAATGGATAACTTAGAGGAAGTAGGTGACTAGTTAAATAAATAGAACAAAATATAGAAAATTTAAATAATTCTCAGAAATAGAAATTAAACAAGCTATAAAGAAACTCCCAAAGAAAAAACCCCAAGGTCAGATAGTGAATTCTATCAAGCATTCAAAGAACAATTAATTTTTAAAATATTATATAAACTGCAAACAATAGAAAAATAAGAATTTTACCAAACTCCTTCTAAATAATAAAATTGTCCTGACAGCTAAGCCAAGAAGAGATAAAGTAAAGAAAGAAAACTAACAATCAATTTTCCTAAGGAATATTGATGCAAAAATATTAAACAAAATCTTAGCACAGAGGCCGCCACAACATCACGTTAAAAGATCACACAATGTGACCAGGTTGAATTTGTACCACGAATGAATGGTTGGTTCAACATAAGGAAAATTATAAACATAACAGGTCATTAATAACAATAACAATAAAAACCATACAGTTAAATCAATAGATGCTGAAAAGGCTTTTGACAAAATACAACACCTTAACATGCCAACTGACATCAATCTAAAACCAAGGACCAACATTTTGTGTAATGGAGAAATGGTAGAGGCCTTTCCAATAATAACAAAGATAAAGTAAGGATGTTTATTATTACTACTATTATTTAATATAGTGTTAAAAATGCTAGCCATCACAACAATCCAAGAACAGGAAATTGAAGGAATAAGTATAGACAAAGAGAAAACAAAGCTATCATAACTACCACATCATAAACAAATTAGAGGAGCAGGGGGGGAAATGCAAGTGTGCAAATATGCACATGTATAGGCAAGTACGAATTGGGAAATAATTCATTAAACAAGGGAAAGAGAGGATCACAGAAGATGAAATAGACACTTGTTTAGGTAAAACTGAAAAGTTTTTATACAAAATCAATGCAGTTCAAACTAGAAAGGCAGCAATTAATCTGGGAAAATATCTTTGCCGTACGTTTCTCTGATAAAGTTCTCATTTCCAAGATGTATGAGGAACTGATCCAAATTTATAAGGATGAGAGTCATTTCCTAATAGACAAATGGTCAAAGGATGTGAATGGGCAGTTTTCAAAGGGAAAAAAAAATCAAGCTAACAATAGCCATATTAAAAATGTTCTAAATCACTAATGATTACAGAAATGCAAATTAAAACAACCTGACCTTCTATATCACATCCATCAAAATTACAAAGATAACAAAAAAGGAAAATGATAATTTTTGGAGGTGCTGTGAGAAGACATGCAAACTAATGCACTCTTGATGGAGTGATCTGTTGGTCACTATAACAATTCTTGAAAGCAATTTAGAAACGCAATATACCCCCAAAAGTCACTAAACTCTGTGTACCTTTTGACCCAGAAATATCACTACTATGCATATACTCCATAGAAATCAAAGAGGAAAAAGGGTCTATATGTACAAAAATATTTTGATTAGCTTTTTGTAGAAAAATTAGGGGGTTCCCATCACTTGGGAAATGGCTAAATATAGTACATGAATATTATGTATTGTAAGAAATGAAAGGGATAGCTGCAAGGAAACAAGGAAAAAATTGAATGAACAAACGTAGAGTAAAATGATCAGAACCAAATATGTTTAATAGGAATGTATATATATAGCCTATATCAAATTGCATGCCATCTTGGGGAGAGAGGCAGGAAGGGAGGGGGAGAAAAATTTAAAACTCAAAAGCTTATGGAAGTGATTGTTGATAAATTAAAATAAGTTAATAAAAAATGGAAAAAATGATCAGAACCAGGAAAATAGTTTATACAACATTATTAAAATAAGCAACTTTGAAAGACTTAAGAACTCTGATCAATACAATCTTCAATCATAATTCCAGAAAATCATTGATAAACCATGCTATCCCCCTCTTGATTCCAGATGCAGAATGAAATATACTGTTATTGAACATGGTCAATGTGGGAATTTGTTTTGCTTGACTATGTGTATTTGTTACAAGGGTTTTTTTTCCCCAATGAAATGAAGAAATATAGGTAGGGTAACCCTAAGCAAGTCACTTAACCTTGAAAAAAAGCTATATACACATATATGTATATATATATATATATATATACATGTATACATATATATGTATATATATACACACACACACACACACACACACATATATATATAAAGGAAAATAAGTGCCTATTAATTGAAAATTTTAATTAAAAAATTTAAATGAGTTGCTCATTCTGCAAAAAAAAAAACCCAGTGTATGACAAAGATTAATGGTTTCATGTACTCATCTGCCTGATATTGTATGTGAAAAAATGCTCATTTTATTTGGTTTGTAAGTTCAGAATTTAAAAAAAATTTTCATTTTATGAACTGAATGCCAAATGGTATAAAAAAGTGATTATAGCAAAAGGAAATACTAATAGTGGCTTTTTAAAAAAGATATAAATAGTTGTAAAGTTTATTCCATGTCAAAAATTTAATTTTTTTAAATTAATGTCTTTCTTGACTCTGGGAACCTTTTGCCCTCAGTTGGCAAACTGATGTGTGACTTTGGGCAAGTCACTCCCCTCTGTAATATGGGCATCAGGCTTCCCCTCTGTAAAATGAGATTGCACTAGGTAGCTCTAAAGTTCTTCTAGTTCTAAACCTCTCACTCTTTGTTCCCATAAAAGACAACCTAGTATAATGGAAAGAGTCAGGAAGACTTGGATTCCAATCTTGCTTCTGACCCTTACCTTAATCAAATCACTCAACTTCTGTGGGTCTCAGTTTCCTCATCTATAAAATGGGATAATAATATCTATAATACTCTCAGGGTTGTTGCAAGGCTCAAATATACAAAAGTAAAGTATTTTACAGACCTTATGTACCATATAAACATTAGCCATTATGATTATGAGAAAAGTTCCCAAGGTTTTCAGAGGGTAACAAATCTTTTGCAAGGATTCAGGCATCCTCTGACTGACATGGTATTATAGGATCATCTATTTAGAGCTGGAAGGGATGTGCAGTCAGGAACCTAACTTTAACAATGGCAAGGACTTGACTCTAACCCTGACCCTCATTTTTGGCTCCTCAGAAGGCCCTTTTTAAAGACAAAAAAAGAGTTCAAAGCAAAATTCAATATGTCCCTGGTGCAAAGGACTTGTTTCACCTCCACCATTCTGATTCCTTGGAAACAGTTGCTGGGTTTCAAGGGAAAGAGTAATAGACCCATTAGATTCCTGTCTTAACAAAGGTCATGTCTCAGCTAAGGCGTGGCTAGCAGGTTCCACCACCCCTGGGATCTTCTGGCCCTCTGCCCACAGTCTTGACTGAGAGACGGATGTCCGAGTTCTAAAATTCTATGACTTCGTGTGACCTCTTGGGCCTGGGAGTTTAGCTGAGTCCCTGATAAGTTTTCTGAGTCTAAGTCACATCCTTTGTCCACCCAGTAAGGGCAGCCAAAATAAGTAGACACAGGAGTTTCCCACACTCAGCTGGCCTCCTGTCAAACAAAAGGACACATCCTGGACCAGACACAGAAGAGGTATTGCTCCTCCTTTGGGATGTTGGGAAACCTTCCCTTCCTGCTGTAGGGAACTGTCTTCTACTTCAAAGGATGAATGATGGCGGCTTGACAAGGAAAGTAACATGGCTTAAAGAACAAAGCAATGGATTTGGAGTCAGGAAGAGCCAGGTTCAAATCCTGCCTCAGATATTTACCAACTCTATGGCCCTAGATGACCACCTAACCTCCAACTCTATGGCCCTAGACAATCACTCATTTTCCTCAGTTTCCTCATCTGAAAATTAAGGGGTTGGACACCGTGATCTCTGAGGTCCCTTATCGCTCTGAATCTTACAGTCTAATGATCTCCTTGACTGCCAAATGACCCCCACTGTAGCCTGCTAGCACCTTGTACTCAACGTATCCCAAAAATAAATCATCACTAACATTTATATAGCACTTTAAGGTTTGCAAAATGCTTTACATCCTCACAACAACCCTGTGATATAGGTATAATTATTATCCCCACTTTACAGATGGAAACTGATCCTAAGAAAAGTCAAGTGATTTGCTCAATGTTACACAGTAAGAATCTGAGCTGGGATTCAAACCCAGGTCTTCCTGACTCCAAGCCCAGGGCTCTATCCAATGCAACACCTAGCTGCCTCTCAAAAATGCATATTATATTTTCCCCAACATCTGTCCCTCCTCATAACTTCCTTATCTATATTGATGGTACCAACATCCTACCTGTCATTCAAGTTTTCTCCAATTTTTCCCCCTCACTCAATCCCCATATCCCGTTGCTTGCCAAGTCAATTGAGTCTACCTTAGCAATATCTCTGGCATCCATCCACTTTTCTCTGTTCTAACTACTGGTCTCCTTGTCTTCAACCCCTTTACACTCCATGTCATCCTTCACACAGCTGTCAAAATAATCTTTCCAACCATGTCACCCTTCTACTGAAAAACATTCTATGGCTCCCTATTACTTCTACAATAAGATAACAAATCTATGAGCCTAGTACAGAAAGCCCTCCACAATCTGACTGCAACCTTAGTGTGTATCATTACAACTAAGCTAGACTTTTGATTGTTTGATGATATCATTCTGCCATCCTACATTCATCCAGGCCATCACCCATGACGAGAATGTACCCCCTTTTCAACTCAGCCATTCAAAGTCCTCTTTTCCTATAAGCCCAGATCAGGCTCTTCTATGAAGCCTGCTAAAAGTGCTCTCTTCATCTCAAATTTTCCTAAAGCACTCTTTTTCCTGGAGTTCTCCTTTGACCCGATCACATATTGACTTTCATTATTTGGGCGGGGGGAGGGGGGGATATGTGAAATTGTCATAGCCCCATCAGGTTGTAAGCCCCATGAGGGTAAGAACTGCATTGTTTTCCATCTTTGCATTCCCAGCACAATGCCTTGACAAACAGCTGGCTCCAGAATTGACCAAGAGGCTGTATTACCTTTGGGAAATTGTGTAGAACATTTTATGACCCTGACCTTCCCCCTGAAAAAAAAAAGCCCATCTTTTTTTGGGGGGAAGGGTGTGAAATTTTTAATTTTTTTCAAATTACATATAAAAAAATTTTAACATTTGAAGATTTTGTCTATTTTTTTATTAGTATTTTATTTTCCCCCAATTACATGTAAAAACAATTTTAAAGATTTGCTGTTGCTTTTTTTTAAAGTTTTGAGTTCCAGATACTATTCCTCCCTCCCCTTTCCCCTCTCTGAGATGGAAAGTAACTAGATATAGAATATACATGTTCAGTCACGCAAAAAGTTTTCATGTTAGCCATATCGTGAAAGAAAATACAGATTTTTAAAAACGGAAAATAAAGAAAATTTTTAAAATTATGCTTTGATCTGTATTCAGACTCCATCAGTTCTTTTCTCTGGAAGTGGGCAGCATTTTTCATCGTGAGTCCTTTGGATTGTCTTGGATCACTGTATTGCTGAGAATAGCTAAGTCATTCACAGTTGATCATTATATGTTATTGTTGTTATCGTGTACCATGTTCTCCTGGTTCTGCTCACTTCACTCGGCATCGGTTCATTCAAGTCTTTCCAGGTTTTTCTGAAGGCTGCCAGCTCATCATTTCTTACAGCACAATAGTACTCCAATACATTCATATACCACCACTTCTTCAGCCATTCCCCAACGGATGGGCATCCCCTCCATTTCCAATTCTTTACCACCACGAGAAGAGCTGCTATGAATATTTTTGTACATGTGGGTCCTTGTCTCTTTTCTTTGATCTCTTTGGGATATAGACCTAGCAGTGGCACTGCTAGATCAAAGGGTATGTACAGTTTAATAGCTCTTTGGCCATAGTTCCAAATTGCTCTCCAGAATGGTTGGATCAGTTCACAACTCTAACAACAGCGCATTAGTGCCCCTCCAACATTTGTCCTTGAAGACCTCTGGTGAGGAGGAACTCACTCCTTCCCAAAATAGTCATTCCATTTGGGGGCACTCTAATTATTAAAGAGTCTTTCCTGACATCAAGCTTAAATTGTCTTCTTTGCAACTTTTTCCCACGGGTCCTTAGTTATGGCCATCCATCATTCCTACCCAAGGTATCCCAGGTACACTAAGATATGGTAGTCATGAAGCTTAGCTCTGACATAAACTCTGGCTCTCCCGCTTTCCATTCTGCCATGGAGGTATAAAGGGGGATGCCATCACCCTGCCAAACATGGCCCACCCTTCAAGGGCCCAACTCAAGTTCTACCTTCTCCAGGAAGCCTTCTTCTGACCACTCCAGGTGTTAAAATAGAAAACAGTCCCTTTCCAGTCCCATAGTCTCCTCCTTCCTTTGGCTACAAGATCAAAGGATCACAGAATTTGGAGCTAGAAGGACACTTAGATAGCATCATCAGGTTGAATGCCTTTTATTTTCAGGTGGGAAAATTGAAGCTTAGCAAGGGGAAGGGACTTGCCCAAGGTCACACAGCAGATTTCCACACGTTGACCCAACCTCATCATCCCTGTCTCAAACATCAGCATCCATACTCCTAACCCTCCATGGAAGACAAGATCAGCCCCTGGAGGCAGACAGGATCATTGTCCCATGGGACCGGAACATCAGACCAAGGATGAGAAACATGTCACCCAGAAGGGAAACCGGAGGTACTGCTGGTTTGGATGAAACCGAGGGCAGAAAAAGGACCACAGGAGGGAGGGAAGTGACAAGGGTGCTGGCTAAGGAGGGGCTTTCCAGCAGTAACAGGTCTTCCTGAGAAGGGCCAGAGGCCAATGGAGTAGCAGTGTAGGAGTTGGCTCTCTTCCTACCCTCCTTTCCATGACTGACTTAGGAGGAGCTTTCCTGGAGAGAGGGGCAGATGCTGGCAGGCTCTCCTTCCCAGGGTGTAATTGGCCATTAAGGGGCCTTCCCAGAGCAAGGGGTCTGAGAATTGCATAAGCTGGGAGCCACCACCTCTTCCCTAGTATGTCACTGGAGCATCAGCCATGATTAGTAGGGCCCTCATTGAACAAGCTCTTTTTTGCATTAAATACTTTTCCAGAGTTAGTATGACCCAGGCAGCCTCCCAGCCACTAGAAGAGTGGAAAGGCTTCTGATTTGAGGCTGACTGAAATCCATTCCCTTGGGGCAGCTGATGGAAGCCAGTCGACTCCTTCCTCTGCCAGTCATTCAAAGTGCCCCATAATCCCTCCCCACCCTCCCCTAGTTTCAGGCCTGTCTCTCTGCCGTCCTCCAACTGGTCTCTTTGCTTACATGATTTCAGTTTGCCTAGGGTCACACAGCTAGTAAGGATCGGAGATGTCAGGGATTGGAATACAGGACTCCTTCACAAAAGCATGGACCAGAGGACTGAGAGCTAAGAAGGAACCTGAAACACTGAGTACAATATGAATATTTTTTTTTCTTTGACATCATCCAGTTCAATCCCTCTTTCTTACAGAAGAGGAAACTGAGGTTCAGGGAGACACTATGGTCCTACTGGAATAGTATCTAAAGACTAAAGCCCAGATTGAATGACAGCTCAGAGCTATGCCCTGGAAAAGGACTTTTTTTTTTCATGGGGTGGGGTGGGAGTGGGGAATGGGGAGGGGTGCAGTACTTGGGCCAAGAACCAAGAACAGGACACAAAAGGCACTTGTTCAGCTGCTCGAGAACAAAAGACATTGTTAATTGCCCTTAATGTTCATAGACAAAGAAAAAGGAGGAATCTGCTCATCTGTGTGGCTTCTAGCTCAAATAAAAGTATTAGAATATAAACTCTTTGGGGGCAGGATCTGGTTTTGCTTTTGTTTTGTATTCTCAGAGCTTAGCTCCGTGCCCTGAACATAGAAGAAACTTAATAAAGGTTCCCTCCTCCTACCTTCTGAGGCGAGAACCTTGCTTCATATTTCACAGAAAAAAACTGAGGCCATCCACCAAGGGCTCTCTCTCCTTCCTTTCCCCTCACCTCATATCACCTACCATTACCCACCATCTCTTTCACCCCTGCCACACAGGAAACAGCCCTTCTTAGCAAGGCAACCCCCTTTACATTGCACAAGCAATCCTGTTCTGGTCTATCTTCTCCAATAGATTGCCCCCTCTAATATCTCCACTCTTTTCCTAATCATCAATCTCTCCCTGTCTACTGGCTGTTTCCCTGCTGTCTACAAATCCGCCCATGTCTCCCCCATCCTCAAAAAAACCTTCACTTGATCCTTCTACCCACGCTAATTAGTGGCCTATATTCCTCCTTTCTTCTGTGGCTAAAGTTCTTGAGAAGGCCATTTACAATTAGACGTCTTAAACTCACTATGGCCAAAACTGAATTCAATTATCTTCCTTCCCTTTCATACTTCCCTGTTACTGACGAGAACACTACCATCCTCCCAATCCCTAGGGCATCTGACCTGTGTGTCATCCTCGACTCCTCACTCTACGTTGACAGTCCTGCGATTTCTATCTTGAAAACACCTCTCACTCTTGCCCCCTGCCCTCCTGGGGCACTACCACCACCCTGGTTTAGGACCTTGCCTCTCAATCTTGCAATAAATTGCCTAGGGGTTGGTCTCCCTGACTGAAGCCCCTACCCAATCCAGTCCGTCTTCCACCTGGCCACTAAATCAATCTTCCTAAAGTGCGGGTCTGACTGTGTCACCCCTACCCACTCAGCCAACTCCAGTGGTTCCTTATCACTACCAAGATCAAAGAGTAAATCCTGCTTCATCTTTAAAGCCCTTCATAACCCGGCCCCTTCCTCTCATTTTCCCAGCCTTCTTATACTTTACTGCCCCTTGATGCACTCTCCAATACAGTGACGCTTGCTCTTCATAGCATAAGTTATACCCCATTTCCCAATTCCATGCATTTTCATTGGCTCTCCCTCCTCATCTTTGTTTCGAGCCTTCCTTTAAGTCTTGGCCAAATCCTCACCTTTTGAAAATACTTCTTCCGGTCTTCCTTCCCTCTACTGACTATCTCTAATTTGTCCTGCGTATATCTCTTTTGTTCATAGTTGCTTGCATGATCCCTTCCTTAAAAGTGTGAGATACTTGAAAGCAAGAACTCTTTTTGCCTCTTTGTATCCCCGGCACTTGCCACTTACTGAATGCTGTTGATCCGATGAAGAGGGAGCTGAAGAAGCCTGGGTTAAGAGAGGATGCAATGAAGGCGCTCATGCCTCTCTTAACAACCTCAAGGCGGGAGTATTTCTGGCCTGATATGTCAGAAGAGAAGTGGCCCTAAGTAGTTCATACAGTCAGGAAGACCTGGGTTAAAGGCTAGTCTGAATAATGGATAAATAATAAGAATAGCTAGATTTAAATCACGCTTTCAGGTTTGTAAAGCCCTTTACAAATATGATTCTCGTGACCAGCCGGGGAGGTAGGTGTTATTTTGATCTCCATTTTGCAAATGAGGATACTGAGGCACAGAGCAGTTAAGTGACTCCAGCATGCCACCAGTACTCCAGGTAACAACTCTCTGGGAAAATAAGTGGTAGGTAAGTTGCCCCTCAGCATAGATGTGGAGGGAGTCTCCCTCACAACAATAAAGTCACAGGCCTGTACCCCACCCCCCAAAATGTCCAAAATAATAACTTATGGGATTTAGAACTGGGAGATGCCTTCAATATGATCTAGTCTAAACCTCTCATTTTTCAGATGAAAAAATTGAGTTCTAGAGAAAGGAAGGGAACTTCCCACAGGCACACAGCTAGCAGAGTATCTGAGCCAGTGCCTATTCAGTGCTGCTACCCCTGTGCAAACATGTCAGGTATATACAAAACATTGTGACCTGCTGTCCAACAGCCAATGCAATTCTCTAGAAAATGTTCTCCTTTAAGATTTCTCTTCTAGAGTAATTTGGAACTATGCCCAAAGGGCTATAACACTATGCATGCCCTTTGATGCAGAAACACGACTTGCTAGGTCTGTATCCCAAAGAGGTCATACAAATGGGAAAAGGAGTCATGTGTACAAAAATATTTATAGCAGCTCTGTTTGTGGTGGCAAAGAACTGGAAATGGAGGGGACGCCCATCGATTGGGGAATGGCTGAACAAGCTGTGATATATGAATGTAATGGACTACTATCATTCCTTAAGAAATGATGAGCAAGCAGACTTCAGAAAAACCAGGAAAGACTTGTATGGACTGATGCTGAGTGAAAGTGAGCAGAACCAGGAGTACATCACATACGGTAACAGCAACACTGTGCGATGACCGACTTTGATAGACCTAGCTCTTCTCAGCAATGCAATGATTGACATCAATTCCAAAAGACTCGTGATGGAAAATGCTATCCACATCCAGAGAAAGAACTATGGAATTGCAATGTAGATCAAAGCATATTATTTTCTTTTTTTTTTCTTGTGTTTTTTTCCCTTTTGCTCTAATTCTTCTTTCACAACATGACTAATGTGGAAATATGTTTAACATGATTGTATGTACATGGCCTATATCAGATTACATGCCATCTTGGAGAGGGGGGAAGAGAGGGAGGGGAGAAAATTTAGAACTCAAAATTTTACAAAAGTGAATGTTGAAAACTAAAAATAAAGGGAAAAAAAGACTTCTCTTCTAGACTAATTGAAGATATGTTCATTCTTAAGTTTCCTGTCATTTTAAAGGAAAACCAGAGACACTAGGAGCATGTGATGTGTCTTTGGGCAAGGCATTCCTCCCATCACGGGACTTACTTTCCTCTCTGTAAAATGGGTGGCTTAGATGAAGATCCCTTATATTTCTAAGAGAGTCCAGGCTAGCTTCAGGGAGATGTGGGCATCGATGGCTGCTTCTTCTCCCTGGCTTTTGGTTTTCTAGCCTACTTCAGCATACATTTTCATTTTTTCCATTTATTCCCACCAAGAGGCAAAGTGGTGTAAGTGGACAGAGAGCCAGTCTCAGAGTGGAGGACCTAGGTGTAAATCCCACCTCTGATTCATTTTGGCTAGGTGACCTTGGGCAAGTCATTTACAACAACTCTTTCAATGCCACAGAGCAGATCCTGGTAGAGAGAGGGAGTATTCTCATCTGGGATCCTCTATACCAATGATTTTTTTAATTCTCCCAAGTCAAAATTAGGGAGGTTTTCCCCTTTTCAACAGAGGGTTCCCAAGGTTCTCCAAAATGTCTGACCTACGGACTTCCTAATTCCTACCCCAGAACTTGAAACAGGTTGGCATGTGGAAGGAAGTCCCTGAGATCTGGTTTGTGATCTAAACTTGCAGACAGAAAAATCCTTTAGCTGGAGAGAATGAGTGATGCAGGCAGGGAGATGGGAGTGTGAATATGTCTGTGTTTGTGTGAGCCTGTGTATTTTAAGTCAAAATTTTTTTTCTAAAAACATTTGACCTCCCCCTGGAGCACTCAGTTCCTAAGGCACATTCAGAGCACATTCAGGAAAACTGTACAATCCCCCTCCCCATGTGATCTCTCCACCCTCCAGGACACACCCTATGGCTCACAGAGGCTTCTGGTCGGCGGGAATCAAGCCATACCTGACAGTACCATTGTACCTGATGAGCTCTGCAGCATGTGCCCAAGGATCTGGTCCTCACCCTTGGGGGTTCTGCTCCCTGACCATGTTTCTCTGCTTTAGGCCTTCCCTGGAGATCAAACCAATGACGAAATTTTCTGAGGGGCCCTTAACATGTTCAAGGGAAGAGAGTCAGAGAAGGGGGACAGGAAATTGAGGATGGTGCCACAAAGACCTTTGGAAGAGGCAGGAGAAAGAGGGAATTCTCTTGAGAACTCATCCCTAGTTGGATATCAGAACGCCACTGGGAGGAGGAGCTGCAGCAGCGGTGGTATTTAGTACAGTGAGCCACATGTCCCATTCCCCAATCCCCTCCCTCCTTCCGCCCCCCACCCTCCACCCTGGGGTCTTCAGCGAGTCAATGAGCACGTGGTCCTGGGCAGGAGGTAGCTGGGAGTTCTAAGGCTTTGTCCCCAAACAAAAAAGGTTGATCTTTAATTCAGGGTCCCCAGGAGCCTCCTGCAGCAGCCCCTGGCTGAGGCAGCAAGGGGGTACAAAAGAAATACGGATAATGATTCAGAAATGAGGCTGCAGCTCAGACTAAGGGCCACAGAAATGGGACTCAGAATCATTCTGGTCCAGCGCTGCAGCCCAGTGGTCCAAGCCAGCACTTCACCCTCCCAGGCAAAACCTCTCTTGTTTGTAGGATAGACTGTGAAGTGCTGTTGCCACCTCGAGGCAAATTCTGGCACTGCATTCAGCCACCCTGGCCTTCCAACCCCACCCCAAAAAACCGTTTCCTTACCTTTGTGGAGGTAGACATAACTTGGCTAAAAATTGAGGAAACCAGTTCTCCTGTGTAGCTGCTGGAAATCTGCCTCATGGGTTTAGAAGCCATAGTAATAGTTCCTAACTTATAACAAAAGCGATTGTTACAAGTCAGTTCAGGGGTTAGCTTAGAACTGATCTAGGGGAATGGGGGTCCAGGGGAACAGATACTTCCACACCTTGTAATTTTATGAACTGAAATTTGGGTACCAACCTGAAACCTGAGGATTCAAGAAGCCCCAAAGGCCTACATACCCCAAAAGGGGGCCAGATGGCTGGTGGACAAGCTGGTTTAAGCTCCTACCTTAGCTTCCAGGGCACAGAGGGCTCAGAATTTCCAAGTGCTCAAATATCTATTAAGCACCTACTATTGGCAAGGCACTATAGAAGGTTCTGGAGATACAAGGAGCAAAAATGAAAGGAAAAGAAAAGAAAAGAAGCCCTCCATTGTATAGTGGTGGAGAATAACACGTAACCAGCTAACATCATTGAAGAGGGTGAGAGAGCATTCACATGGAGGATGAGTCAGGAAGGTTGGTTGTGTGTAGAAGGTAGCCTCAGACCTGAATCCTGAAGTGAGGAATTCTCAGAGATGGAAGTAAAGAGAAAGATCTCTCCAGGCATGAAGGGTAGCCCATGCAAAAAGCAGAGGTTTTTGGAACCTAGAAGTGCATGAAGGGAAGTAAGAACTCTAGCACCATCAGCAGAGTCCATCAGTGCAGTGCTTTAAAAGCCAAATGAGGGAGTACGTATTTCAACCTGACCACTGAAATTTCCTGAACAGAGGACTGCCATGATCAGACCTGCACTCTAGGAAGATTATGTTGGCAGCCGGAGAGGGGAGAGAACGGAGGCAGGGAGGCTAACTAGGAATTGTAACAGTCCAAGTGGGAAGTAATAGGTGCCTGACCTAGAATTATCAATGGCAGTGTGAGGCAGAAGAAGACAGGTGAGAGAGGTGTTGTTGTCTAGTTGTTTTTTCAGTCATGTCCAACGCTTCATGCCCCCATTTAGGGTTTTCTTGGCAGAGATACTGGAATGGTTTTGCCATTTCCTTCTCTAGCTCATTTGACAGATGAGGAAACTGAGGCAAGCAGGGTGAAATGATTTGCCCAGGATCATCCTGCTAGTGTCTGAGGCCATATATGAATTCAGGAAGACTCATGTTCCTGACTCCAGGCCCAGCACTCTATGCACTATGGCGCCACCTAGTGGCCCAAGAGAAGTATTACATAGGTAGAATTGACAAGAGTTGGTAATGTCAAGGATGCTGCTGGCTGGCTGCAAAGCTATGTCCACAAATATCCGAGTTTGATGGTGGAATGAAAAGATGATGGACTTTGTTTCTGATGTGATAACTCAGAGGCAGCAGGGCCAGGTAGCTGGAGATCTTGCCTTTGATAATAAGTTAACACTTCTATGGCGCCTTATGGTACGTAAAGCGCTTATGAGAAGGCAAGCTTTGGGTGCGGGTAATTCCTTTGGCTGTGGCAGACTGCAGGTGCAGGTCACAGGACCTGAAAGTCCTGCAGTACTGAATTCCCTGGGATGAGGGCAGGAGTTGTGAATTAAAGAAGACTGAGTTAAGGAAAAGGAATGGCCTGGAGCCATGTAGATTCACCCAAAGAAGGAAGGAAAGAAAGAAGCATTTATTAAGCACCTACATTACATGCCGGGCATTGTGCCAAGCATTTTAAATTATCATCTCATTCGATCCTCACAACAATCCTGTGAAGTAGGTGCTATTATCATCTCCATTTTGGATGAGGAAATTGAGGCAGAGAATAAATGACTCGCCCAGAGTCACGTGACTAGTAAGTTTCTGAGGCTGGATTTGAATTCAGGTCTTCCTGATTCCAGGCCTAGTGCTCTATCTACGGCACCCACTCAGGTAACTCTACCTTGCCAAGCCTCATCTCACACTCTTTCCTTCCAGACACTACCCTCTGGCCAAACTACACTATCTGCTGGCCCTCTCACAGCTTACTAGGGCTTCTGCCTACGGCATCCTCCATGCCTGAAATACCACTACCCCTGACGATTTTTAAATCTTACTCATCCTTCAAAACTGGGCCCAAATGCCATCTCTTCCATGAGGCTGACCTCCATTCAGCACCGGGCCTCCACTCCGTCCTTATCTGTGAACGAGGCCACTGAACCAGATGGCGTCCAAGGCCTCCCCCAACTCTAGATCTCGGGCCTTAGCGCTCCTCATCGATTCTTGCTCACGCAGGGTAAACAAGATCATTGCTGCCCCAG
Source organism: Phascolarctos cinereus (assembly GCF_003287225.1). NCBI lineage: Eukaryota > Metazoa > Chordata > Mammalia > Diprotodontia > Phascolarctidae > Phascolarctos > Phascolarctos cinereus. The sequence goes on along the minus strand of NW_027555847.1, from coordinate 683,746,788 downwards.
CTTCAGAGAGCCCAATGCACACTTCATTTCTTGCACTCTCTCTGCCCCCCCCACCCTCTTCCCTTTTGCTTCATCTTCCCCCCTTAGAATTTAAGCTCTCAACAGTAGATACTGTCTTACTCGCTTTTATTTGTAACCCCAGGCTTAGCTCAGTGCCTGGCACTTGGCGAGTGCTTAATACATGCCTCACCTCTCTGCCTGTACTGGCCCTACGTTCTGATGTTTCATTCTCTACTAAAGTTATTGCATGACATTGTGCATCAGTGTTGTATATCCTCACTACTCATATTGTAATCACCTTTGCTGTCTTCTCCAACCCTAGCACGGGGCTCTGCTTTAGTAAGCAGTTGGTTTATGGTGCTCAATCAAACAAGAGGCATTTATGGGCACCTACCTAGTAGGCACCAGGAGCTATACATGAATGAATCTGTAGGTTGATGATTCTCAAACCTACCCATCCCGCAGGCTCCAAGCTCTCTGCTGACATTCAGTCTTGCATCTCCAACTGCCTTTCAAACATCTCAAACTGGATGTCCAGTAGACATCTTAAACTCGACACATCAAAAACAGAACCTATTATCTTTCCCCTTAAACACTGCCCCCTCCTACCTTCTCTACTGCTACAGAGGGCACCACCATCTTCCCATCCCTCAGACCTTGTCACAAGCTAAGTCATCCTGGATTCCTCACTTTCTCTCACCCCCACATCCAATCTGTTGCCAAAGCCTGTCATTTTCACCTCTGCAACACCTCAAATACGTCCCCTTCTCTCTTCTGAGGCTGCTATCCCTCGAGTGCAGGCCCCCAAGCCCTCACTTCTAGATTACTACAATAGCTGCTGGGGGGTGTGCCTGCCTCAAGCCTCTCCTCACTCCAATCCATTTTCCATTCAGCAACTAAATTGATTTTCCTAAAGCACAGATCTGACCATTTCCCCCTCAGCCATTCCTAACCCTACCCCACCATACACACACTCAATAAACTCCAATGGCTTCCATTGCCTCCAGGAGCAAATATAAATTGCTTTATTTGGCATTCAAAGCCCTTCATAATCTGGCTCCCTCCCACCCTTCCAGTCTTCCTACACCTCTCTCTTCGATCCAGTGACACTAGCTTCCTGGCTGCTCCACGAACAAGACCCTCCCCATCTCTAGGCTCCTGGCATTTTCTCTGGCTGTCCCCCAGGCCTGGAACACTTTCCTTCTTCAACTCCACTTGCCTTGCTTGGCTTTCTGACTAAAATCCCATCTTTTACTAGAAGCCTTCCCTAACTCCTCTTAATTCTAGTGCCTTCCCTCTGTTTATCATTTCCTTTTTATCCTGTATATAGCTTGCTTTGTCTATATTTCTTCCCCTACCATTAGGTTGCAAGTTCCTTAATGGCAGGTACTGTCTTTTGCCTCTTTTTGTGACCCTAATGCTTAGCACAGTGCCAGACACATAATAGGTGCTTAATGAATGTTTACTGATTGACTGATCAGATACTGGGGCCCTAGAAGATGGTCTTAGTTTCTAGGAGACATCACAGCAAGTACAAGCTTCCTACCAGACTGGACTCTATCTCCTTCTTTGAGGCTTTTTGCAGATAGCTCAGCCCCCTTCTAAGTGGGCCCCTTCTCACTCCTCATGTTAGGGTAAGATTGGGAAAGACAATTCTCAGATATTTATGAAACACCTACTGTGACACAGAGGCCTGGTGTTTGTTACTGTGGGAACAAGGAAAAAAATAGCCACTGATCTCAAAGAGTTCAGATTCTACTGAAGAGAGAACAATACATGAGACAGAGGAGTACGTACATAATTTGAGGAGGAACGGTGGCTTCCTTCACAGTAGGTGAACCGAGAGCTGAGCTTGAAAGACAGGAGTTTGAAGAGGTTGAGATGAGGAGGAAGTGTATTCCAGGCACAGGGAACGCCCCGCGCAGAGGCACCACCAGGGTGGGGCTGAAGGACATCAAGCTGGCTAGTGCTGACGAAGAAAGGGGAGCAAAGTGAAAAAGGCCAGGGAATATCAGGTGAGAAACACAAAGTGAAGGGCTTTAATGCCAGGCTGAGGAACAAGCCTAGAAGTAGCTACTGACAATTATATTTGAAAATAAAATCAGTCATGAGATCCCAAAGCAAAGGTTTAAACTCTGAATCTAGTCCCTCTGCTCTCCCCCTACAGCGTTGAGTCTGGCAGATTTTCTTTCAATGTCAAAGTTGTACCAAAATTACCCTGGGGAATCCCAACAGTAGGAAATCCTTTTGTAGTGCTTTAAAGATGGCTTCATGATGGCAGATTCTTTTCCCAGCCCCAAATTTATTTTATGCTTGAGAACTGCTCTTCTCCTAATACAGTCTCTCTCTGTCATACACACACATACACACACACACTCTCTCTCTCTTTCTGTCTGTCTCTCTGTCATACACACACATACACACACTCTCTCTGTCTGTCTCTCTCTCTTACACACACATACACACACACTTTCTCTCTCTCTTTCTGTCTCTCTCTGTCATACACACACACACACACACTCTCTTTCTGTCTGTCTGTCTCTCTGTCATACACACACATACACACACTCTCTCTTTCGGTCTGTCTCTCTGTCATACACACACATACACACACACTTTCTCTTTCTGTCTGTCTCTCTCTCTCTGTCATACACACACTTTCTCTCTCTTTGTCTCTCTCTCTGTCATACACACACACACACACACACTCTCTTTCTGTCTGTCTCTGTCATACACACACATACACACACACTTTCTTTCTGTCTGTCTCTCTCTGTCATACACACACATACACACACACACACTCTCTCTCTGTCTGTCTCTGTCATACACACACATACACACACTCTCTCTTTCTGTCTCTCTCTGTCATATACACACATACACTCTCTCTGTCATACACACACATACACACACACTCTCTCTCTCTTTGTCTGTCTCTCTCTCTCTGTCATACACACACTCTCTCTTTCTGTCTGTCTGTCTCTCTCTCTCTCTTTCTCTCTCTCTGTCATACACACACATACACTCTCTCTCTCTTATTTCTACATTTTCCTAACTGGCTCCCAGGATCACAGGATTTGGAGCTGGAAGGGAACCTTAGAAACCACCTTATCCAACTCCCTTGATTTCAGAAGGGAGCCAGGGGCAGCAGAAGCCCACACCACCAGGAGGTGCTCCTCCTGCATAAGGACTTAGGGGTAGTACCAGGCATCCCCTACCACATTCAGACAGAGCCACTGTCCTAGGATTTAATTGCAGCTCCAAGGACAGACATTTGCTCCAGTTCCTTTCAGCCCCACTATGCTTCCCTTTCCCCCTTCAAATTCTTCTCTGTGTATACCTACATTTCTCTTCCTGCTGCCAAAAGAGAAATGGAGAATAAAGAGGGAGGGGATGGGGACAGGAGACCCATACAGGGAGGACAGGGAAGTCACCAGGGTGCAGAAGCCCTCTGTGTCCCTAGTGGATTAACATATTGAAAACAGGGGATTGTACACAAAACATAAGAAAAAATCCTATCAGATCTCTTCATTTAAAACAGGTAAGAAACGAGACAGAAAGACCATCATCATTGCAACTAAACATTTATTCAACTAAACATGACTTGGATTAAGCACATATAAACTCTGCAGGGTTCAGCCAGTGGGGCACATCGAAGGGGCGGCACCCTCCTCTTCCCCACCCCCTCTTCCCCTTACTGGTGATAGGCAGGACCTGCGTCACTGTTACCTGGAAAGCAGCAAGTCTAGGACAGCCCAGACCATGTTCTGCTCTCCTTACCCTCCCATGAAGCATACCCAGAAAGCAGGTACCCATTGACCGCCCCTGGAAACTTTTCTCGGGCGTGGTCTCTGCAGATGCTCACCAAATTTCTTGGAGGATGAATAAAAAAGCACTTAGCATCCAAGAGATCCACATCAGAAGGCCCAGGAAATAGAGATGCCGCGGCAGGATAGGGCCCAAGGCTTCTCAGAATCAGGACCCTTGGGGCCCTGGGGCTTCTCAAATTTAGGCCACAGGGTCAGAGGAGGAACTCACTTAAAGGCACAGATGCCTCTGAGGCCTCTCAGGATGACCACGCCCTTTCACCCTAGTCAAGTCTCAGCCTATTCCTACAGGAGAAAACAACAACAATTACTAAAGCTGACATCATAGAGGGTTTTACAACTCACAGAGCAGTTTACGTATATTAGCGTACTTTATTATCAAAGCTAAACTATGACCTACCTTGTTGAGTGCCACCCAACCATGAAGTGGCAAAGCAGAGACGCGGAGCTAGGTCTTCTGGCACCAAGCCCAGGGCCAGCTGGACCATGCCCCAGTGCCTCTGCATCAGGGCTGGGACGGGAGGAAACTCAACTTCAGTGGCTTCAGAGTTCAGAGCTTTAGCACAAGACAGGAACTCAGAAGCCATCTGATCTAGCTGCTCATTTCACAGGTGGGGAATCTGAAGCTGGGGAAAAGAGTGATGCCTGAGGTCCTGTGACGCCAAACCCAGCTCTCTTCCGCTCTATCAGACTGCCCTTCCTGTGCAAGAGTATTTGAAGAAAAAACAACAACAAAAACCACTATTTGTACTAAGTATAAGACCCTGCACAAACTCTGCGGGGTTCAGCCAGTGGGGCCTAACCAGAGGGCCGCACTACCCTCTTTCCCACTTATTCTTTACCGATCTTAGTTAGGCAGGTGTTGCCTTTCCTGTGCAATGACATTCGAAGGGAAAAAAGGCACAGCTCCTTTTAAAGAAGCAGAACAAGCTCAGAAGATAAATCAACAGCTTCTCTTGATCATGTAGCAAGCCAATGGAAGTCAGAACAAATCCTCCAATTAGGGCCGTTAGGCGCAAATTTGCCGCTAAGCACAACAGCTAACCACTACAGCAGCAAAGCCAGCAGCAATGCACAGAACACAGAGAGCTTCTATCTCAGAGAAAACATAGTGAGCTTCCTATATAGAATTCTAGTTAAACAACGAGTGATTAATCAGAATCTCAGCTTCCAAATAGAGCTGATGATTACAGCACGACTGGGAGCCTGTCGAAAGCTCTCCAAGAATGGGGCCAGTCTAGACATGGGTGGATACAGTTCAGATGAACAGGTCTTGGATGGAAGGCAGCAACTACAACTGGTCCAGGGCAGAAGTGCCCAAGTGAACAGAGGAAGAATCACATTCTCAGAGTTGTAATGGCCCTCACACAACATAGCTAGTGCAACCTATAAATTCCAAAGGGGATCCCCTCTATGGTATCTCCAACAAGCAACCATCCAGCCTCTTCTTGAACATCTCTAGCAAAGAGGAATCCACTCTCACCCCAGGCAGCCCATCCTACAGCTCTATTGTTTGGAAGTTCCTCCTTACAGGGAACCTGAAACTGTCTCTATAACTTAGCCTCATGGCTCATCGTTCTGCCTTCTGTCTCCAACAAGCAACGCTAAATTTCAGTCATGGAATCGAGGCCAGAACAGCTGGCCAGGGAGACAAGAGAACAGGGCCAAAAAGCATCTGTGCATCATAGCTGGCATTGGCTGAACACATGCCTCAATGCCTACCTGCCCAGTGCTGGCTCTGCCAGTCTCATCTTGGGCAATGTTGAAATCTTAGAAGGGTCAAATCCACCAGGACTGCTTGGGCTGTCTAGTCTTTAGTGAACACAACTCTGAGGAGACTTACATCTTCTCGAAGAAGTACCCAAAAATGAAAGGTGGAAGCAGATGGAGCAAAGAAAATAAGAAATGGGATCTCTCAGCAAAAGATGACAGAGAGTTGAAGGACCTTAGACATAACTGCAGTTCATACTCCTCACTTTACAAGTGAGGAGTTAAGTGACTTACCTAAGGTCACACTGACAGTGACCGAGCCTCAGACTTAAGCCCTTGTCCTCAAACTCTATCCAGCGGCTCTTTTCACTGCTCCAATCTTACTTGCCAAGGATTCCTGCTTCAAGAAGGAGTTCCTGCTTTGGGTACAAGTTGGACTAGACGACACCTAAGGTCTCCTTGGGATTCTAGAAGAGTGTATTTCCTGAAGCCCACACAAGCTACCAGAATCAATGCCACTAAAGAAATCCTGAAACCTCTTACTGCTTCTGTTGATTCAGCCCTGATAGATTTCCTTGGATTGGGCAAAATACGATGGGAAAAATTCCTTTCCAACAGACAGCCCGTTCTGGAGATGCTCCCCTGTTCTTTGACACCTGGACTCCAAGTCCGCACTGACTGGGGCCAAAAGGGCCAGGGCTAGAGTTGCTCTAACCAATTAAAACCGTCTTCTTAAAGACTTAAAGAAAAAAGTTTGAGTTAGACAGTTGGATTTCTACTGATTACATTCCTATGGGCTCCTTACAAAAGGGTTTTGAAGGGATTTAAATAACTAGAATCTTTTGACTATAATCAATGAATCAATAAGTCTTTGGAAGATGCCAAAACAAGCATGGCCCTAGACTTAGGGCTATGAGGAAAGTAAGGCACCAAAAGTTTGTCCTCCAGCAGTTTACCTTCTCTGAAGCAGGGTCTTATCTACCTCCACTTGGTAGGAAAAAACCTCCTTTGGTCACTGCTGGAAGTTTTCCTGGTTGGAATCTCAAAGCTATCCTTCTTCTGCAGCTGGCTTTTTTTTGCTTACACAACCTTTGTAAAATTGGCTTCAGGAAGGTTTAGAGAGAATCACATTAGGGAATTTCAGAGTTGGGATGCTTTCTACATACTGCTCCTAATTCTGCTCTCTGGGACCAAGCAGAATAAGCTGAATCTCCCTTCCTGGTTCAAATACTTGACAACACGTTCTCTTAACTAAGCTAAACATCATTCATTTCCTTCAATAGTTTTTCTTGTGGCACATTCTCTTTACCTTGAGAAACCACATCACCTTCTTCTGCATGTGCTCCAATTTGCCAAAGTTGTTCTTAAAACTGACACCCCAAACTGAACACACAATTTGAGAGAGGTTCTGCCCACGGCAGAAGTGAGTAGGGCTATAACCTCAATCATTTTGGACACTGTACCTCTCAATGTAGCTTAAGATCATAAATTAACCTAACATATAGAGGGAACAACATTAAGAAACAAAAAAGTTCAAGATGTAAGGGTGAATTTGGAATCAGTTGGGAATGCGGTCTAAATTATCCTAACAGCTAATTCAGCAATATCAGAGATAAGAGAATGGGAGACAGGGACAGCTTAAAACCTAGAGAAACAAAAGGCCTGCTGGGGTTCTGAAATCAGTTTGATCTAGAGAGTTGAGTTTCAAAGAAAACAGGCAGAGGTTTGTTTCTACATGGTGAGGCAATTTGTCGTTACCACAGCCATCCCCAGGGTATTATAAGGAGGTGAGAATAAAACCATGGGAAATAGCTATCAACTATAATCTCACTGATTGTTTCAAGTTATAAGTGAGGGAGTCACCATTTAACTCTCCATCAACTCACACCTGAGTTTTTAGCCAATACCTGCCTGAGCAGGGTTGATTTTGACAGGGATGAATAACTGGCCCCTTGAGCAGGGGAGAGCTATACAGGTTGTCATCACAAAGGTGCTCTGTAACCTGGAAAGTACTTCTAACATGATAAGTATCATGATGCTGGAGGAGGACCTAACTACAAACTTGAAAACAGGGACAAACATAGAACTAAAGCAAAGGAAACACTCTGGGAAAGAGACCATGGCTAAGGGAGAAAAGCAAGGATTGTGACCCTCCTGGCTTCATGGCAATCACTTTTTCAACTAGCCTGGTGATGCTGAGAATTCCCTGCTCAGTGGAGACAGGGTATGGTGAAAAGAACATTGGATTTGAAGTCTTAGGGCCTGTATTTGAAGCCTGACCCTGCTACTTATCACCTACATGACCCTAGTGGGCCACTTTCTTCTTCTGGGATCTGTTTTACCACTGATAAGATGAGCTAGTTGGACTGGATGTTCTTGGAGGTCCTTCCATTATGATGCTGCAGAAAATGCTCCCTTAGTTACTAATGCCTGATTCAAGATTAAGCAGAAGAGGCCCCTGAGGAGAGAAGACAGGAGCAGACAAAAACAGGAAAAGGAAGGAGGGCCTCAGGAAAACTGCACCTATTTCCCCACATGGCCCAAAATCTACCCTGCTTTCAGCTCACCTCCTCTGCTCCTATTCCAATTCCAAAGAAGCAAAACGCTTGATTTGGAAAGGCTGGGCTCAGGCATGACTGCAATCTGTGGGCCCCTTGGCCCACAGCTTGGAGGCAATATCACCCAGTAAGTCATAGTTCAACCTCCAAGAAACAGGCTGGAAGGTAAATCTTGGGAATGGAGTGTAAATTGAATTTCCATATTAAGATGCACTGAGGAAAGGGAAGTGCTGATGGGAAGAAGCAGAAAAGCAGTAATTCTAGAACATAAGACATTGTAGAAGAAGTTAGGGATGAGTAGAGGATACAGCAAAGGACTTTGGGTAGTCAGAAGGCAACATAGGGCACTGGAACCCCTGGGGTAGAGACAAGAGAATGCCAAGAAACCAAAGAAGGTATCTATTACAACTCCTACCACTGTCCGGGAGAAAAAAGAAACAAAGTTTCTTTAGCTCCAAAACAACTTTCTATCTTCCTTACTCTTAAACTAGGGGGTCCTGCCTCATCCCCTCCATCTTCTAGATCTAGTGGCAGGCCCAATTGAAAAAAATTCTATCCACTCTTCACTAGCCTACCTAACACTAGGAACTTGTTTCAGGGTGAAATATACAAGAATCTGAAGATATTTCACAGGGATGTGCCCACAACTAGTTTGTGCACACCAAAAGTAACAGGGATACTTTTAAAATATGCATTTACTTTAGCAGGACTTTCTTTTATCCCTTTACTCACAGATATTACCCAGTTGTTTTAATACTAGAGTTGGAAACTTTAAGATTCCTTCTTCTGTTAGTTATTTTTAGAAGACTCGGTACTTCTACTACTACAGATCTCATAACAATGCTCCTTCCTGTTCAACTTATGCAAATCCGTGGCTTGAAAGCAGGTAGTGTACTACAGGGAAGAGGGAAATCTCTCTCTAACTCCCAAGGGGCAGATTGTGATCATTTGACTCTGGGGTATTTAATAAGTGACAAGTGTGACTGAAGCTTTCCCCGTGCATGATCCCACTCTGTTATTCTCCACTATGAATTCTCTGATGCCTGAGAACAGCTGAACTACTCCTGAAGGCTTTCTTACACAGATCACATTTGTGGGGCTTCTCTCCAGTATGTATTCTCTGATGTTCAATAAGGCGAGTATTCTGATTGAAGGATATCCCACATTCATTACACTTATAAGGTTTCTTTCCAGTATGGATTTTCTGATGGTCAGTTAGGGATGAGTTCCTACCAAAGGCTTTCCCACATTCATTACACTTGAAAGGTTTCTCCCCACTATGAGTTTTCTGATGCCTCGTAAGGGATGAGTTACGGCTGAAGGCCTTTCCACAGTCCTTACACTTAAAAGGTGTTTCCCCACTATGGAATCTCAGATGTATGATAAGGGATGAGTTCTGACTGAAGGCCTTCTCACATTGATCACATTTATAAGGTTTCTCTCCAGTATGAATTCGAAGATGCTGAGTAAGGGATGAGCTATTACTGAAAGCTTTCTCACAATGACTACATTTATAGGGCTTCTCTCCAGTATGAACTCTCTGATGCTCATTGAGATGTGTTCTTTGAGTGAAGGCCTTCTCACATTTATTACACTTATAGGGTTTCTCTCCAGTATGAATTCTTTTATGTTCAGTTAGGCGTGTGCTCTGGTTGAAGGCTTTTTCACATATATTACACTTGAAGGTTCTTTCTCCAGTATGAATTCTCTGATGTTGAATAAGGGATGATTTGTGACTGAAGTCTTTCTTACACACATCACATTTAAAGGGTTTCTCTCCAGTATGAGTCCTTTGATGTTCAGTAAGTAGCCCCCTCTGGGTAAAGGCTTTCTTACATTCATTACACTTGTAGGGTCTCTTTCCTGTATGAATTATTTGATGCTTAAAAAGGGATGAGTCCCGGATGAAAGCTTTCTTACACTGATTACACTTAAAAGGTTTCTCTCCAGTATGAACTCTCTTATGTAGATTGAAAAATGAGCGCCGCCTAAAGCTCTTCTTACATTCATAACATTTGTAGGGTTTCTCCCCAGTGTGAATTCTCAGATGTCGAGTAAGAGATGAATTGTAGATGAAAGTTTTCCCACATGCCTTACACTTGTAGCCTTTTTTTCCAGGAGGTATCCTACGAGACTTAAAAAGGTTTGAGTAGTAACTTCGGGTCTTCGGCCTTACCTTAAAATTAGGTTTCTTCTCTGGGGTTGTCATTTTACTTCTAACCAGGTCTAAATACTGTTTGAGGCTCATTTTATGTTTAGTATATTTATGGAGATTTGTTCCTGTAGGAACTTTCTTTTTTGTAACAATGCCTGACCCTGGCCTGAAGTATTTCCTAAATATATTGCATCTAGGTCTTCTCACCTTAGATGTTTTCTCCTGTTCTATTGTTACTTGACTAGATTGTCCTTCTTGGTTGTCTTGCTGCTTTTCCTCACATTTCCAGGCTCCTCCCAATGTAGAGGCACAGGGACCATCTCTCGAGAGCCTTTCCTGAGATGGGTCTTTCAAATAAATGCCCGGTTTTGGAGCTGATTCTTTTGTAACAAACCTGGTCTCTGAACCTGAAAGAAATAAAATATGTAAATGTCCCTCACACTTTGTTGAAGAAAAAGGAAACAATAATTCCTCATTACTTAGTATAAATACATTTCTGAGGGTCATGAGAACAATGAAACAATGAACAAAAGCTAACTAAAACTTTACGGTTAAATTCTAGGCACTCTGACTTTTTCAGGCTCAGAGTTATTCTTTATTCTGTTTTTAAGAGAGCTGCCGAGTACATTTCCTAGTGTGTTGGGGACAAGGACAAGAGTGAACTCTTTGGCTAATATTAGGAGCAGAAGCAGCACCCTTGCTACTTTGGGAGAAAAGGTTGGAGGGCAAAGCAGTACTCCTATGCAAACCTCTTCCCCTGAGTCTTTTTCATCTTCCCCAGCACCTTCAATGATTCTGTCTGCCCTCAAGTTTCTAAGCCATTCTCTGTTAGCCTCTGGAAGGTCCCGATATTAGAAAGCTATGGTAAGTAACCCAGCAGTAAAGACACTGTAACAGATACAACACATTTAAAAGGAGTCAGACTAAGAATACTGATAATTGACATTTATACAACAATCTAGAATTGAAAACCCTTTGTTGAAATGATCACGACTGATCTCACAATTCTGAAGAAGGTAGCACAAATATTATTATCCCCCGAGCTTGAGTCCTGGTTCTACCACTTACTGCCTCAATGTGACCTTAGGCACATAAGTGCACAACACAGCTAAGAAATATGTCAATGAAAAGAATGAAAGAAAGTAGAAGATACCTGGAATGGGTAGAATCAAGCAAATGTCTTTTTAAAAAATATAAGGCAATACAGGGAACCGGTTCAAATTTATAAGAGCCACTCCCTGATTAATACTGATCAACGAATGTGAATATCAGTTTTCAGAGAAAGAAATCCAAGCTATCAAAAGCTATATGGAAAAAATGCTTTAAACAACCAATAATTAGAGAAATGCACATTAAAACAACTTGAGGTTGCACCTCATACCTATCAACTGTCAAAGCTGGCAAGAAAAGAAAATGACAATTGCTGAAGGGGCTGTGGGAAAATAGGCTGATACACTACCAGCTGAGGTGTTAACTAGCCCAGCTATTCTAGAAAACCATTTGGAACTATGTCCAAAAAATTATTCAACTATGCACTCAGTGATATTATTACTAGGTCTATATCCAAAGGAGATCAAAGAAAGAATAAATGGATCTATATGTACAAAAATACTTATAGCAGCTCTTTTCATGATGGCAAAAAACTGGAAACTAAGATGGTGCCAAATGGCTGGACGAGTGATGGTAAATGAATATGATATGCCATGAGAATAAATACTACTGTTTTGAAAAGAAATGATGAAAGAAACAGTTTCAGAGAAATCTGGGAAGATGTATTATGAACTAATGATGAGAGAAGTAAGCTGAACCAGGAGAACAATTTATACAATAACAACAATGTTGAAAAAACAAACAACTTTAAAAGACTTTGACCAACTGGAGACTCATGATGAAACATGGTACCCACCTCCAGGCAGAAAGGTGATAGACTCAGAACACAAAATGAAACACAGTTTTTGAACATGGCCAATGTGGGAATTTGTTTTGTTTGATTATTATTTGTTATAAGGGCCTTTTCTTTCTTTTGCAGTGAGGGGAGGCAAAGTAGGAAGGAGAAATGGCAAATTTTGGTTCAGTGAAAAAAATAAAATTTAATTTCAAGTTATTAAAAAGTAAAAATTCAAATAAAAAAAACATAGAGCAGATCAAAATACAGGGTATCCCAAAAGTCTTGGGGCAGTTTTAAGCTTTAATAACTTCAGAAGTACAAATGCTACACACCTTAAAAAATTCTGAAAGGTTAATCACTTAAATTTTTAAATACTGATGTTTCTTATAAAAATCCCATATAACCACTGTCATGCAAAATATCACTCTAGTTGATCTGCAAATTTTGTAAAAGCTTTCCTCAGTTACTGCTAATCAGACTGAAAGGTCTGTGTTTGTAATCCTAGTCTTAAAATCATCCAAAAAGTGACATTTTGGTTCATACATACATGATAGTTTTGATGTGATCCCACAAGAAAAAGTCTAGTGAATACAGATCAGGTGACCAAAGTGGCCAAGCAAGTAAACTCCCTCTATTGATCTGATGGTCTGAGAAAGTGTTATCCTGAAATTGTCATAGATGCAAGCGCATAATGACAGTGTGCACCATCTTGTTAAAATTAACATTCAAAATTCACAAAACTAAGTCTAAAAAAATTTAATTAAACTTCAAAATTATTTTTTGTGAGTTTGTAGCATGCTAGAAGCAGGAATTTCCACAGGGACAGTGTCCCTAAGGAAGCAGAATGTGATAGAACCCAGAGTACCTGTGGAAGGGCTAGTTTCAAACAGGAGAAGTGACACTACTTCTCTCAACCTAGAGTGACTTATGAGAGAAGGTAGGAAAATAACGTGCTGGGGTAAAGATAAGGACACAAGGCAGGAGCTAATGCTGGACAACCTGAGGCCTCTCCACTGCCTAAGGGGCTTCAAGGAAAGGTGCCAGACCAACACTTCCCAACTGAAAAAAAGCTGGATCTTCTTTGCAAGGATTCATTGGCCTAGTTCTCCCTCACTCACCTGCACCAGGACCTCTGGGGACATTCCTGCTCCGCATCCACGGCGCTTCCCCTCTCTCCAGCTGGGCTATCAGCTCTGGCTTAGAAGTAAGAAGCCCTGCTCAGGGACAAAGAAATGCGAAGGGCATAAAGATCCACCTCAGATTGCAATCTTTGCCCCTTCCTCATCAAAGAATCAAGAACATGCAAGGAACAGGGCCGAGGAGAGTATAAAAGAGCACTGGAGGGACTCAGCATTAGGACACAAAAAGGGGGAAGGCAGGAACAGGGAGTTAACAGGTCACAGAGTTCATTTGAAAGCAAATTGAATATGAAAGCAAATTTAAAGCAAAATAAATTGTCTGTCCTCCCTGTTAGGCCATTTTTCTTCTTCTTTTTTTTTTTTAAATTTGGTTAGGCAATGGGGTTATGTGACTTGCCCAGGGTCACACAGCTAGTAAGTGTTATGTGTCTGAGGCTGGATTTGAACTCAGGTCCTCCTGAATCCAGGGCCAGTGCTCTATCCACTGTGCCACCCAGCTGCCCCCTGTTGGGCCCTTTTTGTGAATACTCTGGGAAAACAGAAGCTAGAAGAGACAGAGCCTCAGAGGCAGCACAACGAATCTGCCAGTCTGTAATGCTTATGACAACTCCAAGTCCCTTCACCCAGGAAAAGGAGTAGAAGCATACTTGGTGCCCAAGAAATGAGGGAGATCCCTGTACATCAAGTCAGGCATCAGCTAATTCTTTCAGTGGCTCTATAACCTTTAATAAAGGAAGAAGTGAGCATTTAGGGTTAGGGTTAGCGGGAAGAGTCACACAGGAAGACTGTCCTTACCCACAGAGACCATGTTTTTGTAGTTCTCCAGCATCACATCTCTGTACAGCTCCATCTGGGCTGGCTGCAAATGCCACCATTCCTTCCGACTGAACATTACAGCCACATCCTTAAATGTCACAGAGTCCTAAACACCAAAAACATTCCCACTTACTCAAGAACTAGCCTCTCTGTAAGGACCTGGGACCCTCCAGAAGGTAATGCTATTAATAACTGGTTCTCACAGTATAAAAAAAAAAGAGTTTTGTGCATTTTAAGTCAAATAATGATTGACTCTCTACTATACATTTTGCTTTGTAGAAAACATGGCTTTCAAGGGAACATCCAGAAGCCTACGGGACTGACATGGAGTGAGCCTGCAGGGTTGAAGACATGAAGTCACCCTGACTCTGGAGGTAGGAGAGAAAGTCTAGGGGGACCCTATGCTAGACTGCTCCACTCTTCCCATCCCAAAAGAACCATCTGTTCCAGCCAGGATAGATATACGAGTTTACCCATCTCACCCTCTGCTCATGATTTTCTCCCCATCTAGAATCTTGTCACCTTCATTTCCAACTAACTGGCTCCTACCCTTCCTTCAGGTCAAACTTAAAGTCTACCTGATATCTTACCACTGAACCCAGATGGCTCTGGAGGAGTGAGTGAGGGTGGTGACTTCGCACAGCCCTCCTCATTTAAATCCAATTCACTTGCAAGTCACAGCATTACCCTCCTGATGCCATGGTCCTCTTCGAGAACAAGGGACAAACAATACCAAAAAGTCTATCTCCTCCATTTGATTTCCCTGACTATTCCAGCTCACACTCATCTGCCAATCTCAACCCATAGAGCATCTATGGCCTGTACCAGCTCATTTCTGTATTTAAAAACAATACAAGGAAGTCCTTAACTGTGAAAAATATGTTCACCTGTTCTCTCCAATGAGAATTCAAGCCCCTTGATGGAAGGACTACTTTTCTATTTTATTTTCTGTATCCCTCCCAGCACCTGGTACAGTTCAATGTATACAAGAAGCCTGAATTATTTGTTGAATTCAATTGAACAAACACTTATTAAGTGCCTAGTACATGAAAGGCACTGCACTAAGCAAAGACAAAAATAAAACAGTCTCCACCTTCTTGGGGCTTACATTCTACTAAATTAAGAAGTGAACATTAACTAGAGAGGAAAAGGTCACTAAGAGAAGAAGTCGAGATCACTCTACATAATTAATACTATTTACTACAGTGGTGTCCAACAAATGGCCCCAAATCAGACTTAAATGTAATTGGGAAATATTCAATAAATAAAAATACAATAGAACATAAGTAATGTTCATTTGTGATTTTCTAAGTCAATATGTGGCCTACAGGAATCCTGTGGCCCCAATTCTATTGGAGTTTGACATGACTGATCTAATAGTATGGCCCAATGCCTTAATTCTAGGACACAGAAAGGAAATAAATCTTCACCTGAAGAATGCAGGTTCTGCATGGCATGTCAGGAAAGAACTAAGGCTCCCACTCACCTGGGATTCATCTGGCAAGGGCCTAGAAGCTGCTCCCTCTTCTGCAGAGCTCTGATCCTGGGAAACAGCAGAGTCCTGAGAAGGTAGGACTGCGGAAAGAACATGAAGCTATAAGGAAACCCAATCTGGCCTCATAGACCCAATGCTCATGAGGCTAGAAATTCCTCTAAACACACCTTTTACAGAATAAGGACAGAAGTCATTTAGGAACAGCCCCCAGTTACCCTTAGAACTGAGGAAAGGAGTGAAAGAAAGGAGACAGATAGGCTCCCAATTCTGACTCAGGGGTCATGGTAGGGTCCAAGGGACGGAGTTCTGCTCTACGAATCAGGATGTGCACATTAAACTCATAGCTCTGTCTCTAAATCACTCAGTAATATGAAAGTTTAACTCAACCTCTCTGTAACACAATTACCTCTTTTATAGAGAAACTTTTTCAAATATTTCCTATCTTACATAACATGATGAATCAATGCACTGATCCAGCTAGGGAAAAGAACTTCACAGATAGTAAAATGAACATTTTCCATCAGAAAAGCAGTATGGTTCACCAAAAGAGTAAATGATGGGAGGAATGGGGCTCTTGACTTTGGCTTAACCAATTTGAAGAAATCATGTGACCATTTATATGTTCTTTGACCCCTTCACTGGAAAATGAAGGTGACCATACATGATCTACACATGAAGTACTTTAGAGAATTAGTATTACTGAGACCGATTCTAAGAGTTTATGGGCATAATGGCATAAATCTTTCAAATAAGCCTAACCATTGGGCTGTCCCTCTATCTTGCCACACAAAAGATAATTAAGACACAGCCTTTCTAACTCCATGGTTTCCTTCTCTTCATGGGCTGTTATGCCAAGTTATTCCATGGGGAAGATTGGGCTCTACTAAGTGATATGTGAGGCCTATACCTTCTCAATCACTGATCTCAAGGGCAACATTCTCACCAAATGATCCTTTGCCCTATTCTGGCTTCAAGGCCTAATTTCCTCTTATGCCCTGGGAAGGATTTCTTCTCTCTCCATCCTTCTGAAATTCTTACCATTGTCCTCAAACATCTGGCTCAAATCTTCCAAGAGGATCTCTACCTCCTCACTGTTCTCCGAAGGCTGTGACTTTACCCAAGTCATGATTTCTCTGGGCAGGACAATCACATATTGATCCAGCACCAGCATATCCAGAACATCCTCTTTGGCATGAGTCTCAGGATCCATCCACTGCATACAGAGCTCCCGGATTTGGCTCAGCTCCTCGTCTTGGGGTGGAGCTACTCCAGGGCGCTGAAACCATCTCAAGTTCTGATGAGAGACTGCAGGGTCTAATGTGTCTCTTCCTCGGCTGGTTTCTTGCTCCCCAGGGTCCTCTGCACTCGGGACTTTATTTTGTTCACCGGAAGGTGTAACTTGAGCACTTGGGGAAGTGGTCATTGCCTCATTCAAGGATGCAGTCTCTCCAGCATCTTTCCCTTCCACTGTGGCATTCATATCTGTATCTCCTTCAGACACAAGCTGAGCAGCACACATTCTACTAAGGCCCACTGTAGGGA
The DNA here is from genome assembly GCF_003287225.1 of Phascolarctos cinereus. NCBI lineage: Eukaryota > Metazoa > Chordata > Mammalia > Diprotodontia > Phascolarctidae > Phascolarctos > Phascolarctos cinereus. The sequence goes on along the minus strand of NW_027555847.1, from coordinate 683,729,655 downwards.
GAAACACACAGCCAACAGCAGTCAGTCAATAAGCATTCATTAAGTGTCTACTATATGCCAGGCACTGTGTTAAGCACTGGGGATACAAAAAAAGGCAAAAAAACCCAGTCCTTGTCACAGTCTAATAGGGAAGCTGAGGTGCAAACAACAAACAAGCTACACACAGGATAAACTGCAAATAGCAATTAAGCATTAAGAAAGAGATCAGAAAAAGGCTTCCTGTAGAAAGTGGGATTTTAGCTAGGATCTGAAGGAAGTCAGAGAAGGTAGAAGTAGAAACGAGGAGAGAGAGAGTTCCAGGCATGGGGGACAGCCAGTGAAAATGCATGGAGCTGGGAGATGGAGAATCTAGTGCAAAGAACACCAAGGAGGCCAGTGTCAATGGATCAAGCCACAGGGACATAGTTAAACAACCTATGATGTATTACATGAAAGATACTACATCAAGGAAACATAGTAGAATGGAAAGAGTACTGGATTTGAAATTAGAAGACTCAGGTACATGTCCTGGCTCTGCTCCCCCTCTCCACTGGCTATATGATCAAGTGTCTGTAAATGCTACAGGCTTCAAAAAAACCCAACATTTGAAAGTTTAATCATCTTGGATATGTCACATAACATTCCTGGGACAGTTTCTTCACTAATAAATAAGAAAGTTAGATTAGATGATCTCTGCAATCTCTTCCATTTCTATATCCTCTGATCCTGTGACCTCATTATGTTGTGGAGATGACTATGGGTCCTGAGCCTGCTGCCAGCAGAGTTCAAGGAACACAAAGTCCTGAAGTTTGGCTGAATGCCAAGTGCATGAAGGGGCATAACAATGTAAGTCAGGATCTGGAGACGCCATGATTTTGTATCAGTGGAGAGAGTATCCACATCAGTGAAATGATATACCTAAAGCACTTTGCAAACCTATAAAAAATATTTTATATAGAAATGTTAGCTATGATGACGCTGATGATAATGGTGATGATGACACTATAGAAATGTTAGCTATGATGATGATGATGATGATGATGATGATGATGATGACAACGACAAGGGCAGACAAGTCCCTTTCTGGAACAATATATGAAGATGTTCCACTTTAGTAGCAGTCTTCACAGCTTACAATTACTTACAACTTGACATAACCTCAGAGATAACCAGGGTCATTTCCCACCACAATGAGGGACCAGAGGGAAACTTCAACTAAGGAAATTCGTGATTTTTTTTTAAAAAAGAAAAAGAAACCCCTTGTTTCAGGTTTCATTCCAGGTCTCAAATCCTACAGGGAAAACTTTCCCCATACTAAAGCATCCTGTCACAGTGGCAAATAAATCAGTGGGAAAAGAGAAACCAATCAGATCCTCCAGTCTAAGTTCCCAAGACTATTCACCCCACAGCTGCCATCCCAAAGCAGAGATCTCCTCCACCCCACCCTCCTTTTCCCTTCTAATGCCCCATCTCCTTGATTGGGCATGGATGTATATTAAAGGGCCCAGGACTTGGAGTCAGAAGGTGCCACTTATTTGTGAGGACTTGAACCTTAGTGTCCTCACCAGTAAAACGAGGGGGTTGGACTCAAAATTCTGTCCCTTTCTGTCCTAAATCTATCATCCATACAATAAAACAGTTCCTTATGTCCCTAGGCTGGCTCTGACCCAATACCTTCTCACTCTCAATTCCTTCCTCTTGCTGATGAGGCCTTTCTCCCATGTTCTTCACAGCTTCAAAGATTCACTGGTTTAGGGCCAGGAAGGACCTTAAGGTGTCATCTAGGCCCCGAGTTTTTCATGCTTCCATAACCCTGCCCTGTTCTTACAGTGCTCCTTTCACAAATAGCCAGGGCCTCCTCTTCACATCCACAGTGTTCCTGCCCCAATCCTGCAGAAGCCTTGAGACTCTACCCCCCTCGGTTAGTACTGCAATGCGGTTGCCCTCCAGTGACCCCGCCCTCCTTCCCGAGGCCCCCGCTCCAGATGCTTCCTCAGAAGTCTTCAGGTGTCGGAGAGACCTGGACCAAACGCTCCTCACACCAAACACACTACCTCTGATGCCCCCCCATCCAAGCGACCCTCCCTCCCTTGTCCCCCAACAGACCCCCGCAATCTTCCTTCTCCTCCCCCAAAAGGTTCCCTTCCCTCTCCAGTCAAGACCCAGCCCCTCACACCTCCCTCCCCAACATCCCGCCCCCTTAAAGCCTCTCCCCCCGAGAGGCCTCCACCCCCGGACTCTTTAATGCCTCTCCCCCAGCAGCGCCCCCCTGGCCCCTTAATGCCTCTCTCCCAGCGGCCCCGCCCCCTCAAGCCTCCCCCCCAGCGGCCTCCAGCCCCGGACCCCTAGATGCCTCTCCCCCAGCGACCCCGCCCCCTCACGCCTCTCCCCCAGAGGCCCCGCCCCTTGATGCTCCACAGGCCTCCGCATCCCGCGGCCTCACTGACCAAGAAGCTTCAGAGGCCGTCAGCCCCACTCCCCAAATGTCGAGCCCCGAAACCTCCTCTAGGTGCCCAAGTACCTGGTAAAAGGGCTCTGCCCCGCTTCGTCATACGCGGAGCTACCTCCGAGGACCGGAGCCCAGGTCCCTAAATCTGTGCTATTCTAATGGCGACTAAAACCCGCGCGCATCCTTAGCCTGAAGAATGCGCCTGCGCCTGCGCGGAGTGGCTTTTTTTAAAACAGAAACTACGAATCCCAGAATCCCCCGACACACAGCCTTCGCTTCACAGAGGAGCTGGAGGACCCGATTGGCCGCCAGGAGTCATTTCCCTAGCCACGCCCCACATTTAAGCGCGAAGCCTGCAGTCGCCTAGGAGATCAAGTGGACAAAACTGGACTCCATCACATTCCTCCCTGCACATATAAACTCTCCAATCCATCATTTCCTGTGGCGCCTAAGACGGGAAATCGCCATTTTGTTGTTTTATATCTGAACTCAGGGTTTCAGTCACTAGGAGGTCTGGTTGGCCCCGCCTATCCTAAGAAAAAGGATGAGAGACCAATCAACACCTCGGAGATGGGGGCGAGGTTCTCAGAAGCGGTCCAGGGAACCAATCATTGCCCTCTGGAGCCGTGGATGGTCTGGAGGGGGAGGAGCAACGGGGCCAATCAAAGATTCCCGGGCGGGGGAGAAGGAGCGGGAGGAGGAAGCAATCAGCCACTCCCTAGCGGGAGGCGCGAGATGAGTCTGGGCCAAACGGTAGAATTATCAATTAATGATTGCACGTATCTGGTGAGGAATTTATTATCTTCCCCACCTCGCCAAATCCATCCCTTCTGTGCCCATGGGCATCTTCCCGCAGTCACTGATGCTCACTGTCATCCTCGACTCCTCTCCCTCATTCGCTCCCCCCGCCTCCGCCCCTGCCATTCACTCGCCATATCCAGGCTTTTCTATTTCCTCAGCATCTTTCCCATAAGCCTCCTCTTCCCTCAGCTCACACTGGGACCACCCAGGTGCAGGCTTCACTGTCGAATATCTTTGTAGTTGGTCCCCCTGCCTTATGACTCTTCCCCCCCAGATTGCTGCCAAAATGAGGGAGGAAGGAAGGGAGAATGCTGGCTTTTAGAAAACTAATGAACAGGACTAACTAAAGAGGTGGGGAGGAAGGAGAAATTGTCTGACTCACTGAGAGGAAAAAAGAGTGGGTAGAAATATGTAATCAATTAAAAGCAAGAGAGAGAAACAAACAAAACCTTAAAGGGAAAGGGGTAACAAAGGAGAATAGAGGATCTGAGGTGAGGAGAAGAGAGCCAGTGGGGACAGGACCACCTTTGAAAAAAAGATTAAAGAAACTGAAGGAACAGCAGAAGGGGGTAGGGAATCATAATTTTTAAAAAAATTTTTATGATCATCTTTATTGCTTGTTTTGGTAGCAATTATGTCCCTGGTCATAGTTGTGATTACCTCATTCCTTTGTCCTTTAATTTTTTTTCTTTTTATGTTTTTTTTCTATATGCTTTTGAGTTGAAAATTTTTCTCCCTTTTCCTCCCCCCCACCCTCCCCAAGACGGCGCACAATCTGACATAGGCTTTACATTTACATACCCATGAAACATATTTTCACATTAGTGAAGTTGTAAGTAAAAATTAAAACCAATAGGAGGAACCATCAGAAAGATGAAACAAAACTCAACAGAAGGTAAAAAATAAGTGATAGCGATTGGACTTCCATAGTTCTTTCTTTGGATGTGGACAGCATTTTCCATCCCGATGCCTCTGGAGATATCTTAGATCCTCATAATGCTGAGAAGGGTTCAGTTTAACAATCTTAGTCATTGCATAACGTGGCTGTTATTGTGTACAAAGTCCTCTTGGTTCTGCTCCTTTCACTCAGCATCAGACCATATAAGTCTTTCCAGGTTTTTCTGAAGTCAGCATGTTCATCATTTCTATAGCACAATAGTATTCCATTACATTCATATACCACAACTTGCTCAGCCATTCCCCAATTGATGGGCATCCTCTCAATTTCCAATTCTTTGCCACCACAAAAAGAGCTGCTATGAATATTTTTGTACATGTGGGTCCTTTTCCCATTTGTTTGATCTCTTTGGGATATAGCCCTAGAAGTGCTATTGCTGGGTCAAAGGGTATGCACATTTTTGTAGCCCTTTGAGCATAGTTCCAAATTGTTCTCCAAAATGGTTGGATCATTTCGCAACTCCACCAACAATGTATTAGCGGGGAATCATAATTTTTTTAAAAATTAGATTATGGAGGAAAATATAAACCCAATTAAATCTGAATGGATTTTAAAAATCCAACAAAATGAAAAAGAATGACGGATTGGGTAAAAAAGCAAAACCCTACAATCTGTGGACTAAAAAGCTTCTGCACAGGCAACACTAATACACCTAGGATAAGAAGGGGAATGGGGGGGGGTAATCTGTACCAAATTTCTCTTTATTTTTGTGTTGGGCTTTTCCATCTGCCCTGGAGATGAACCTTCTTTTATATGTTGTTTACCCAGATTAGAAGGTGAGCTTCTAGAGACCAGGAACTGTCTTGAGTTATCCCCAGTACTTGCCACAGTAGGCGCGTAATAAATTTTTTTTCACTCCTTAGCTTGTGGTTTTGAGTGTTTTTAGTATGATTACATTATTTTCCTAACATTGAGTCACTTAATACAAAATAGAAATAGAAGATTATTTTTGTAGTTATAGACCCAGGGCCTTTTTAGGACCTGGACCTGTGATCTCATTGGTATAGGGTGGTTCCAGGTAAGGCAGTTCCCTCTTGCGGTGCAATTTAGAGGCTTAGAGAGTTGCCTAGAGATTACATGACTTGCCCACAGTTATACAGCCAGTATATGTCAAAGTTGGGAAGTAAATTCCAGTTCCTGGGGCTTTGAAGCCAGCTATGTACCCACTCACCACACCAAAGGTAGGGTGTATGGGATGTTCAAGGATGACTAGCACCTTTGGTGTGAGGGCTGCTCATCTACCCTTGGTGTCTACCAGGGTGTCTACCCCAAACACAGGAAGACTTCCTCCCTCCCCCACCATGAAGGCAGCTGAAGTAATTAGAGCTTGGTAAGACATCAAAGATGCCAAAGTCATCCACTGTATTGGGCATCACCAGTCATCTTGACTTAAATCCAATTTACAAATGAGTTCAAGACATTATCCCATAATGTCACTGGTCCTCTTAAAAAAAAGAAGGACAAAAAACAACACCATAGGTGTCAAAACTCACAGGGGGCCTATAACCAGATTAAATTAAATTAGCCAGAACCAGATTAAAATGTAATTGAAAATGTTTAACAAAATAAATAAAGGCATAGATAATGTAGATTTATGGTTTTCTAAGTCAATATACAGCCAACAGGGGTCCAATTCTATTTGAGTTTGACACCCCTGCACTATACCATGTTGACTGCTAAGATTTTATTTAAATTTTTTGTATCAAAACTCATTAATGATATTGGTCAATAGTTTTTTTCATTCTTTGATGGTTTAAGTATTAGCCCCATATTTGCCTTATGAAAGAACTTGGTCTATTTATAGTCATATGAAAAAAATGTTCTCGCTATTGATTAGAGAAATGCAAATTAAAACAACTCTGAGGTACCACCTCATTTATCAGACTGGGTCATATGACACAAAAGGAAAATTATAAATGTTGGAAAAGATGTGGGAAAATTGGAACACTAATGCATTGTTGATGGAGTTGTGAACTGATCCAACCATTCTGGAGAGGAGCACATGGCAGCTAAACCACATGTACTGCCCAAGGCATTCAAACCTAAGGCTGGATCTCAAAGTTCTAGCTACCTTTTCTTCTTTGTCTCTTTGCCCGATCTGATGTGGCTGAGCAGTGATTTTGAGGGGAACGTTTTTTGCCTGGAAGTTTCAGAAATCCAGAGATCCTGGGTCCTCAGTAGACACAGCAAGTCCCCTTTCTCCATTCAGTACAGAGCTTCTTAGAGGAGATGGACCATCACTAGGAGGGAAGTCCAAGGCCTGGATTGCCTTGCCAGAAGGCATGGACCTGAAGGGAACTGAATGGACAGTAAAAAGCCAAGGTAGAATATTCAGTAGTTCTGCAAACTGCATCATGTGCTGATATTTAAATAAGTATCAACCTTCCTGGAGAGTATAATAGTAGTTAGAACTTGTGGGTATTATGTGGTAAACATTTGTAAGTAAGAGGAAATAAATAGCTGACCTATACCTGGATTGTTATTGTACACTGAGTACCTTCCTACTCTCCCTTTTTTGGGGAAACTCTAAATGTGAGATGAAACCTAAGCTTTAAGGTATTATCCCTGGGGTCTCCAGAGTTGGGGTATAAAAAGCCAAAGAATCTGAAAGAACTTGCCCCATCTCTTTGAAGGCCAGGCTCCCTAAGGACCGATCTCAGGATACATATGTCTGAGTCAGAGCTGAGAAAGGCTCTTAGTCAAGACAGAGAACATGAACCACCCCAGACGGCACTACCCAACAGCAGTTCCTTATTGTTATATACAAAATACCAGAACTGATTCAATAGAAAATAGATGACTAGAATTGGACAGTTTAAGAGAAGGAGATAAAGTAATTTAAACTGTTCTTCCTCCTACTCCTAAGAAAACCCTCCCAGTCAGATTGGCTCTCAGGAGAATTTCTTCAGAAGTTCAAATAAATCATTCCTCTATTACACAAACTCTTTATAAACAGAGAAAGATGGTATGTTGCTTAATTCCTTCAGTAAGACAGGTATGTTCTTATTTTCAAAACAAACCAAAAAATCCCAACACTGAAAAACATACCCTTTGTAATACATTAAAATGTGCCTTTTATATTATCATTTGGTAGAATTTTATTATTATCATTATTATTGTTCTTCTAAACTTATATTCACAGGATCACAGATTTAGAGTTGGAAGTAACCTTCAAAGTCATTGAGTTCAAAGCCTTCATTTTATCAATGAACTGAATACCAGAAAGGTTAATTGATTTGCCCAGGGTCACACAGCTAGCAAGTGTCTCAAGTAGGATTCATATCCAGGTGTGCCATAGATAAGAGTGCTAAACCTGAAGTCAGGAAGACTTGAATTCAAATCCACCATGAGATATTTACCACCTGTGTGACCCTGGGGAAGTCACTTACCTTCTACTGCCTCAGTTTCCTCACATGTAAAATGCAGGTAATAATAGCACCTACCTCCCAGGGTTATTGTGAGAATGAGATGAGGTATATTTGTAAAGCACCAAATGAGTGCTATCATTACACTTCTATAGCAACAAAAATGATGATATATATATATACACATATGTATATATACACATATGTATATATACATATGTATACACATGTATATATACACGTGTATGTATGTGTGTGCATGTATACATGTGTATATATGTATATGCATGTATACATGTATATATGTATATACATATACACATACATACATATCTATATACACATACATATAAATATCAAAGTACCAAAGTAAAAAAACAAAGCCTTTATAAAGAAAACTATAAAACTTTAGTGGCCTAAATAAAGGAATACTAAACATTCTGGAGGAGTATGTTCACTGCTGGGAAGAGTGACCACAGTTAAGATGATAATATTCTGTAGTTCACATGTAGGTTCTACATATTACCAATGGAATATTTTCTATAAACAGACAAAATAATAGTAAAGCACATGTGGGGGAAAATGGGCAAGATTCCCAAAGTGTTTATTTTTAAATGCTGACAAGGGGAAACTTGCTCCTACAGATGTCTTTAAAATACATTATAAAATGACAGTTATTGAAGCTGTCTGCTACTAGGCAACAGAAAGAGAAAAACACACTAGGGGAACAGGACAAAGACCACTACAATAGATGGAAATACATACAAAAATAATTACCTACGCTGCATCTATTGATATTAAATAACAAGGGAAAGAATTAGAGAAATGCTGTTGGGGAAAATGTAATATAGTATGGAGAAAAATAAATTTAGAAAGAATTTAGAAAATCAATTTAGAAAGACATACTATCAGTGAGTTAAATATATTTCTTAAAATGTTAGAGGAAAAGTGGAATAATATATGTATTTATCCCAAATGTGGAAAGAAGACAAATTGTTAACTTATAGAAACAATGAAAGCATTGTTTGATGAAGAACCTGCTAGATTTAATTATATTTAAATGAAAAAAATTTTCAACAACAAAAAGCAACAAACCATTTGTGGCAGTATGGAAAGGAGGGTGGGACCTCCATGTGTAGGGAAAGGCTCACATGTGGCGAGGACATTGTCTTTGTGTGACTCAAAGAGAGGCCGCCTAGACTGAGCAATAAGGAATGGAGTGGGACTGAGGAGTGGGCCCTTCATGTATGGTGAGGCTCCATTTATGACAGGGCGGACACTGTGTTTGTGTGCGCACTGGTGGAGGGATAAGAAACAGGGAGGGTGCGGGGGCGGAGCCTGTTAGAGTGTGGCTCAAAGGGAGGCAGAATAAACCTCCCTAGCCTCTTCTTCCCCTCACCCCCTTTTCCAAGGGACACTTTCATTCCTACCAGGAGAGAGAGTTGAGGAGGGTTAGGCGCAGAGGCCACTCTGCTCTCCTCAGAGAGAGGGGATGCTGGACTAGAATTTTATCTCTCTGTTCGCTTAAATATTTCCTGTCTAGGGGATATGATCAAGTCTGAGCTAACTTTTGGTTGTTTTGTCATTTGGAGGACCCCAAGCTCTATATCCAAGGCTCGACCCTTTCCCCCTGTAATATCAGTTTCACAATGAGCACATATAGCGTATAGTATGAAACCCATTTATTCAAATCAATGCAAAACAGAAATCAGAGAAAGTATACATATATACCAGACAATACAGAGTGAAGGAGCCCTCCCATTGTGAGTGAGATAACTCAGCTAAACCAAGAGAGATCTTCCCCAAGGGGAAACTACCCAAAGTCTCTAGAGTAGCAAGCTGGGGACAGGAATATGATAGAGATGGTGGAGACTGCCAGCTCCTCCCATGTCTTTCCAGAGTCTTCCTTCAGCATATGAATGGAGCTAGCCTCTTCCATCTTTTTTCTTTTCTTTTCTTTCTTTCTTTTTTTTCTTTTTTTTTTTTTTTTTTTTTGGTGAGGCAATTGGGATTAAGTGACTTGCCCGGGGTCACACAGCTGGTAAGTGTCAAGTGTCTGAGGTCACATTTGAACTCAGGTCCTCCTGACTCCAAGGCCAGAGCTCTATCCACTGCACCACCTAGCTGTCCCTCCTCTTACATCTTTTCTCGCTTGAAGCTGGAAGCCTGGAGTGCCTGAATGATGAGTCCCCAAAGAGGGGCTGGTGAAAGCTGGAGCTCTCTTGCCTCTCACCCACGCAGTCTTCTTTAAATTTCTTCAAGCATGAAGTTGCTTCAGGCACTTCTGCTTCCACCTTTGAGAGAGAAAATGGGCCAACCCCCACTTCAGTTTGCTAAATGAAAAGATTGTGAGAAGACATGAGAACTGACAGTCTCAATCATATATATTCCTGTCTCCTGTTTGCTACTGGACAGACTTTGGGGAGTTTCCCCTTAGAGAAGATCTGGGACTCTTTCTCTCTTGGCTTAGCTGAGTTACCTCACTCCCAATGGGAAAGCTCCTTCACTCTGTATTATCTGGTATATATTCTCTTATGTAAACCTTCCTGATTTCTGCTTTGCTACCGATTTGGATAAATGGGTTTTCTTTAATAATTGCTATGTGTGTTCATTGTGGAATTGATATTAGTTGGGAAAGAGTCAAGCCTTGGGTATAGAGCTTGGGGTCCTGCTGCCCTCAATAATGAAATAGTGATCAGAAGTTAGCTTGACCCTGAGCACATCCCCTAGACTAACAATATTTAAGGGAGTCAATAGATATATTGCTAGCCCAGTATCTCATCTCTCTGAAGACAGTAGAGTGGCAGCCTCTGGCCCCAACTTTCTGCTTCCTCTCCTGGCAGGAATTAAAGTCTCTCTTGGAGAAGGGTAAGGGTAGAAGAGGCTAGAGAAGTCTATTTTGCCTCCCTTCGAGTCACTCATGGCAACCCCACCCCCTATGTTAGATGCAGGGAACAGAACTCATACTACATGGGCCTCAACATGCATGGGGTCTCACTACACGCAAAACTGGTCATTCCCCTTTTGCAGTGGTAATCCCAAAGAAGAGAACTATTTTCAAAAGCTTCAGAGTCCCAGAATTTTACAATTGGCTAACTAGTCCTATACGTGAAGGAATCTCCACTATAACATGTACAAATGGCTGCCCATTCTCTGCTTCATGGAGACAGAACTGATCATCTCTCTATGCAGCCTCTTCAACACCAAATTATTTTCAGGACAGTTACTGTCTAACCAATTCACCTCTAATGCATTTGCAAAGCAGATTTTTAATATCTTGGCTTATGACCTTACATTTATCACTACTGAATTTCTCCTTTGTAAATATCACTCAGTGTTCTAGCCCGTAAGATCCTTTTGGATCCCGATGCCCTCACCAGCATGCTTGCTCTCCCTCAGGCCCAGTGTGCAATCTATGCTTTTATCCAAGGCACTTGATAAGAGTGTTAAACAACACAGGGCCAGGCCTTCCTTCCGCACTGTGATAGAGACCTCCTGCCACTTAGACACTGAACCATTAAATAAAGACTCTTTTGAGTGCAGCATTTCAAACAGTCCTAAATCCATTTAATTGGATCATTTTCTAATCCACATCACTGTCTTTTCCATAAGAATAGTGTGGTACTTTCTCAATAGTTTTGCTAAAATCTAGATGTTTATAACTGCATTCCCTGTATAAAAATACGAGAAAGACTAATGATTTTCTCATAGCAGAACTCCAAAGGGTGAGAACTCCTTCCACAGACCCATCTATGCCTTAGTACCTAAATCCTAGGGAGTTCCAGTTTCCTTAAGTATTAAATTAATATTAAATTATTAAAATATTAAATTAAATTATTAAATTAATATTAAATTAGACTAAATGAAATTCTGAGGGTCACAGAGCTGAATGTCAAACGTGGAAATCTGAACCCAGAGCTTCTTGACTCCAAATCTAGCACTCTATCCTTTATATCACATTGAAAACTACTATTGTTGTTAATCATTTTCCAGGTGTGTGTGACTCTTTGCGACCCCATTTGGGGTTTTCTTGGCAAAGATACTGGAGTGGTTTGCCATTTCCTTCTACAGCTCATTTTACAGATGGGGAAACTGAAGCAAGCAGGGTTAAGTGACTTGCTCAGGGTCACACAGCTAGTGAGTGTCATGTGTCTGAGACCACATCTGAACTCAGGTGCTCCTGACTCCAGGGCCGTGCTCTGCCCACTGAGCCACCTAGCTGCCTCTTGCAGTTGTCTTTGAACTGAGGTCTAACCCAACTCAAAGTCTAAGGCTCTATCCGTTTTGCCACCTTAAAGTCTCTATAATAATAGCTCTTATTCAAATTGGCCAGCTCTGAATCTAAGAACCTATGGGAAGAGAGGGGAGGAAATGCAGGAAGGTGGTATACACACTGATTACAACCATGTAAACACACATCTGTTATATCTACAAACATACAAACATACATATTTTTTTAAAAATTTAAAGAATAAACCATTCCTTTATTATACAAACTGTAAATCTTAAGGACTAGAAGGTGTTCTAGGCAACTAAATTGTATTGAATCTTATGTGTCTGTGAATGTTAATTATAAAACTGGTTGTGTAAAAAAATAAGTTGAGTTAAAAAAAGAAAAAATATAATAAAAATAGGTAATTGCAATAATAATATTATTGTTTTATTATCTAATGTATTATTTTTAAAAGTGTGTACAGCCTGTATCTTGGACTAGAACAATACCCGCTTTGACTTAGGGAACTCAGCTACCATCAGGTGGCAGTAAACCTGTAGTTTAGAAATATTGTAACAAAAGAGAGAAAGGCTTTTTTTTTTCTATCAAACCCCAAACAATGTTACAGCTGATGATAAACATGAGATAACCTTGACTCTCTAGTCTTTAGCAAATAATAGGGCAGAGAGAGGCTTTGTTTTACATTGCTATACTCCCCCATATATTTTCCAGCATGAAGTCTCTTATGTCTTCTTATAAGACACTCAAAATATTCCCTACACTCATTACATTGATATAGTTCTACTCCAAAATTAATTAATTGATGTCATTAAGATATGCACTCTAGCTGCAGGCTATTAATGATAATAATAGTTAGCATTTATATACCTCTTTGGGATTTGCAAAGCGCCTTACAAATATCGTTACCCTCATTTTACTCTCACAACAACCTTGGGAGGTAGGTGCTATTATTATCCTCTTTACAGCAGAGGAAACTGAAGCAGAATTTAAGTGATTTGCCCAGGGTCACACAGCTAGGAAGTGTCTGAGGCTGGATTTGAACTGAGGTCTTCCTGACTCTGAGTCCAGTGTTCCATCCACTGAACCCATATGATTTCTCTGAACGTTATCAGTATGACAGAAAATGAGGCTGAAAGTCGCCTTGTTTTAAAATCTTCTCTGCCATATATATTCGCTGATAAGGTTCATGCTTTATCTCAAAACTGCTCCACATTCTCTTCATTCAAAGGGTTTGTCTCCAGTGTGAATTCTCTTATGAATAATAAATGATTAAATCCACCTGCAGGCTGTTCCATAGTCTTGTATTTGTCCCATCTCTCCAGTAACAGTTATTTGATGATTGATCAGCAAGGGATGAAATTCAGGTGGAAGTTTTGCTAGATTTCTTACATTCATGGTATGTATTTAATGTGTAATATAGGCATCCCTGTCATGAAGGTAGTCTTATATTCATTAGTTTACAGGCTTTCTCTCTAGCTCAGACTCCTTGAGTAAGGAATAAGCTGTTACTGAAAGTTTTGTCATATTCATTACCCCAATATGTTTTTTTTCTCCCCAGAATGAATTTTCAGTGAATTAAGTGCTCTGGCTGAAAAATCCTTCCCATATTCATTATATTTATGGGGTTTTTCTCCAGTACAAGTACTCCACTGCTAAATAAGTGATGAATTACTAACACCTTTACCCCCTTCACTCTATTTGCAGAGTGATTCTTCTATAGATTTTCCATGATATTGAATAAGGTCCAAGTGCTCAGTTAAGGTTTTCCCACATTCAGATTTCTTCCTCAAAGAGTTATATTATGTTTATTTGGGCCTGATTATGTTCTGAAATTCCTTATATTTGAATCACATTTATGGAAACTCCTTTGAGTGTTTTCTGTTGTGAAACAAGGACCTACCTCAGACAGAAGCTTCTGAAAAATGTATTGTATTCATGGACTCGCATCTTAGAAGTCTTCTTGTGTGTGTGACTGTTCCTTACCCAGAATCTCTTTTGTCCTGGTTACGACATTGCCTCTCTAACCTGACATCACATCTCAGGCCTTCAGTCAGTCAGCCAAGTCAGACACAAAGAAAGATAATGGACAGTTACTGCCCTCAAGGAACTTACAATCTAATGGTGGAGAGGAGAGGCAAACAACAATACACATACAGGATAAACTGGAGATAATTAACAGAGGGAAGGCATTAGCATTATTGAGGGAGAGCTGGTACAGCTTCCTGTAGATGATGGAATTTTAGCTAAGACTTGAAAGAAGTCTTCTCATCATTTAGAATACTTGGTACCATCCTTTGTGAGTTTTTATTTGTATAGGAATTCCTTGATCTCAGGTCGACATCATAGTTTCAGTTTTCAGTTTGTTCATCTGAACAAAACAAAACAAAAAATAGAAATGTCTCATAGTACCTGTCCTAGGAGAAAAGTGATAGCTGTAAATAAGTTCTATCTTTTGTCTCTTCCATCAAGGAAGATTATTTTCAAATATAAAACAGAAGCGCAATCAACTCTAAGAAGGTACTCAAGTTCAGCAGAGGTGGTAGGAGATAGTAAGAAGGTGCTTTCTCACTTCATTTATAGGCTCAAGTTCAAACACTCTATTCAATAGTAATGATAACTTGTAGACATGATTGCAGGAGACAATAATTGTGAAGAAACTGAGAACAGAAAAGTCCTGTAAGATCTGAACTGGGCAAACATGTTGATTTCAAAAAGGAGAAAACATGAAAGGTAGTAGGACAAAGTAGAAAGAACACTGGGTTTGGAGGTAGAAGTCCCAAGTTCAACTGGTTCAGCTATTTACTACCAGTGTACCCCTGTCTTCCCTTCTGTGGGCCTCAGTTTCCTCATCTGTAAAACGAGGTTGGCTTCCCTATCTGCCCAGCTCTCTGGCACTCTGCTGCTCTCTGTCCAGTCTTCTGGAAGATCCAAGGATAATAATGATAATAATAACTCATATTTATCAAATTAGATCTTGGTAAGGTGCTTAGAACAGTCTTTGGCACATAGTAGGTGCTATATAAATGTTTAACAAAAAAACACATTTAAATAACACCTTAAGGTTTGCAAAGCACTGTATTTGTATTATCTCAGTTGATTCTCACAACAGTCCTAGGAGGTAGGTGCTACTATTATCTCCATTTTACATTTATTTTATGCATTTACAGATGAAGAAACTAAAGCAGAGACTGAGTGACTTGTCCAAGATCACACAGCTAGTAAGTGGATGAAGTAGGATTTGAACTCAGGTCTTTCTGTTCACCTACCTTTGATGTTCACCTGTCACTCAACTCTCACCTGTGCCTACAAGAAGCAGATTGAGGGTAACCAACAGATCTATCAGTGAGTTAGGGAGATATCTACCCCAAGCATGTGAAGATTTCTCCCTGTGGAAAGGATGGATGAAAACAATTTTTTCCACTAGCCATGAAGGTGGCTGAAGCAGGTACTGTGGAGTACTCAGAGCTTGGTCAGACATCCAACACAACAAGGTCATCCACTGCATGCCAGGCCATTGACAGTCGTTCTGACTTTTGTCCTGCCCCTGGACTTTGATGACTCTGGAAGAGAGAGTGAGGCTGATGACTTTGTGCAGCTCTGCCTCACTTAAATCCAGTTCCTGAAATAAGTCAAGATATCAACCATGATGTTTTGGTCCTCTTCAAAAAATGAAGAGTGAATAACAGCTCTGGAGAACTATGAGCACCATCTACTGTTCCATCCACCACAGAAAGTCCTGGTTCACTGCCTCAATATCTCTGAGTTTCATTATTTGGAAATCAATCAGTCCTTAATTTGTTTCTTAATGGCTACAAGCAGGTGGAAGGGCAGCCACTATCATTGCTTTGGGATCAATGACTAGAGAGCAAGCCTATGGAAGCCCCTGCTCTTGAGTCTACAGATTTTGCCTGCTCTTCAAGGTTCTCTCTCTGGGAACCCTAAGAAGGGTACAAGTGCTGTGTAACTACATGCTTGGTAACTCACCAAATAGTATTAAAAGCAGGAGGTTTTTAACCAGGGGACCATTAATGTGTTTTGTTTTTTGCTTAATATTTTGATAACTGTATTTCAATATAATTGGTTTTCTTTGGAAACTTATGTATTTCATTTTATGCACTTAAAAATCTTATTCTGAGAAGGGGTCCATAGGTTTCATCAGACTACCTAAAAGGTCCAGGAGTCAAGTCAACAAGCATTTTATTTATTTATTTATTTGTTTATTTTTAGTTTTCAACAATCACTTCCAAAAGCTTTTGAGTTTTAAATTTTCTCCCCCTCCCTCCCCACCTCCCTCCCCATGATGGCATGAAATCTGATATAAGTTCTACATGTACATTCCCATTAAACATATTTTCACATTAGTCATGTTGTAAAGAAGAATTAGAGCACATAAGATGAACCACAAGAAAGAAGAAACAAAACAAAACAAAAGGGAAAAAAAGAACAAATAGTATGCTTCCATCTGCATTCAAACTCCATAGTTCTTTCTTTGGATGTGGATAGCATTTTCCATCATGAGACTTTTGGAGATGTCTTAGATCCTTGCACTGCTGAGAACAGCTAAATCTATCAAAGTTAGTCATCACACAATATAGCTGTTACTGTGTACAACATACTCCTGGTTCTGCTCACTTCACTCAGCATCAGTCCATACAAATCTTTCCAGGGTTTTCTGAAGTCTACCTGCTCATCGTTTCTTATAGCACAATAGTATTCCATTACATTCATATGCCACAACTTGTTCAGCCGTTCCTCAGTTGATGGGCATCCTCTCAATTTCCAATTCTTTGCCACCACAGAAAGAGCTGCTATAAACACTTTTGTACATGTGAGTCCCTTTCCCACTTTTATGATTTCTTTGGGATACAGCCCTAGGGAATGCTTGCTGGATCAAAGGGTATGCACATTTTTATAGCCCTTTGGGCATATCAACAAGCATTTTTTAAAAATATTTTAAACTTTTTTTATTTTGAGTTCTAAATTCTCCCCGTCCCTTTCACCACTTCCTCACCCACTGAGAAGAGAAACAATATGATAGCAATTATGCATGTGAAATCATGCCAAATATATTTTCATATTAGACATGTTGTAAAAAAAAAAAGAAAATGAAAATGAAAGATATAAATACTTTAACCTGTACTGAGTTCATCAGTTCTCTCTGGAGGTGGATAGCATTTTTCATGACGGGTCCTCTGCAATTGTCTTAGACCATTATATTGATCAAAACAGCTAAGTCTTTCAGAACTGATCATCATAACAATATTGCTATTACTGTGTACAATGTTCTCCTAGTTCTGTTCGCTTTACTTTGCATCAGTTCATGTAAGTCTTTCCAGGTTTTTCTCAAATCATCCTGCTCATCATTTCTTATAGCACAATAGTGTTCCATCACAATCATATACCAGTCATTCCCCAATTGATGGGAGGACATCCCCTCAATTTCTATTCTTTGTCACCACCAAAAGAGCTGCTATAAATATTTTTGTGCATATAGGTCCTTTTGCTTTTTCTTTGATGTCTTTGGGATACAGCCCTCTTAGTGCTATTGCTGGGTCAAAAGTTATGCACAGTTTTATAGCCCTTTGGGCATAGTTCCAAGTTGTTTTCCAGAATGATTGGACCAGAAGTTCAGTAGTGTACTTATTTTTCTATTATTTCCTCCAGTATTTGTTGTTTTCCTTTTCTGTCATGGTAGCCAATCTGACAGGTGTGAGGTAGGACCTCAGAATTGTTTTAATTTACTCTTCTCTAATCAATAGTGATTTAGAGCATTTTTTCATATGACTATTTATAGCTTTGATTTCTTCTTCTGAAAACTGCTTATTTATATCCTTTGACCATTTATCAACTCTTATTTTTTCTTTTTTTATATTTGTTTTTTAATTTTTTTATTAATTTATTTTGATTTATCAATAATCACTTCATATGCTTTTGAGTTGAAAATTTTTTCTCCCCCTTCCTCCCCACCACCGTCCCCAAGATGGCACATAATCTGATATAGGGTATACATTTACATTCCTATTAAACATATTTTCACATTAGTGATGTTATAAGTAAAAATTAGAACCAATAGGGGAATCATCAGAAAGAGGAAACAAAACTCAACAGAAGAGAAAAAAAATAGCAACTCAACTTCCATAGTTCTTTTTTTGGATGTGGATAGCATTTTCCATAATGAGGCCTCTGGAATGTCTTAGATCCTTGCATTGCTGGGAAGGGTCAAGTTTATCAATATTAGTCATTGCACAACGTGGCTGTTACTGTGTACAATGTTCTCTTGGTTCTGCTCACCTCATTTAGCATCAGTCCATATAAGTCTTTCCAGGTTTTTCTGAAGTCAGCCTGTTCATCATTTCTTATAGCACAATAGTATTCCATTACATTCATATACCACAACTTGCTCAGCCATTCTCCAATTGATTGGCATCCTCTCAATTTCCAAATCTTTGCAACCACAAAAAGAGCTGCTATGAATATTTTTGTACATGTGGGTCCTTTTCCCATTTGTATGATCTCTTTGGGATGCAGTCCTAGAAGTGCTATTGCTGGGTCAAAGGGTATGCACATTTTGATAGCCCTTTGGGCATAGTTCCAAACGGCTCTCCAAAATAGTTGGATCAGTTCACAACTCCACCAATAATACATTAGTATTCCAATTTTCCCACATCTTCTCCAACATTTATCATTTTCCTCTTTTGTCATGTTGGCCAATCTGATAGGTATGACAACTTTTATTTTTTTCAAATATGACTAAGTTCCCTATATATTTGAGAAATGAGTCCTTTGTCAGAGAAACTTGCTGTAAATTCCCCACCCCAGATTCCTGCTTTCCTTCTAATCTTGACTGCATTGGTTTTGTTCAACAAGCACTTATTAAGTGCCTACTGTGTGCCAGGCACTTCATTAAACACTGTGAATACAACAACAGTCCCTGCTCTCAAGGTGCTCATAGCCTACAAACAAGATACATAAAAGATAAATTGGAGATAATCTTAGAGGGAAGGCAATAAGATGAAGGAGGAGGGAGAAAGCTTCTTGCAGGTGGGATTTAAGTGGAGTCTTGAAGAAAGCTAGGGAAATCAGATGGGAAAGTTTTCCTTCACTATCTATGGGCTTGAATATGAAACCTTTGTGTATCCTTTGTTGTGTAGGATAAACTTCAATTTTTCATCCTGTTACATCTTTTTAAAAAGTTTTATTGATGTGTTTTATTTTTACATTACATATATTTGCATGCATATTACTTCACCTCAGGGAGGTTTCTTGTAACGAAATAAAACAATTAAGCAAAACTAAAAATAATCCTTTCACCTGAAAGCAACATTCACATCTATAGCATACCCCCAACCTCTCTACTTTTTAAATGTTTTTTTAAAAAATTAGCAGAAATCTATTTTTTTTCTCTCCCCCCTGCCCCAGATACCACTGAAAAGAAAGAGAAGAGAAAAATAAATTTCTTGTAACAAATGTGCATGTCGGGGGCAGCTAGGTAGTGCAGTGGATAGAGCACCAGCCCTGGATTCAGGAGAACCTGAGTTCAAATCCGGCCTCAGACACATAACACACATAACACTCACTAGCTGTGTGACCCTGGGCAAGTCTCTTAACCCCATTGCCTAGTCAAAAAAACAAAACAAAAAAAATGTGCACGTCAAGCAAAACAAATTCCTTCACTGGCTGCATGTTATATATGTGTGTATATATGTGTATAGCTATATATATAGCAATATCCATATATCTATCTACATCTATGTGTATATATGTGTGCGTGTATGTGTATAATTCCAAACCCTAATCTATCACCTCTTTCTTTTTAAAAAAAATTTATTTATTTTAATTTTTAATTTATGCAACAAGCACTTCCATAACAGTAGATAAAATGATGATTGCACATGAAACTATGAATCTACTATGTACAACTTACTATTCTTCTTAAACATATAATAGCTATCATGTAAACTTCTTTTTTTTCTTCTCTCCCCCTTTGTCCTAGAGATGGCTACCATTAGACACAAATATGTATACATATCTAAAATCATTCTATGCATACTTCTATTTATCAGCTCTTTCTCTGGAGGTGGATAACATCTTCCTTTGTATATCCTTTGCAGTTAATTTAGGTACACATAATAATCAAAATAACTTAGTTACTCAAAGTTGTTCTTAAAACAATATTGCTGTAACTGTATACAATGTTCTCTTGGTTCTGCTCCTTTTGCTCTTTATTATTTCATGCAAATCTCTCCATGTTTTTCTAAAATCAATGAGCTCACCAGTTCTCGTAGCACAGTAGTATTCCATCACGATCATATACCACAACTTGTCCAGCCATTCCCCAATTGATGGGCATCCCTGCACTTTCCAGTTCTCTACCACCACAAAGAAAGTTGCTACAAATATTTTAGAACATATACGTTCTTTTCCTTTTTCCCTAATCATCTTTGGAAACAGACCTACAGTGGTACTGCTGGGTCAAAGGGTATAGGCAGTTCACTACTTCTCTTTCAAAAGATGGATAGTATCCTTCAGCCTTGCGCCCCTAGAATCATGGACAAGCTGGGCTTGCATTGATCAGAATTCTTACAGTTTTCAAAGTTATTTTACAGTGTAGTTGTTATTACATAAATTGCTCTCCTGGTTCTGCATGCTTCATTCTTTATTTAAAAAAGGAAGAGATACTGCCAAATTTCTTCTATGATATTTATATGGCCTTTTAAAAAAATATTTTTTCAATCAGAAAAAATTTGCCTTCTTTCTCTCCCAATTGAGAAAGAAAGAAAAATCCCTGTTACAAACATATGGTGAAACAAAACAAATTTTTGCATTGGCTGTAACCAAAAAAAAAGTGCGTATTTCATTCTACACTGAGTCCTTCAGCTCTCTATCTGGTGGTACACAGCCTGCTTCATCACGAACCTTCTAGAACTATGGTTGGTCATTGCTAGGGTTTCTAAGTCTTCCAAAGTTGTATTTATAATATGATTGTGATTGCATAATTTTTCTGGTTCTGCTTACTTTATTCTGTACATGTTCATACAAATCTTCCCAGGTTTCTCTGGAACAATTCCCTTCATCATTTCTTATAACATAATTGCATTGCATCAGATTCATACGCAATAAATTGTTCAACCATTCCTCAATTAATGGACACCCCTTCAGTTTCCAAATCTTTGCCACCACAAAAAGAGCTATAAATATTTTTGTTCATCCTTAGTTTGAATTTGTTTTGCTCAGGAATAACCCTCTCTTATTGTATCTTCCTTCTAATTCTCCCCCTCCCTTTTCCCCTTTCCCTCCTGTTTCCCTATTGAATGAAATATATTTTTATTAATTGATTTACTTTTAGTTTTCAGCATTCACTTCCATAAGCTTTTGAGTTTTAAATTTTCTCCTCCTTCCTCCCCACTTCCCTCCCCAAGAGACTGTGCAATCTGACATAGTCTACATATACATTCCTATTAAACATATTTTCACATTAGTCATGTTGTAAAGAAGAATCAGAATCAATAGAAGGAACCACAAGAAAGAAGAAACAAAACAGAAGGAAAAGAAAAGAGTAAATAGTATGCTTCAATCTGCATTCAAACCATAGTTCTTTTTTTGGATGTGGATAGCATTTTCCATCATGAGACCGTTGGAGATGTCTTAGATCTTTGCATTGCTAAGAAGAGCTAAGTCTAGCAAAGTTAGTCATCACACAATGTGGTTGTTACTGTGTACAACATTCTCCTGGTTCTGCTCACTTCACTCAGCATCAGTCCATACAAGTCATGAAACGTATTTCATTACCCAGCTATGTGTGTGTGGTGATGAGATTATATTTTTCCCTCCTTTGACCAATTCAAGAGAGTAAGATTCAAGTGTCAGTTGCTCCCCTGACCTACTTCTCAGTTTTTGTATAGACTTGTTCACCCCAATTATATAATTTCCCCTAACCTTCCTCAGCTTTCCCATCCCTCAGGGTATTCCTCTTCCCCTCCTATTCCATTTTTCATGATCATTAAGACATAACAGAACTACTCCCTTCGGTCTAATTAGACTCCCTCTTTGACCCCTGATGATGATATGGTTCAGAGGGGACACATGAATCATTTCCTCATATTAGAATGTAAATAGTTTATCCTTGTTTAGTCCCTTGTGATTCTTCATTCATGCCTATCTTTTTATTTTTCTTGAATCCTGTGTTTGAACTTCAAAGTTTCTGTGAAGCTCTGATGTCTCAGGAATTCTATGAGTAAAGATTTTTATCAGGAAATCCTCTATTTCATCAAAGGTTCAATTTTTTTCCCTAGTAAGATTATAATCCGTTTTACTGAATATGTCATTCTTGCTTGTAAGCTTACATCCTTTGCCTTCTGAAACATCATATTCCAAGCTCTGTGCTCCTTTACATATAATAGTACTGCCAAATTGCTTAACCCCAATTCATTTGGGGGTTTCTTTAAGGAGGTGATCAGCATATTCTTTTTTATTTTTACACTGCCTCTGGTTCTAAGAGATATAGACAGTTTTCTTTCATGATTTTTAAAAAATCTTCTGTCTAGGCTCTTTTCTGAGTTTCATGACTTCTCAGAAATCCAGTGATTCCTAAATTCTCTCTCCTTGATCTATTTTCTAGGTTAGTTGTTTTTGCAACAAGATTCCTTACATTTTCTTCTTTTTTTTAGTCTGTTCATTTTATTTTAATATTTCTTATCCCAAGGAGTCATTAGCTTCCATTTGGTCTCTTCTAATTTTCTAGAAGTTTGCTGCCTGGGCAAGATTTTGTTTCTCTTGTGCCAAGCTGTTAATTATCTTTCCAATTCTTTCTTCCACAACTGTCATTTCTTTTCCATTTTTTTCCCTCTAGCACTCTCATTTCATTTGTAAAAGAATAATATTTTAAGTAAAAAAAAAACCTCTTGCTTCATCTCTTCCAGGTACCCTAGTTGAGTTTGTGCTCAAGCTGTGTTTTCCTTTGAGGACTTTCCTAGATGTTCTAGAATAATTCTCTTTGTGAGTGTCTTGACTGTCCCTGTCACTATAAGAGCCTTTGTTTGTTTGCTCGTTCTTCCAACCTCCTTTCTAACTTTGGACTTTATGTTAGAGCCAGGCTCTGTACACTTCTGGAAGGAATATCTGGGCTGGTCCTACTGCTACTTTCTTGGGGCACTCAATTTCACATGTTACTCCAAGATCTCAGAGAAAAATTCAGGCTGGGGACCAACAAGCTTCCAGTGCTCCCAAAGTAGTGTGATCCAGGGCAAGGTCTGATTGTTGCTCCCCTGGTCTCAGTTCTTCAAGTCCTGACCTGGGTTTGGGACTGGCAATATGCCTGTGGCTTTGCCCGTCAGAGTTGCAGTGCACGAATGCTAGATTTGGTTATTAATTGCCAGCTAGAAAATTCTGATGGTTCAGAGTGACAGAACTTTAGTCTTCCCTTTGGTCTCAGACTCTTGCCTTTGTTATTCCTCTGCAGACTCCAGACTAGGATGACAGCTGGAAGTGGAAGATCCCATTCTGCTCCTGGGGTCAGAACCACACAGCTGCTGCTGACTTCTGAGTCTGCTCCTTGCTTGGGCCCCAGCCTGGGCCTGGACCACTCCTCACCCTAGAATAAAACCTCTAAAGCACAGGTCACCTCTTCAGTCCACCCCGTATCTTTGATCTGGAACTTGGTAGCAAGTAACAGCTACATGTTGAAACCTATGTTCCTACATCCTTCACAAGTTTAGGTCCCCTCTGTATGAGTCTTGGACCTCTTCTTGCCTTGGTGCACAGCCTTTCCCTGCATTTAGTGTGTTCCTGGCCAAATACTTTCCCTAGTATCTGCAAATTTCTCTGTCTATCTCTCTATCCTGATCTGGCCTGGAAAAAATCACAGCAAGTGATTTTGTGGATTTCCTGGCCAGGATTCAGTCTTTCTGTCTCTCTATTCTAACCTGCTCTGGAAAAAAAAATCACAGCAAGTGATTTCTTGGATTTCCTGATCAGGATTCACTCTAGATCTATTTGGAGCAGTTGTCTCATGCTAAGTTACCTTGATGCTTGCAAAGAAATGCAATTCCCCTATGCCCAAAGGGCTAGAAATTGTGCATACCTTTTGACCCAGCAATAGCACTTCTAGGGCTGTATCCCAAAGAAATCATATAAATAGGAAAAGGACCCACATGTACAAAAATATTTATAGCAGCTCTTTTTGTGGTCAAAAAGAATTGGAAATTGAGGGGATGCCCACCAATTAGGGAATGGCTGAACAAGTTGTGGTATATGAATGTAATGGAATACTATTGTGCTATAAGAAATGATGAGCAGTCAGACTTCCGAAAAACCTGGAAAGACTTGGATGGACTGATGCTGAGTGAAGTGAGCAGAACCAAGAGAACGTTGTACACAGTAACAACCACACTGTGAGATGACTAACTTTGATAGACTTAGCCCTTCTCAGCAATGCAAAGATCTAAGACATCTCCAAAGGTCTCATGATGGAAAATGCTATTCACATACAAAGAAAGAACTATGGAGTTTGAATGCAGATGGAAGCATACTATTTGCTATTTTTTTCTTCTGTTTTATTTTGTTTCCTCTTTCTTGTGGTTCCTCCTATTGGTTCTACTTCGTCCTTACAACATGACTAATGTGAAAATATGTTTAATAGGAATGCATATGTAAAGCCTATATCAGATTGCATGCCATCATGGGGTCAGGGAAGGAGGGGGAGAAACATTTTAAACTCAAAAGCTTATGAAAGTGATTGTTCGCAAATCAAAATAAATTAATAAAAATTTAAAAAAAGAAATGGAATTCCCATAAGGAAGAACAAAAAATGATGTAAATTCAGGACACAAAAATATGAAGAACTCCTGATTTAAAAGCAGGAGAGAGCCCACATTAAAAGAGACCAACACTAAGCACCTATTCATGTCTAAAGCCAAAGTACAAAAACGTTCACAGTGAATTCTGGGCCAACGAGTCAGGACCCACAATAGGAAGAACTGAGATACAAGGAGTAGATGGCTCTGAGACCTGTGGCATGCAGTCTTACAATGTGAAGTAAATATGGGGAGGAAAAAAAGAAACACAGAAAGTGAGGAAAGCCCTCCAGAGAGTGGTGAAGAAGGGGTCAGCAGGGCCATAGTCTAAGCTGAGGTAATGGGGATAAGAGGAACTATCAGAGGGATAAGCAGAGATTAGTGGAAAAGGCTGGGATCAGAATTCAGGTCCTCATTAACTCATGCCTGCTTATTGCAAAAGGCCCTTAATTGCTTTCCCTTCCTGCAGGGTCCCCCCTGCCCTTTCCAATTTATCTTGCACAAGGCCACCAGATTAATCTTCCAGGAACCACAATTTATCATGTCACTACTTTACTTAGAAATCCCCAGTTCCCAGCTCCCAACTTACCTATAAATCAAACACTTACACTTCCTATGTCAAAAGGTCTATTTTTTAATCAGTACGTTAGACTATGGCCCCTCAACTCCTTCATAAGCTATAAACACTAGTGCCTGTCTGACATTGCTTCTCTCCCTAAAGACCTTCCTGACGACACCATTCCCTCAGCAGTGAAGGAACAACCAAAGCCCTCTGAAAGGACTGGCTTTTTTGAGTAAGTACAGAAAGAAAAGGGCAGAGAAAGATGAATGCCCTGAGGGACAATTGACACATTGGCCACAGTTGGATGGACAGAAGAAGAAAGAAGAGACAGGGAAAGAAACAGAAGAAGCAATCACAGGAGTAAAAAGAGAAAAAGGGTAGTGCCACAGGGGCACAGATTCCAGATGGGATGGTCAATGCCATCCAATAAGGCAAAGGAGTTTAGGGAATAACAAGAATGAGAAAAATCTTTTGGATGCAGCTACAAACCACTCAGTGGTAACTTTTAAGAGCAATTTTTCTTACGATAATATATTTAAAAACCAGATTAGAGGAACTGAAGACGCCTGTGCATATTTGAAAACAGGACAAAAGGCAGCTATAACAAGAAAGAGATGGAATGTATTCCTGAATAGGCAAATCTTATTCTGATTTTCGAGGAATTGTTGAATTTTGCAAATTGTAGTCTGATAGCAGCAAAGTACACTGAAAAAAAAATAGAGGATCTGGATTTCAATCCCAGTTCCACAACTGACTTCTGTGAAATCTTGGGAAGTCACCTCCTTCTCTAAGCCTCAGTTTCTCCTGTAAAATGACATCGTTGGATTGAACGACCTCTGTGGTCCTTTTCAGCTATGAATCTATGATCACAGGATCCTAAGAACTTGATTGACAAAATTCAAGAACGGATTCTTAAATGGATGGTCTGTGAACACTTTAGAAAGGGAAGCAGTAATTACTTGGAGGAGTATTGAGGACAAATCATGTCAGACTAAGCCCACTTCCTTTTTTGACAGAGTTCTTACTAGTGTATCTTGGAAATACTGGAGACATATTATATCCAAATTCCAGCAAAGCATTTAACAAGGCCTCATCTATTGTCCTTCCTTCAGGACAAGACAGAAAGATGTAAACTAAATGGCAGTCCAATAAGGTGGGTTTGCCATTAGTTGGATGGACTGACCCAAAGAATTCATGAATGAATGACCACCTGGAGGAAGGTGTCTAATGGCACTACACAGAGTTCTGTCTTTGGCCCCATTTCATTCAACAGTTTTTATCAATGAGTCAAATAAAGGCAGAAATGGCAAGGTTATCAAGAATACAGATGAAACAAGATTAGAAGAGAAAGCTAATCTGTTGGATGGAAATCCAAAAAGATCTCAGTAGTATTTAAAAAAGCTTTTTCTGTTATTGTTTTAGATAACAGGAGGATGCCAGCACAATGATCCTCATCTAATACTATGAAATTTAATAGCATAAAATCCTTCACTTTGGTTAAAAGAGATAAATTACACAACTACGGAATTCAGGAGCTATGGCTAAAAAGCAATCTATACAAAAGCAAATTGGGTGTTTTAGTAGGCTGCAAGCTCAATGAGTCAGGAGATGACATGGCAGCCAAAAAAAATTTTTTTTAAAAGCAAATTTGGTCTTACGATGTGTGAATGGCTAGTATCCAAAACAAAGGAGACCATGGTGCCACCATCCTTTGACCTGGTCAGATATCTGAAGATCTAGTTCTGAACACATCTTAGAAGGGCCACTAACAAGGCAGAATATGTCAGGAAAGCTAACAGGATGGTGAGGGAACTTTAACCAAGGTTAAAGAAATTTAGGAAGCTTATCCAAGGGATGATTTTTATGGGGATGGGAAGAGAAGAGATAGAGTCACCATCATCAAACATCTAAGGGGTTGTCATACAGAACAAGCAGGCATATCATGCTTGGACGGAGGAAAGGACAAGGACCATTGGGTTGAAGTTACAGGGAAGAATTCAGCTCAATACAAGGAACTGTATTGTAGAATTGTCCAAAACGGAAAAATGGAATGCCTAGGGAGAGTCTCCAACAGTGGTCCAATGACCATTTCTTAGGCAAGTTGTAAAGGAGATGGATCCTTCAGGTAAAGGTTGAAGTAGATGACAATCTCAAGTCCCTCCCAACTCTTGGGATTCTATGATGATGCATGGAGGCAATGTCTTTGAGGTAGCAGAAAGAGATGGATCCTGGAACATAGGTTTCAAGATTACTCTTAGAGGGAAGAATGGATACTAATTCTTCTGAGAGTTCTCTCATTTCTGTTTCCTAGAATCCTTTGTTTTCATCAAAGTTCTACTCAAGTGACATCTTCCTCATAAAGCTTTTCTTGATCCCCCTAGCTGCTAGTGTCCTCCCCCCAAAAAGTGACCTTATATTTATTTGTTATCAACTTATTTTTGTGTAAGTTGTGTCCCTCAACAGAATGTAAGCTCCATGAGGGTAGGAACTGTTTCAATTTAATTTTTGTCTTTTTATGCACAGTGCCTGACACACAGCAGATACTTAATAAATGTTTGTACTTTGATCGATGGTAAGTATAAGAGGCTGTTGTTTATCTTGTTTTTGAATGATCCAATGACATCATGGGGTGATGTCTTGATTTGCAAGTGAATTGGATTTAAGTGAGGCAGAGTTGCAGTCATAAGCCTTGCTCTCTTGCACAACCATCAAAGTCCAGAGGCAAGACAAAAGTCAAAATGACTGGGGATGACTCAGGATGCAGAGGATGACCTTGGCATCTTCAATGCCTGACCAAGCTCTAAGCACTCCACAGCATCAGCTGCCTGCATGGCCTTGGAACAAATTTCTCTCATCCATCCTTTCCATAGGGGCAAGTCTTCACATGCTTTAGGTAGACATCCCCCTAACTTACCAACGGGTTTGAGACCTATCAGTTACCCTCAACCTGGCTTAGCCCATCTGTCAGGATGATTTTATGAGGGTGTGGCCTCTGAGCTTTCTACAACCTCTTGGAGCCACAAGTAGGAGAGGCGAGATATTGGGAGAGTGACATAGCAAGGT
Source organism: Phascolarctos cinereus (assembly GCF_003287225.1). Classification (NCBI taxonomy): domain Eukaryota; kingdom Metazoa; phylum Chordata; class Mammalia; order Diprotodontia; family Phascolarctidae; genus Phascolarctos; species Phascolarctos cinereus. The sequence goes on along the minus strand of NW_027555847.1, from coordinate 683,701,453 downwards.
GAAGATAAAGACAAGTGGGACACCTTCTTTCGGGCAACTTGATCACTTCTTTACGGAGCTAGGGATATTCCTGACCAAGATTTTCTCACTCAATCAACTACCCAACAAGCATTTATTTATTGAACAATCCCTATTCTCTAGGACCATGGTTTTCCCTATGTTGTTGTTCAGTCATGTCAGTAGTGTCTGACTCTTCAATGACTCCATCTGGGGTTTTCTTGGCAGATATACTGGAGTGGCTTGCCATTTCCTTTTCTACCTCATTTTACAGATGTGGAAACTGAGGCTAACAGGGCTTAGTGACTCACCTAGAGTCACAGAGCTAGGAAGTGTCTGAGGCCAGATCTGAACTCCTTTCTGACTCTAGACCTGGCACTCTATCCATTGAGCCACCTAGCTGTCTAGGAGCTTACATAATGACAACTAATCAGCTGGTCCTTTGTTTTCAATAACTACTTCTCATCTACTTACCTGGACAGATCTACCTTTGGAGGCTCTTCTCTCTGGCATTCATGGTACATTGCTTTGATTCCATTTGAATCATTGTTGAAGTGGGAACTTCTCTTTGTGGAAAAAGAAATGGAAAATGGGCAACTGGAAAGAGACAAAGCTATTCCAGAAGGCAATTCTTGTTCCTTTTTCCCCAGAGAAAGGAGGACATGCCAGGAAGGCCCAGAGGGTAGTATATCCAGGAAAGATGGAGGAGAGAGGTCACTAGGTTGACCTAAGCTTATATGACAATGTCACTGTTGCTCTCCCTGCTGGGAGATGGAAAACTTACTTGTCTGTGATATTTTTGCCTTTCTTTGTATCCTCAGAGCTTAGCACAGTGCTAAGGCCGTGATAGGCCTTTTGGGGACGCTCTTTGACCTAGAAGAGAAGAGAATGGGAAAAACACAGCCTTGGAAGTGGGAACAAAAATATCCTTTCTTGTGGCCCCAAAAGCATCAGGAAACCCTAGTCCTTCCACATCTCTGATAATCACTTCAGAGACCTTTAACAGTGGAGAAAGTCAAGATGCCAGCAAAATGCTTCATTCCATATCTGTCTAGCTCTGGGTAATCTCCATCCACTAGCAGCCTGAACTCACCAGTTGCCCTTTCTAATGTTTGGGGATTAAACCAGTTCAAGATATCAGCAACACATGGATGTATTTGACACAGACCTTGACAGTAAATTTATAATATGAGGATGGAAATCACAAGGTTAGAGCTAGCAGCTGCCACCCAGGCCTCTCAGGAATTCCCTGCCTCTAAGGTCCAACAGGAATACCCCTGTGCCTACCTGTATCTGCTGTCACTGAGCACAAATTAAGTGCTTAAAAACAACTTTAAGATAAACGAAGATCAGAAAACTGGTGGTAAAGAGAGACAACAAACTTCAAAGTTTCAAAAGGCATATATCATATATTCCAAATATTCCATATGTGTGTGTACGAAATATATACATTCCATATATAATTCCAAATCCATATATTCCATATGCCCAAAAGGCATATATTCCCTCTGCTTGTCTCTCTCCTACTGACTTCTGGAGAGTTTTAAAACCTCACTTTAATTTCTTCCCTTCCCAGCTTCCTCCAGGGAGGGGCTAATACTCCTAGCTGCCCTCTCTTATCCTTTACTCCTTATTCAATCAATCAATATACATTTACTAAGCACCTACTATGTGCCAGGCACTGTGCTAAGCAGTGAGAATACAAGAAGAGGCAAAAGACAGTGCCTGCCCTCTAGAAGCTCATAATCTGATGGGGGAAACAACATGGTAGAACCAAGCTTTATACAGGATAAATAGGAAATATTTATATAGAAGGACGGCATTAGGATTAAGAAGGGTTGGGGAAGGCTTCTAGTAAAAGATGAGATGATAGCTGGAATTTAAAAGAAGCCAGGGAAGTCAGTGGTTGGAGGAGGAAGAGCACTCCAGGCATGGGTGACTTCCCCTTCTCCCTTTGGTATCATTTGCATTTTGAACAGTCATTCCATTTCCTCTCATCAATTTTCATGCATTTTTAAAAAATTAACTTCATTGAAATCTTTTTTTTTTAATCTCCAGAATTTCCCCCACTATCCCTCCTCTTATTCCCTCCCATATAACAAATAACATTTTTAATGCTATGTAGCATAGTGGATAGAGTGCTGGACCTGGAGAGAGGAAGACCTGAATTCAAATCTTCCCTCAGACACTTCCTAGCTGTGTGTCACTGGGCAAGTCTCTTAACCCCTGTCTCCCTCATTTCCTCATCAATAAAATGGGGATAATAAATAGCTCCCAGAATTGTTGAGAGAATAAAATGAGATAATATATGTAAAGTGCTTTGCAAACCTTAAAGTACTATACAAATGCATGCTAGCAGTCATTGTATATATTGTTTTCTTGGCCCTGCTTTCTCTACTCTGCATCAGATCATGTGTCTTTCCATGAGTTTGAAAAAGTGGAATTTCATCAGACATTGACTCAATATTGACCAGATATTGGAAAGTTTTCTTAGAAAGTAAGATAGGAAACCTTGTGACAGAAAAGCAAATAACCATACTGAGCTGGATATTAAATATAATTTAAATAATATACAAATATAAATTAATGAACATAATTTAATATTTAACTGATATTAAATCCATTGCAAATTTACCTAGAAACCATGCTGATTTATTCAGTATTTCACATGACAAGTTATTCATATATTTCTCCAAGTGAACAAATCAATGAGCGTTTATTAAGCACTTACTGTATGCCAGGCACTGTGCTAAGCTCTGAGGATACAAAGAAAGGCAAAAATATTTTCTCTGTTCAAGGAGCTCACATCCTCATGGGGGACACAGCATACAAACAAACAAGTACATCATTACAAGATTCAAACAGGTTAATTTCAGAATCAAGGAGCTAGTAGGCGATGGCTGGATCAGACCAGGAAAGGCTTTGTAGAGGATGACAATTTTGCTGAGACTTGAAGAAAGCCAAGAATAGAAGGTGAGGAGGGAGAGTCTCCTTCCTATTTTCTAGGTAGAAAAGATTAATAACATAAGGTAAGCTAGTACTAAAAAATGCCCTTTCACAGTGTTTGATAAGGAATTTCCTAGGATGACCCCAAAGAGAATGTCTGGTTACAAAGAAAAACGGATCCTACCTAAAATTCCCAAGTCCCTATAGCTCTCCAGTAGCATAAGCCTGCACAGATCCCTGTGAGTGTGCCCGGCTGTGCCCACTCTGCTTGAATAACACCCAAAGACCTTAGCCTTGAATGTCACTGATGTTACCAAATACATCCTGACTCATGCTAAGTGATACAGAGAGGAGCAGGATATATGGCGACGGCACTCAGAAGATGGACAGGCGGTCATTCTAATAAGTTTCTGAGTAGTTCAGATTAAGTCTGTTTGAGCATGTCCCCCAACTTTCCTAGCTTTATGGCCGAGTCTATCAAAGATAAAAACACAGAAACAGCAAAGGAAACAGCCCTTGTGCTCAAGGACCTTAATCTGGGGCTGAGGGAGAATGTTGGACCCCAGTGGGGGGAATCTACCTCTTCTGATCAGGCAGGGCAGGTCCTAGGCACGGGGGACAGCCAGTGAAAAAGCCCCTGGGAATTGTTTAGGATCCATAGTTCTGCTTGCCTGTCCAAGCTGTTGTGGTAAAAGGTATGCCTTTCACCATCAATCCTCCAAGTCCCAGGATTTACATAACCTGTAGAGGTTAGAAGGAGCTCTACAGACACCAATTCCCTGGCAGTAATGACCCTAACAACCACCAGCTGTCAGAGCACTCACTGGCCACTGAGAGTTCTGCTCAAATTCCCAATTCCACAACAACCCTATAACAGAAGTTATAGGACTCTACCTTACTAAGACAGAGAGCCCCATTCGTCTTCTTCTTGGCCATCACTCTGCTAGGGCAATGTCTACCATAGCGGAAAGAGCATGGCTCCTGAGGCACAGCACCAGGGTTCCAAATCTGCCTGACTTTTATTACTTGTGTGACTTTGGGCCAATCATTTCACTTTCTCTGGATCTGTTTCCTCATCTCTAAATGATAGGGCTGGACTAGATGACCTCTTAGTTCCAAATCAATGGTCCCATGATCTTACACACTTTTCTTCATCAGTGTAACAGGGTCTCTAAGATGTTGTTATTGTTTGCACAGACTTGTGATTTCTTTGGCAAAGGTTCACACCATCCAACCAGTGCAAATCCACATGCACTCAACAAACTAGAGCCTTTGAGAGTTGCCTGCTACACTGAGAAGTAAAGAGGGAGGCCCAGGATCTGTGGCCCTAATCTTCCTGAAGCATTTTGGGACTTCCTAGCATCTCCCTTCATGACTTCCTATAGGACATCGTGTCTTTTCTTTTAACAAATAGACCAAGGAGTCAGCATTGACTTCTAACTGGACTCCACATTCCCAAGCGTATCCACGCTCCTTTTCCTTCCCTGGCAACAGGAATTTCAAAACCCGGCATACTTTCTCAAGGGCCATGCTGTTCAGGCTCGATCCCTAGGGAGCTAAAGAAGAAATGTCCCACGAGATACTCAACTAGAAGATCAACAAGCAGAGCACGAATCCTTGGAGCTAGCTCAAGGGATCGCGGTGGGGACAAGGAGCAATCTCAGATGGTCCCAGGCTTTCAGATCTAACGAGCCACTTAGCTCAACCTTTCCTCCTTCCTTGCCTCACTGTCACTTTATTGCATCATCCTTCTGACATTGGTGCCCCTTATACCTTCTTCTTCTCTTCGAGCTCAAGGCAAGCTCCCTTCATCCATCTAGACTTTGGAGCCCAGGATCTCTCCTCTCCCCTGGATTTGGCCCTTACAATTACCTCCCCGTTACCTCCCAGCATCTTCCTCCTAAGGCACCAATCTGACCATAAAACTCTGATACTCAAAAACCTCCAGTGGCTAGATTGCTTTAAGGGAAAAATAGAAACTCCTCATGTGGTACTGATGATCTCATTTCAGTTCAACAGCACACAGTTAGTGAGTGCTACTCATGCCCAAGAAGAACCTGCACGTTGTTCTGTGGGCACAAAAATAAGTGTCCCTTTCCTCGACGATCCCCTACATCGACACTGTGGCAGTCAACCCATGAGCATTTATTTTGCACCTTGCTATGCTCTGGGGGTACAAAGAAAGGCTAAATGAGTCCCCGCCCTCGAGGAGCTCACATTTTCCATAATCCAGATCCCTGGTGAGGAGTATTTCACATTAGCCATACTCTCTCCTCAACCAGAAGGGAAGCTTCTTGAGGGCAGAGACTGCTTCGTTTTTGTTGTATCCTCAGAGGCAGAAACACCTGAGTTCAAGTCTAACATACACTGGCTGTGTGACCCTGGGCAAGTCACTGTACCTCTCAGTGCCTAAGATGACAAACTGCAAAGTAGTTAAGAGATCTTGATAGAGGAGGCTCACTCACTGGAGAGCTCCCTTGACCAAGGACATCACAGGCCTCGTCCCCATCCCCTCAAATCCCTAGTGTCCAGGACATCACTAGATACATCTGAGGTATTTAACATTTGTATAATTAAACTGAATTCACGTATGAACTCTACATACCAGCCAAATTGTACTAGCTATTCCCCAAAATTAACAGCCTCCCACTTCTGTGCATTCACACAAGCCACGCTTCAGATGCTCCCCCTGCTCAACTCTGCCTCTAAAAATCATTGTCTTCCTACAAGGATTTAATTAGGTCAGGAACCGCCTCTTCCGCCAAGTCTTCTCTGATCCCCCACATCTGTTAATGCTCTTTACCACCTCAAATTACTTCTATCAACTTGCTCGTGGTCCCTTCCTCTGGTTGCAGTCTTCTTACTTCTTTATTCCCCTCCACACCCTCTAGGCCAGCCACACTGGCCTAAATGCTATTCCTCACACAACACTGCCTGCCATGCCTAGAATGCTTTCCTTCTCACCTCTGCCTCTAAGAATCCCTGACTTCCTTCAAGGCTCAGCTTAAGAGCCACCTTCCCACAAGGGAACTTTCTCAGTTCTCCCAGATACTAGAGCCCCTCCACCTACATCTGTATGTATCTATATATGAAATTGTTTGCGTAGTTTCCCCCATTAAAATGTGAGCTCCTCGAGGGCGGGGACCGCATTTAGCTTTTCTTTGTACCCCCAGAGCATAGCAAGGTACATAATAAATGCTCATGGGTTGACTGCCACAGTGTCGATGTAGGGGCTCGTCGAGGAAAGGGACACTTATTTTTGTGCCCACAGAACAATGCGCAGGTTCTTCTTGGGCATGAGTAGCACTCACTAACTGTGTGCTGTTGAACTGAAATGAGATTGTATCCTGCCTTGTAGCCCTCAGGCAGACCAGGCTAGAAATGTCACCTGAGTAAAACCTTTCAAGCTCTCAGTGACGATGGAGGCCAAGGGAAGCAAAGGAGCAGATCCCCAACCTCCCAGGAATATCACCATCTCAAGTTCTGACTCCTCCTTTGTCTCAATAGTGGGGTTCCAAGGGACAGTGTCTCAGACACATGAACTGTATACAAAATTCAACTTTTCTGGTCTTGGGTCTCCTCTTCTTTAGAATTCTTCTGTTCCTTCAATCCTCAGGCCTGGTACTAACTCCTCCGGAACATCTGCCCACATCTCCACAGCTCTTAGTCCTCTCTACTTCCTGGAATCCCCTGGCATCTCCACCCATATATTATATTCACCACTCCAGGTACTTCCCCAAAATCAAAAATTCCTTGAGGACAGGAACTTACTAGTGTCCAGAACTATCCTACTAGGCAGCAGATAGATGCTGAATCTGGATGTTGTGAAAATAGAAAAGACAGGACTTGACAGAGGATTGGATACAAGGGGGTGGAGTGAGTGTGAGTAAAGAGTTAAGAATGACACAGAGGTGGCAAGCCTGAGTGACAGTATTGGTAATTTTATTTTATTTTATTATTTATTTTTGGTGAGGCAATTGGGGTAAGTGACTTGCCTGGGGTCACACAACCAGTGTCAACGTCTGAGGTCGAGTATTGGTAATTTTAAAAGGAGGGTTTTTTTGGAGAGGTGCCCAGTGAAGGATAGTGAATTCTGTTCTGAACATGTTGAGTTTCAGATGTCTACAGGTTATCCAGTTCAAGATATCCAAAAGGTACTTGGTTATATGAGTCTAGTGATCAAGAGACAGATTATTACTAGATAGATACATATAGATACATATAGATATAGATATGTGGGAATCATCTGCATAGAAAAAATAAACTCATGGGAGCTGATGACATTTCCAAGTAATTCAGTACATAGAGGGAAGAGGGCCCAGGACGGAGTCCCTGAAGGACAGCAGTGGTTGTATGGATGACCTGGATGAAGACACATCATAAGAGACTGAAAAGGAGCAGTCAGACAGGTAGGAGAAAAAACAGGAGACAACTGTCATGAAAACCTAGAAAAAGTCAGAGGTGGCAGAGAGGTCAAGAAGGGTGCGGACTGCTGGATCTGGCAATTAAGAAATCGCTGGTGACTCTGGGGAGAGCAGTTTCAGTGGAATGATAAGGTGGGAAGACAGATTATGTGTTTGTAGTAAATCACAGGGAAGGAGCCAGCAGACAGGGAGAGATTCAAGATCAGATAGAGGAAGATAAATGGGGTCAATCTGGTGGGAAGGGAGAAAAGGTCCTGGATCCAAATCTCAAGCTGAGAACCAGGAAAAGGGCCAAAGATGGGGGGGGAGGGAAGGATCTGCCCCTCCAATCCCCAGTATCTCAGACTAGTCTAGATGCCCTCAGGTGGGTTTCCCCTCCCCAATTCCTCTGGGGAGCACTCTTAGGGGGTTCCACCCCAAGCCCCGTTCTTCTCTGGCGCTCCCCACCCCAACGGCCCTGGGAGGGGATTTCCCTTTCTGGAGTGCTTCCCCTTCCTCCCCGGGCCTGAGATACCCTTCTATTTATTGCTCGCCAACCTGTAGGGACCCAGTTATGGCTGTCTCTCTTTAGAATATAAGCTCCTTGAGGACAGGGGATGATGGTGCCCCCAAGGGCGAACACAGAGCAAGTTACAGAATAAGCGCTTAATAAATGCTTGACTATCTTTCCAGAACCTCCAGAAGCAGCCCCTAGAGGGGCGCCTCACCCCACCCCAGACCGTGGCCCCGACCCCTCAGCCCCTCCCCCCCAGCTCGCCACGGCCCCGCCCCCAAGCCCTTGATCCGAAGGCTAGGGGCCATAGGCCTCCGCCGAAAAAACAGTCTACATAGGTTCCGAAGGCTCAAAGTCGGGGCCAGCTCCTTACAGGGTCCGCAAAGGCCACAACCACAAACACACGAGTTAGGGAACCAGGCGTGCAAACGCCCATCTGGAGTGCGCCTGCGCAGAAAGCGCCCTGTGACTACCGTTCCCAGTATTCTCTGTGCTGCCCTGCCGAGAGGGGGAGGGGAGTGTGCCCACTCTCTTCTACACTCGAGCCCAGTTTATGGGATGTGTCTCCATGGCAACCTCCTTCCTCCACCCAGACCAGGCCTGGGCCTCTTAAGGAAGCCGAGGGAAACTCTGGCGGAAGACAAAATAACACCCCGGGGAGAGATACCGACACTTGGTTCTACAATCTACCTGTTCCTTCAGTGGGTGGGGGAGGGGAGGGACAGACTCTTGGAATATCCGCCTCCAACCAGAAGGACCCCAGCGCTAGGGCTCAGAGGGGTCAGCGAGTCCAACTCCACCTTATTTTACTGATGGGGAAACAAGCTGAGAGAGGTGGGGTTGGCTCGGGCAATGATTCCTTGGGGTCAAGACCGTCTCCCTCCTCGTGGCGAATCCCGAAAATGGAGTCCGCAGGCCGCAGGGAGCGTGCGGAGGGTTCTGGGAAATGTAGTCTCCCGCGTTCGCTGTGAGGCCTCTAGGGGTGGGGCGCATTTAGAGGTCGCGTAGTCCGACTCCCGGTCGGACCCGAGGCCCTCCAACCTGCCCCGGAAGAACCCTAATGAGCCGGAACCAACCCCTTTTCCGTCCAAGGCAGTCTACTCCAGTATGAGACGGTTCTGGTTGTTTGGCATATTTCCTGAAAAGAAGCCTAAATATACCTCTCTGGAATTTATACCCTTTGCACTTTCTTCCACCCTTGGGGCCAAACAAAAGAAGAGTAATCTCTCTTCCACGTGACATTTCTTCAAATATTTAGGCACGGTGTCCCCGGACCCCAATCTTTTCTAAGATAAGCATTCAGGTGCCTTCTCCCTATCCTTGTAGGACACAATCTCACCATTCTGCCTGTGCTCCTCTACAACCGTCCAACTTATTAATGTCTTTCCTAAAACTTGGTAACTGGAATTGAACACAGTGCTCCAAATGTGGACTGGCTAGGGCACAGTAGGTACAGCTGTGCCAACTTCTTTCTTGGGGACACCAGGCCTCCTTTTATGCAGTCTGCCATCGAAAGACCTTTTTCTGCTGCTATGTCATACTATAGAAAAATCTGACACATTTTTAGTCCACTGGAAAAAAGAAAACTACTTTTCGGATGCACCAAACTCTTTTTAGACATGCAATGTATCCACTCTTTGCAGGTTAATAACAGTTGCTCAACCAGGATTCACTGCTTGACCTGTGCCCTGAACCCACCCCACCCTCTGCTGCCCCTTCAGTGACCTTGCTCCATCCATCATCCACTCCACTACAAAGCAACAAACATTTATTAAGTATACTACAGAGAGCCTTGCCCTAGGATAGGATAAAAAAGTTTAGATAAGATATAAAGTTTACTTCTATGGAGCCTTGAGTCTGGTGGGTAGATGAGGCAAAAATACAAATAACCCTGATCCATACTGTTACAATGCTAAGTGCACTGAAGACAGAGATGGGTAGAAGCCCCATACTATGAAGGGACACAGTGAGAGTAGGCAGCTGTTTTGAGCTTTAAAGGACAGACAGGAATTCAGTAGGCATAGGAGGGGGAGGAAGGGCATTCCAGGCCTAGGAAATAACCAGAGGCAGGAGAGGGTTGGGAGTTGTCCAACATTTTGGCTGGAGTATAGAATGAACTGGAAAGGTAGAATGGTGCCAGGTTGTGGTGGGCCTTAAATGCCAGCCGCGGGAGTTTGAATATTATTTGGGAAGCAGAAGAGGGCCACAGCTACATCTATGCATAAGAAATATTTTGGCAGGGATGGATTCAAGGGGGCAGTGAATGATGGTGGGAAGATCTGTTAGGAATGAGACTGTAAAGTCAGAGGAGGAAAAAAGGATTTGGTAATGCAACTAGAAATGAGCTGTGAGGGAAAGGAAACATTCCAAAATAACCTCTAAGTTTTCAAATATAGGAGCAGAGTACCACAGCTGAAGATGGTGTGGTCATAAGGAAGGGCTGGGTTAGGAAGGAAGATAGTGAACTTTTAACATGTTGAGTTTGATGTGCCAGTAGGAGAGCCAGGTGGAGGAGACATCCTGTAAGGACATGAGAGATGCATGTATGCCTGGAGCTCAGAAGAGAGTTCAGCATTGGAGATGTATCATTATACTTCTTAACCATATCATCTCCATGAGAGTGGAGAGTATTATTCTATCTTAGTAATATCAGCCCTGCTTTCCGGATCTCTTGTCAAGTGACTGGGGTGTAATCACAGCTCTTCTACTTACTGTCCATGTGACTTTGGGCAGGTCACTTCAAGCCTCTCTTGGACTTGGTCTCATCCACAGAATATGATGAGTGGAGTAGATGATCTCACGTCTCTTCTAGCTCTAAGTCTGTGATCCTGCTTAGGAAAGATGACAGCACCAAGCACTCCTTCAGGTTCAGCTGTCCCCTCTATGAAGATGATCCCCATGTCTACATATCTAGCCCTCATCTCTTTCCTGAGAATGCCAGTTGGACATCCCCTGGATCTTAAACACAGTCTTAAAACGGAACGTGCCCCTCCTCCCGACTTCTCTATTTCTATCCAAAGCACCAGTATCCTTCCAGTCACCCAGGCTCATCACTTTGGAGTCATCCTCAGCTCTTCCACCTCAACCCCCATATCCAGTCTTACTGAGTCTACCCCCAGAATATCTCTCCACTTTGCCACTCACTGAACACAGCACAGTGCCTGGCTGTAGTGGGTGAAATTAATGCTTGTTGACAACCACTCAAATTCAGACCTCTGGGATGACTGCGGTAACTTTCTTTCAAAAAGAGCCTCTGGAAGGGCTTCTCTCTCCAGGTGATCCTCCATCCAGCTGCTAAATACTTTTGATGGCTCCTTCTTGCTTCCAGAATAATACATAAACTCTTCTGCTTGGTATGTAGAGCCCTCTACAATCTGACTCCAGTCTGTCTTTCTAGACTGGTTTCACAGTATCCCTCCCAACCACCCACACACCAATTCTACCTTCAGCCAAACTGGTCTCCTTGTTTCTCCCCACATGACATACTATCTATCTCCACACATGGAACGCTCTCCCCTCTCACCTCAACCTTTTGGAATCTCTGTGTCCCTTTAAGGTCAAGATCCAATGCCATCTCGGCTGCCCAGCTGTTGGTGTTCTCCTAGCTAGGGTTACTTTATGCATACACACACATACATACACATGTGTACACACACATGTACATATAGTATTAACTCTCTGAGCAAAACCAGGAAACCATGCTGACGGGGCTGACTACAAATTTATCTATCAGCTGGGCCCTCACTGAGGCAAGGTAATTCACAAGCCTGCTCTCCACAGCAGCTGTTCCAAATCTCTGCTCGCACAGCATTTCTTCCCCAAAGCTTTCTCTACTGAGGGCCTCACCTCATACGTCACATAAAAAAATTGAGACTATTCACTCAAATTGAGATCATTCACTCCTCCCCTCCTCCACATCTCACCTTACACATCTTACTCCACTGTTTTTCTCCTTCATGGTTCTTGCAGAGGCAAACCCTTCTATGTGTATTGTTGATCCTGACCCCTCCTGACTTCTCCAGAAAATCGTCTCTGCTATTATCCCTAATCTCTCCTACTAATCTCTCCCATTACTGGCTCCCTCCCTACTACCTATAAATATGCCCATATCTCCTTAAAAGACCCTCACATGATCCTATCACCCTCGCCAGCTACATCTCTCCCTCCCTTTGTAGCTAAACCCTTTGAGAGAGCTGTTTACAATTAGTGTCTCCACTTCCTCTTCTGCCTTCTAATCTCCCTGCAAACTGGCTTCCGACTTGTTCAGCTGAAACTGCCCTCTCCAAAGTTAACAATGGTCTCTTAATTCTTTCCCCAGTCCTCATCCTCCTTGACTTCTCTATAGCATTTGACACTGCCCATCACATTTCCCTGCATATTCTCTCCTCTCTAGTTTTCATGAGACTACTGGGTTTTTTACTCTGTTCCTTCTTAATCTCCTTCACAGGATCTTTATCCACTAACCAAGGGTTCTGCCCTAGGCCTCCTTCTCTTTTCACTCTACATCATCTTGCTTGATGAACTTGTCAATTCCTAGGGGTTCAATTGTCATCTCCAAGCATATAATTCCCAGATATATATGATCTGCCCTGATTTCTCTACTCAGCTAGTTATGCATCTCCCCTGCCTCTTAGGTATCTCAAACACGATATAATATAGGTATCTAAAATGCAGCATGTCCAAAACAGAACTCATCTTTATCATCAACCCTCATCCTTCCAAAATGCACTATTCAGAGCACCACATTCCTCCCAGTCACCCAGGCCTGCAACTTTGAAGTCACCATTGACTCTCACTCTCACCACACATATCCAGCCCTTCACCAAATCTCATGATCTCTACCTTCAGAACACCTTTTATATGTGTGCTTTGTCTACGCTCACACACACCACCACCGCCTTGAGTCAGGCCCTCATCACCTCTCACCTGGACAATTCCAACTTTTGCCTTTAGGTCTCTCTCATCCTAATCCCTCCTCTGCTCAGCTATCAAAGTGAGTTTCTTAAAATGAAGGTCTGACTGTGACACCCTTTGCTCACTGAGCTCCAGTGGTTTGTTTCTTATTTCCTCCAGGATCAAATACACATTCCTCTGTTTGGCACGTGAAGCTTTTTATGTTTTTTTTGGGGGGTGGTCAGGGAGGCAATCAGGGTTAAGTGATTTGCCCAGGGTCACACAGCTAGTCAGTGTCTGGGGCCAGATTTGAACTCAGGTCTTCTTGACTCCAGGGACAGTGCTCTATCTACTTCACCATCTAGCTGCCCCTTATAACTTCAGTCTTTCTTCTTACCTCCTACTCCCATCCACATGCTCTACACTCCGGTGACACTGGACATTTTGCTGTCTGTTGCACATGACGCTCTGTCTTCCTGTCCAACATACTCTGCCTCTATCTTGTATGTACCTAGTTGGTTGCATACTGTCTCCCCTATTGGACTGTGCACTTCCGACCGAGCAGAAGCCAGGTTTTTTGCCTTTCTTTGTATCCCTAGCACTTGACACAGTGCCTGGCACTGCAATGCTTGTTGGCTATGCCCCAGTCTGGAATGCTCTGACCCCTCACCTTTCAAGTTTCCCTGCATTGCTTCCAAGGTTTACTCAAAGCTGGGCTACCTTCTGCTGGAGGCCCTTCCTGGCGCCTCTTTCCTCCCCCCTCCCCAAATGACCTTCCATCTACCCTGTAGGTATATATTTTGTAATGTATACACTGTCTCCTCCATTAGAATATGAGCTTTTAAGGGGTAGGGACTGTTTTTTTGCCTTTCTTTGTATCTTCAGCACTTAGCACAGTGCCTGGCACATACTAGGTACTTAAGAAATGCTAATTAAATTGAGTTGACCCAGGAGGTTATGTAATGTAAGCATTATTGTCACCACTCAAGCAATGAAGACTGATGTTTACCCAAGGTGGCAGAGCCTGGACCCGGGGATCTCCTAGCTCCAAATTTGTTGCCCTTCATAGTACACATGCTTCCCTTTGCACCTACTTGTCTCTTGCCATCTCGTCCATTCTTCAGGGCCTGTCACAAACACAACGTGATGATGTCTTTGTTGATCCTTCGAGTCAGGGCTGTTCTAACCCTCACCTGACCTCGGATCACTCGGGATGCCTCTTGTGCATGTATCATACTCTCAGTGGAATTAGGTTTATTGTGTTTTATCTCCCCTGCAAGACTGTAAATGCCTTAAGGAGTTTACACTTTGTCTTATTTATCTTAAGATCCTGAGTCACAGAACTTTGCATATAGGAGATGATGTTTTCATTTTTGCTTTTGAATCCCCACGAGGGAAGCTCTTAAGAAATAATTATTGAACTGAACAGAATTAATGCGTGCTTGTTGAATAGATAAGATGTCCTATGGGTGACGGTCACTAGCCACATCTTTGTGTGTAAACAGCAGCATGTAACAGCAGACCACAGTGGGAGGCCAGGCAAAGCTTGATCTTCTATTTCCATTTTATTATTAGATACATATTAGATGATTCTTCTATATCAGAGCAAAGTTTCATTGGTCTGTCATTAGCACATAATATTTGAAAAACTTATTTTCAAAATCAAAATCTAGTTGATTTGCTTTCAGATGCCAAGGGTAATACTGCCTCACAGTAGTATGGTGTTTTAGATACCTCATTTGATCTTTGTTATATTTGTCGAAGAAAGTAGAGCAAATATTATTATAGGCTAGCATACAGGCCTGGAGAGGCTCAGTGAATGCACCGAGCCCTCACAGGAGCCCAAGGCCCCTGATTCCCAGGCCCAGGGTGCTTCCTGCTACATCTCAGAGCTTTTCAAATGTCAGCAAAAGATACATTTCCTGTTGTCTGACAAAAAAGTGAGAAGGAACTGAATTTCAGTCAGCCAAGCTAAAAGAAATCCCCCTTCCTAACCTATTATTTGAAGACAGATCTAAGGTAAGGCAAAAGCAGCCTATTAGATACTAACATTGGCTGATCCCTGAGAAGTCTGTGGTCTGCAGAACAGCCCAACCATTCACAAAGCTAAATCCCTATGAGGGCTTGCCAAGGTTTAAAACTTAAGCTGACCTGAGGAAAACTTTACTTGGTCCTCCCTCTGCAGGGCAAGCCCTGGACAGCTAGGAAGTCCTAGCCTTTGACTATAAATAGTGGCAATTCCACAATACCCCACCAACAAAAAAATCTGGCGCTCTGAGGTTTGAGGGAAAGAGAAGGCCAGAGACCTGGGGGTACCAGAACCTGCTCAGCCAGGTTCCCAACTTTCCCTCTCCAAGGATTATGAATAGCAAGGTTGTTTCCTTAGGTGGCAAAGCCGAACTATCCCTCTGAATCCACTGTGACACTGCTGGAGTTTTGCAAAACAAGAGGCCAAAAGATGTCTCTCTTCTGACCTATCGGAAATACCCCTCAGGCCCACACATCTCCCCTTGGTCTTCTTCCTTTAAATTAAACTTAAGCCCCGCCCTGTTCCTCCCCCTCCAGCAGTAGCAATTTTTGGATCTCTTTCTTAAATTTCCCAGTCATCTTATTATTCTGAGCAATTAAAAGCCCAGCCTTTATCCTAATAACCCCCTGCTTTGATCAAGAGTTTTCAGTCACATTCATGTGTTCCTCAAACCAGTCATCAATGTCAAGAGTCATCAGACTTTTCAGAGTGAGGCCCAGATGCTTGGTACACACTAATGAGAGAGGATACGGTACCCATGAGACCCACCAGCCAGGAAGGAAATCGTCCTGCCCAGAGGAATCCTGGAGGCAACCAGTGGATGGCATTGGCTAGATCAGCCAAATTGCTAAGAAGGGTTAAAATTTCTGACTTCACCTGAGTTTCAATCATTTTTGTTTCTCTTCTAAAAGATTTGCTGTGGAAGACAGAAAAAGAAAAGATGTTAAATGCTTATGTTTTTTACTCCAGAAGTCATATCTAAGATAGCACACTATGTGTGAACTGATCCACCCATTTTGGAGAACAATTGGGAACTATGCCCAAAGGGCTCTAAAAATGTGCATACCTTTTGACTCAGCAATAGCACTTCTAGGTCTGTATCCCAAAGAGATCATAAAAATGGGAAAAGGACCCACATGGACAAAAATATTTATAGTAGTTCTTTCTGTGGTGGCCAAGAATTGGAAATTGAGGGGATGCCCATCAATTGGGGAATGGCTGAGCAAGTTGTGGTATATGAATGTAATGGGGTACTATTGTGCTATAAGAAATGACGAGCAGGCAGACTTCAGAAAGGCTTGTATGGACTGATACTGAGTGAAGTAAGCAGAACCAGGAGAACATTTGTACAGTAACAGCAGCACTGTGCAATGACCAACTGTGATAGACTTAACTCTTCTCAGCAATGCAAGGATCTAAGACATCTCCAAAAGTCTCATGATGGAAAATGCTATCCACATCCAGAGAAAGAACTATGGAGTCTGAATGCAGATCGAAAACATACTATTGGCTCTTTTTTTTTCTTTTGTTTTGTTTCCTCTCCTCTTTCTTGTGGTTCATTCTATTGGTTCTAATTTTTCTTTACAACATGACTAATGTGAAAATATGTTTAATAGGAATATATAGAGAGAGCCTATATCAGATTGTACGCCATCTTGGGGAGGGAGGAGGAGAAGGAGGGGGAGAAAATTTAAAACTCAAAAGCTTACGGGAGCAGCTAGATGGCACAGTGGATAGAGCACCGGCCCTGAAGTCAGGAGAACCTGAGTTCAAATCCAGCCTCAGACCAAACATTTGTCATGTTACTAACTGTGTGACCCTGGGCAAGTCACTTAACCCCAACTGCCTACACACACACAAAAGGCAAAAAAAAAAGCTTATGGAAGTGAATGTTGAAAACCAAAAATAAATTAGTTAATTTTAAAAAAGATAGCACATTATATCATCACTGACATAGGAGACAGGGTCACAGAAACAGAATTTCCAAGTTGGGAAGGGCCTCCTCAGCAGCCATCTAATGCAAACCAGGCCCAAAAATGACACCCAAGCAGGATTTATCTAGCCTTTGTTCGAAAACCGCTGCCACCTCCAAAAGTTACCTAGTCTACCTCTGGTCTACTCTTATTGGTTAGGAAGCTTTTCCTGTCACTCAGCCTCAATTGGCAATTTGCAGCTTCTTCTCCAGAACCTGTCTTACGGGCCCAGGAAGAACAAACTTACACACACAAGAGTCTTTTAAGTAGGAAAAGTCAGTTACTGTCTTCCCCCTAAGCCTTCTCTTCTCCAGGCTCAAGGTCCCCAGTTCCTTGACCTGATCTTCACAAGGCCCTTGCTGATTCTGACTGCTCTCCTCATGTGGCCTGACCAAAGCAGACTACACAGGGGAGATAAGCCACTCTTAATTGTATCAATCTGGCCTATCCCCAAGGCCCAGGGGAGCTCTGCAGACCACTTGTATTAAGGGCTAGAGAAAGACGTAAACAAGTGTGAGGCAGCCACGCTTCTGTCCTGGTAAGGGATCCCACAGGGAGGCAGGGTGGTGAAGTAGCCAGGACCAAAGGTCATACTCCAAGGCAGAGCTGGGGGTGGGGAGGTAGGGAGACTCTTTGTTGGCAAAGCATCGCCTGGCTTCAAATGCCAACTTAGACACTTACTGTGTGATTCCATACAGCTCTACCTCTTAAAAGCTCAATTTACTCTTCTATCTCACAGGGCTATTGTGGTGGAAGCATTTGCAAACCTTAGGGTCCTAGAGATGTGAGCTCTTCTGTCTTTGGAGACATTATCATATCTTATATTTACATAAGACTTTTAACTCTTCCCAGTCCTTTCCCAACAGTTATCTCCTTCAGGTGCCATAATGCTATTGTGAAAAGGTTGAGACAGGTATTACTTTCTCTGTTTTACAGATAAGGAAACTGAGGCACAGACAAGTTAATGGATTTCCTCAAATTCACATGGCAGTTAGTGAGAGAGTCAGAATTAGAACCTGAGTCTTTTGGCATTCAACTCTTTCTCTAAGGTGATCCTGGACATTTTCTCATGAAAAAAAAATAAAATCTTGCTGTGGTGGTTTCCAGACTTCTCAACCCCACAAATGCCAAAGACAACTTAGAAGGTCAGTAGGAAAGGTCTGTCCAACCTTGGTGAGAGAGAAGCTTGGTCCAGCCCTGGTCCAGCGCAGCCCCAGGGTGCAGCTGCTTCCAGAGCTCTCAGCCCACAGACGGAGGGGGCTTCAAGCAGCTGATCAGAGGGGGATTGCAGGGACCTCTTTGTTGGTGCTGAGGCAGGATTCTCCTGCTTTGCCAGTGCTTGGACGTCGGTCTTAGTACTGGGTGGCAGTCCTGGGGCAAGGAGGAGAGCTGGTGTGGTGGAGCTGGTGGTGGTGGTGAAGAGAGAATCGTCCTCACAGTTCCAAGGCAGAGTGTTTGTGGTCACTTATAGACCACAGCATAGGCCAGGAAAGAAGTAAACACCTCGCCCTTGATCATACCACCTTGGAAGAACTGAAAATTTACAGGTTCCTAGAAGTATCTCTGGAAACAGCTGCACAAAACCCCTGAAGCTTGGGACAGTACATTCTCCACACTGGAAGCAGACCCCTACCTTAACAAAGAGTTTAAAACTCAAGTAATTGGCTGAGAACATGAGCAAACTGAGCAAAAAAGTCAGACCACAGAATCTTACTTTGGTAACAAAGAAGATCAAAACATACAACCAGAAGAAGACAACAAAGCCAAAGCTCATACATATAAAGCCTCCAAGAAAAATAAGAATTAGTCTCAGGCCGTGGAAGAGCTCAAAAAGGATTCTGAGAAGCAAGTAAGAAAAGTAGAGGAAAAACTGGGAAGAGAAATGAGAGGATGCAACAAAATCATGAATAATAAGTCAACAGCTTGCTAAAGGAGACCCCAAAAAATACTGAAGAAAATAACACCTTAAAAAACAGCCAAACCCAAATGGCAAAAGAGGTCCAAAATGCCAATGAGGGGAAGAATGGCTTAAAAAGCAGAATTGGCCAAATGGAAAAGGAAGTCCAAAAGTTCACTGAAGAAAATACTTCCTTAAAAATTAGAATGGAGGGGGCAGCTAGATGGCGCAGTGGATAGAGCTCCAGCCTTGGAATGAGGAGGACTTGAGTTCAAGTCCGACCTCAGACACTTGACACTTACTAGCTGTGTGACCCTGGGCAAGTTACTTAACCCCAACTGCCTCACCAAAAAAAAAAAATTAGAATGGAGCATTGGAAGCTAGTGACTTTGTGAGAAATCAAGATACTGTAAAACAAAACCAAAAGAATGAAAAAATAGAAGACAATGTGAAATATCTCACTGGAAAAACAACTGACCTGGAAAACAGATCCAGGAGAGATAATTTAAAAATTATTGGACTACCTGAAAGCTATGATAAAAAAAAGAGCCTAGACATCATCTTCCAAGAAATTATCAAGGAAAACTGCCCTGATATTCTAGAACCAGAAGGTAAAATAGAAATTGAAAGAATCCATCAATCACCTCCTGAAAGAGATCCCCAAAGGAAAATCCCCTATGAATATTAGCCAAATTCTAGAGTTCCCAGGTCAAGAAGAAAATATTGCAAGAAGCCAGAAAGAAACAATTCAAGTATTGTGGAAACATAATCAGGATAACATAATATTTAGCAGCTTCTACATTAAGGGACCAAAGGGCTTGGAATATGATATTCCTGAGGTCAAAGAAGATAGGATTACAGCCAAGAATCACCTACCCAGCAAAACTGAGTATAATCCTTCAGGGGAAAAAATGGGCATTCAGAGAAATAGAGGACTTTCAAGCATTCTTGATGAAAAGACCAGAGCTAAATAGAGAATCTGACTTTCAAATACAAGACTCAAGAGAAGCATGAAAAGGTAAACAGGAAAGAGAAATCATAAGGGACTTATTAAGGTGGAATTGTTTATATTCTTGCATGGAAAGATGACATTGGCAACTTATGAGACCTTTGTCAGTATTAGGGTAGTTGAAGGGGAAAAAAAAATATATATATATATATATATATATGTGTATATAGATAGAGAGAGGGCACAGAATGAGTTGAAGATGAAGGGGTGATATCTAAAAAATAAAATTAAGGGGTGAGAGAGGATTATACTGGGAAAAAGGAGAAAGGGAGAGGTAAAATTGGGTAAATTATCTCACATAAAACAGACAAGAGAAGGCTTTTACAATGGAGGGGAAAAAGGGGAAGGTGAGAGGGAATGAGTGAATCTTATTCTCATTGGATTTGGCTTAAGGAGGGAATAACATACACACTCAATTGAGTATGGAAATCTATCTTACCTACAGGAAAATTAGGGGGGAAGGGGATAAGAGAGGGGAGGATGATAGAAGGGAGGGCAGATGGGGGGGTAATCAGAAGCAAACACTTCTGAGGAGGGACAGGATCAAAAGAAAGAATAGAATAAATGGGGGGGGCTGGGATAGGATGAAGGGAAACAGTTTTTTACAACATGACTACTATGGAAGTGTTTCACATGTGTAACCTATATTGAGTTGCTTGCCATCTCAATGAGGGTAGGTGAGGAGAGAGGAAGGGAGAGAATTTGGAACCCAAAGCTTTAAAAACAAATGTTAAAAATTGTTTTTACATGCAGCTGGGAAATAAGATATACAGGCAATGAGGTATAGAAATCTACCCTGCCCTACAGGAAAATAGAAGGGGAAGGGGATGGGGGGGGTGGAGATAGAAGGGAGGGCAGATTAGGGAAAGGGGTATTCTGAATGCATGCCATCTTGGGGTGGGGAAAGGGGGGAGATGGGGAGAAAATTTGGAACTCAAAATCTTGTGGAAATCAATGTTAAAAGCTAAAATTAAATTAATTAATTAATTAAAAAATCTTGGGGCAACTAGGTGGAGCAGTGGAGGACCTGAGTTCAATCCAGCCTCAGACACATAACATTCACTAGCTCTGTGACTCTGGGAAAGTCACTTAACCCCAACTGACTCACCCAAAAAAAAAAGAAAAGAAAAGAAAACCTTTCCACTGACCAACTTGAGAGATGGCACTGGTAATTGTAGAAAGAGCCCTAGGGGGCAGCCAGGTGGCTCAGTGGATACAGCACTGGCCCTGGAGTCAGGAGGACCTAAGTTCAAATCTGGTCTCAGACCAGATACTTGATACTTACTAGCTGTGTGACCCTAGGTAGGTCACTTAACCCCAACTGCCTCGCCAAAAAAAAAAAAAATTAAGAGCCCTAAGCTTGGAGTCAGAAGAACTTGTCAAGGTCTGACACTAGTAGTATTAGTGACTATTATTCAGGAGAATAATATTTATGTTACCAACCTCATAAGGTTATTATGAGGCAATTCTTTTGTAAACCCTTAAAACACTATGTAAATGAATTTCAAGTATAATTCTGGCATAATCAAGTACTTGGAGTTAGAAAGACTTGGGTTCAAATCCATACTGGACACTGACTAGCTGTGAGACTATGGGCAAGTCACATGACTTCTCAGGTTCTAAGGCAATTCTCTGAGGCTTGTTCAACAAGCAAGTTGATTCATTCAACCAGCATTTATTAAGCACCTACTATGGACTAGGCATTATCCTGGCCCTGACCTTAAGAACTAACTGACTTCCATTCTAGGGGGCAGGGAACAAGGAACAGCATGCTTATAGCCAAGAGGTACAAAGTCATTTCAGGAGGGGCCAGGAGAGGGTTTCTGTAGGAGACAGTCCTTGAGCTGAGCTTTATAAGAAATTAGAGATTCTATAAGACAAAGGTTAAGAGGGTGTGAATTCCAGGTCGAGAGGAGAGCCTGGGCAAAGACATGGAGATGGGAAATGGAATCTCAAGTACAAGGAAGAGCAAAAAGTCAGTGTGACCAGTACCTAAATGTGTAAATGAGAGTAGTATGCAAAGAACTTGTCAGGGCAGACTTGAGTTAGATGATGAAGGGCCTCAAAAGATAAAGCAAAATTTCTATTTTCTTCTAGAGGCCAGAGGGAGCCCCTGGGACTTCCTGAACAGAAGAGTGACCTGGTCAGACCTGGACATCTGTATGGAGGATGGCTTGAATAGGTGACAGCCAGGGGCAGGAGACAAATTAGGAGGCTATTTCAATAGTGCCTGTAAGAGGTAATGAGGCCCTGAACGAGGACAAAGGGCCCATGAGCACAAGGAAGGGGCTTTATCTAGCAAGTTACTCATGGATTGAAGTTGGCTTCAGAGGAGACAGTTCCCACACAGATGAAATCACAGATCACTGATACATAAATGAGTTAGTTACTTCATCATTATAGTCATTATTTCTTCTGCTACTCAATTCAACAAGTATTTATAATAATACTAACATCTCTATAGCACTTTAAGGCTTACAAAGCACTTTCCTCACAACAGCCCTGCAAGTACCTCAACCCCATTTTAGAGATGAAGAAACTGACACTTGGCAGAATCAGGTGCCCCACTGTGGGCCACACAGACGATAAGTGCTAAGAAAGCCAAGGCTCCAAGTCCAGAACTTTGTGCATGATCACACACTGGGCTGTGGGGTGCCAGGCCCTGCCTTGGTGCTAGAAGGCTGAGCTTTGTCCCTGTAGGCCTAAGTGCAACCAAGCTGTGTTTTCAGTTGGAGTGTTAGGACGATGACATGGGCTTCCATAAAGCTCTCAAATACTGGCTCTATGGCTTTGGAGGGGAAGACAGGGGCAGGATGCAGAAAGACAGAGCAGCTCAGGGGCTCTGAGCAAGTCCTTTCCCTTCTTTGAGCCTCAGTTTCCCCCTCTGACAGCCTCAATTTTCCCTTCTGCAGACGGAAGAGATTGGTTTAGATCAGGTTTTCTTAGCCTGGGGTCCATGAACTTTTTTTAAGGAATATTTTGATAACTATATTTCAGCATAATTGGTTTCCTTTGTAATTCTATGTATTTTATTTTGTGCATTTAAAAACCTGATTCTGAGAAGGTCTCCATATCCTTTATCAGACTGACTGCCTCGGGAGTCAAGGATACAGAAAAGGTTAAGAGCCCCTGTCCTTAGGGAGTCTCAAAAACCCCTTACAGACTGACTTTGCATGTTCTCTGTCATGATAATAATCATGACCCCATGGGCCATAGTCTTAAGAAATAATTCAGGCAGGGGTATGCTGCAGCCAGCTCAAACCAGCTCTTCAGCTGGTGAGCAGAAATTGGCAAATGCTACAACCAGGTCCTGATTTTTTTGTTGGTCTACATTTAAATGATGGAGAAAATATTAATAATGAATATTAAACTTAAAAGTATGTCATGGATGTCCCCCTCCCGCCCCCAAATCTGGTTGTTAAACATTTAACAGAATATGACTGCATTCAGGAATTAATATTCCTTCTCATTATGAAGTGATGACAATAGGAAAAGCAATTCTATCAACTTCTTCAGATAACTAGACTGATCTGCTCATGATTCTGTCCCTCTTGTGGTGCTTCCTACTTGAAATGAAAATTAGTTGATGTAATTGAACCATGATCTAATTTTCCTAGGAGAGAAAGAATATGAAAGGGGATGAAATCATACCTAGCAGATCTTCTTTCAGGATTTCTCAATTTCCTTCTCAGATTCAGTATAATCTTCAGTGATCTACAAAAACCAGAAAAAAATATCAGGAAAAACATTCATGGTGGGTGGCTGGCTGCCATGTCTATCTCTCAAAGAAGTAGAGAAGTAGATCTCAGGACCTCAGAGGGCAGAGGTCATCTGACCCAACCCCTCATTTTAGAGGGGCCCAGAAAACAGAAGTGACTTGCCTCAGGTCACACAGGTCTCAAGGAGCAGAGGTGGGATTTAAACCCTGATCCTCCTTTTCCAAAAGATAATAATCTCTGAAGACTGTAGGCAGAGCCTGAAACAAAAAGCATCCATCTGCACATCTTACCAAGCAGAATACTTTTGATTTCCACATTTGCTTTGCTGCTGAAGGCAGAAGCTGTTCCTGAGAAACTCTTCTGATCTTCTTTATGAAGTGATTTTTTTGGTCCTTTTACTATAATGGCCTTCTGGGAGGGCCAAGGAGACTGTGCTCCCAACAAACAAGGTAACTCACTAAAAATACTCCAAGATTAAAACAAAGACTTTTACTTTTAAATAAGGCTTTATAAAGTCCTTTCCAAATGATTAATTATCCAAACAAGGTGATTACTAGAAGTCTAGAAAGGGGAAACGTTTTTTCTCCCACTAGTATTCTGCAGCAAACAATTTTAAAATGCATTTAGCGCCTCTGCTAGCATAAAGAGATTTACAAGGAAAATGCTACTTTGAAGTCTTTTGGATGAATTCAACTTACAAGTAAACACCTGATAGTCTTATGTAGGCATTTTTGCTAAGAATATAGCAGGACACAAGAGATTTTTCTGCAGGAGCTTGTCTCCCTTAGAAACAACCAGAGCAGCCAGCTCCTCTGGAATTATTTCTCCTTCCTGAGGTCAGAGAGGGAAAGGTCTGATTTCATCATGAATAGAGAGAAGAAGGCCAAGGACGTACAAACTCCCTAAGGAGCAGGCCGAGAAGAGAGGCTGCAGCTAAAGCCCTGCTCAGATGACGGTGCCTGTCTCCAGGCACCTGGACATCCTTGACCAATAGAAAGAGGGTTTCCTAATTCACATGGCTCATGTGTCACCAGCAGCCTCATCCACTGGGGCTGTCAGCTCAAGTGTTCCTTTGTTTGGTGGAACCATTAGAGAAATCTCTGAACTAAAGTCACATGTTTCCTCCTGGAGATTAACTCAAATTGGAGCAGGCAAATAATCCAATCTTTTCACTCACCGTCCAATTCCTAGGAGAAGTGAAAGGCCCCAGAGGGCCGTACTTAGTATCCACCACCTGGTAGAGTTGACGTGAATAATCTTAGCATCGGCGGCCCAGGCAATGTGCTCACAGGGGTAATAGAGCTGATCAGCCAGGTTACTGATGACAGACAGACAGCGGATGATAGCATCTTCCTCCTGCAGAGAGACACAGAGGGAGGGAGGGAGAAGAGGGGGTGGGGAAGGGAAGAGAGGAGAGGAGGGCAGTGGAGGGGAGGGGAGGGGAGGGCAGTAGAGGGGAGGGGAGGCCAGTGGTCAAGAGTATGTTTCCAGCCTCCCTGGCACACTCTGCAGTTAAGTCAGCCACTTCACTAGGCAGTGCTTCTTTCCTTCCCTGCCAGCTCTCCAGGCCAAACAGCTCAGGCAAAAAGCCTAAAGCACCCTGAGTCTTTCTGACAGTAGAAACAATGCTTCCTTATGAAGACAACAGCTGGCTTTTACCATGTCCTGCAGCTGCAGCTAATTCTCCCTCAGGAATCGTTTCTGCACAAACCCTGTGTTTCGGAGCAGCGGTGCTGTTGAGTGGGTCCACTTAGCCCTCCTCCCTCTCTGTCTCCTCATACTGAAAAGGCCCTGCTGAGCCCAGCTCACAGGCTGAAGCAGAAGCACTGTCCATGCCAGCGGTGCAGTCTGGCATCCGAGGCCCCACCCTAGCTTGTGGCCTTTACCAGCCCTCTGCTCTAGCCAGGCTGCTTACACTCCTGGTCTTAACAGACCACCTCAGAGTGGCCTGAATGAGGGTGGCAGCCCTGGGAAATGGAAGGATGGCATGGACACAAGAAACATTGTGGAAATAAAATGGACAGGACTCAGCAACTGTTAGATGGGAGAAAGGACAGGATGTACTTTGCTGCATCAAATGACTTCTCTTCACCCCTCTGAACCCTGGGCATGTGTCAAAGCTCTGCTCACGCCCCCCTCCTTCTGGAGCCTTTCCACCACTACCTCAGGCCACAGAGATCACTTCCTCATCTGAAATCATGGAGTACTTGTGGGCTTTTCAGCCTGAGCTGCCTTCTGTGGTCAGAGCATGGGAGCACCCCTAGGTCGGGAAATGTCATCCTTCTAACATAGGAGGTTGGTGAGTGGCAGGAGAAACCACCCCCCACTCCCAACCCACTGGGCTAAGAAATGGTGTAGGATTGGGCTGTTGTAAAACATTTACCTATTGTAACTAAAGACATACTAGGTTGTGGTCTCCTTTACTGTGCTGTAATATGTGGCAATATTGGGTCTTGGTTTTCTTTTGTGGGGGGAGGTGGGGGCACCTAACAAACTATGATCTATTTAGAAGACCAGTCTCCAAAATGAAACTGGCAAGACATCTCCTCAGATCTCCTTGGGAAAGAATGTCTGGAATGTACCGGGTGGGAAAGAAAGCTGTCTTCTATTCAACTGTGTTGTGACTTGTCCCAGGGAATGGTGCCTTAGCAAGGCGGTGAGATCTGCATGGAGTCTGTAAAAGGGAGGCCAAAGAGGAATCAGGCATGTCACTGCACCTCTGGCCCTATCAAGAGAAAAGTGAATTCAGAATCTCAGTGGCCAGGATCAGTTATTTGGGAAGAGATTCTCCTAGAAAAGTAGAGGGCTCAAAGAGCCCCGAGCCCCGAGAACACGTAAGGCCTCTGCTCTGATCCCATACACATTAAGCACCTTCTGATTTTGTAACTGGATTTCCAGGATGGCCTTACCTACCAGTAGGAAAGGTACTAAGCAGAGAGCTGTGACCAATTGTCTTGTGAGGCATAGCTCTCATGAAGTCATCACTGCTGCCCAAGGGATCAAAGACTCAGAGCTAGAAGGGACTAAAGAGGTTAACTAGTCTATAACAACTGGGAAATTCTCGACTTGCCTTAATGAAAACATCATTCTTCAAATGAGAGAGTAGGGGATGGGAACATCTGCGATGGGAGCCTGCTTCTAGCCACAGAAGACCTGGCCATGTCACTTCTGTGCTGAAAAATCCTGTGACTTCCTTCTCTTTCCCAACTAAAGTTCAAAGCCCTTAACTGTCATTCAAGATCTTCCACACTTTGGCACAATTCTACATTTCCTGATTTCTCCTACTGTTACCCTCCATACAAAACTGCACTATTAGGGGCAGCAAGGTGGTGCAGTAGATAGAGCACCACACTTGACACTTACTAGCTGTGTGACCTTGGGCAAGTCACTTAACCCCAATTTCCTAAAAGCCAAAAAAAAAAAACACCAAAAACCCAAAAAACAACTGCACTATTCCCTGGCCTCTACTTGTACCCTGTTCATTCCCACCTATGTACCTTTGGTTCACGCTATTCCCTCTGCCTAGAGCAAGGGGTCCTAAACTTTTTTTGTTTTATGTACCCTTTTGGCAGCCTGGTAAAGTCCGTGGACCTCTTCTCAAATAACGTTCTTAAATGTATTAAAAATTCACAAGATTACAAAGGAACCAATTACACTGAAGAAACAGTTAAAATCTTTTTTTTTTTTTAAAAAGTTCATAAAACTCTTGGCCTAAAGGGAGTTCTCTCCCCATTTTTACCTGTTGGACTCTTACCCACTCTCAAAAAACCAACTCAAAAGCCATCTACTCCATGAAGCCTTAGCACTTTACTTGTTTCTAATACATACATAATGTAATGTTGTTTAAAAGTTATATATGTTTGCATCTTTATTTTTCTACTAGACTAAAATCTAAGCATCTAGCACAGTGCCCTGTAAACAGATGCTAATTAAATATTTGTTGAACTGAATGACTTCAATTAATAAAGGTTTCGTGATTAATCAGTCTCTCTCTAGTTTCATCAGTGTGAATCAGTTCCCTAGAGAGGGATATCAAATGAGATCTTCTCATTCTTACAACAAAAAAAAGTTCTTCTCACCTTTCCACCCCCTCTAACAATGCTTCTGTATCTCCCTTCCCTTTCACCACTAAACTCCTAGAAAAAGGAACCTACACCCCTTGCTGCCTCCACTTCCTCATCATTCTTTCCTAGCTAAACCACTTCCAATCTGGCCGACCGAAACTGCTCAAAAGTCACCACAATCTCTTGCTCTTTTTAAAACCTTGTTCTTACTGCTATCTTTTGTTTTTACATCGCATTCATTGCCACCTCCTACCCAGTGAGCCATCCTTTGTAATAAAGATTTTAAAGGAAAGAAAACCACATGAGCAAAGCTAACCCACCAGCCTGGCTTGACTGTGAGAGCAATATCCCACGCCTGTAGCCCATTTTCCCAACTCTTCTCCAGGAGCCAGGCTTTGTCACTGTAACTATAGCGCTTACTTTCTTTTCCTTCTCCTTCCCTTTAGATTACTATGTGTTTCTTTGTTATCACTTTCCTCTGTATCACTACCTATGTCTTCCCAAGCTTCTTTGAATTCTCCATATTTATCATTTCTTATGGCCCAGTAATACTCCTTTACGTGATTAATGGACTCCACAATCAATTTAGCAATCCCTCCATCAATGGGCATCGATGGTTTCTAGTTTTTTGTTATTGTTTTTTTTTAATCAATCATATGATTTCATTGGTAGGAAATGGAGAAGCACTCCCTCTACCAAGGTAGATCCCTTCCTACCCAGGGTTAGGGTCAGTCTTAGGGCAGGGTTTCGGAATCCTTTTTGTGGTTTGGACCCCTCTGGCAGTCTGGTGAAGCCTATGGATGGACCCTTTCTCAAAATCATGTTTTTAAAAAAACACATAGGATGACAAGGGAAACAATTCTATTGAAATTCATTTATCAAAATATTAACAAGTTCATGGACTGCAGATTAAGAGCTGATCTTAGTGAACTGCCTGGGGCTCTAGGAGGTAAGATGACTTGTCCAGTGACAAAGCCCGTGTGTTAGGGATGAACGGGGAACCCAGGTCTGGCTTAAAGTCAGCTACAGCCTAATGGCCACATCCAC
The DNA here is from genome assembly GCF_003287225.1 of Phascolarctos cinereus. Classification (NCBI taxonomy): domain Eukaryota; kingdom Metazoa; phylum Chordata; class Mammalia; order Diprotodontia; family Phascolarctidae; genus Phascolarctos; species Phascolarctos cinereus. The sequence continues at coordinate 683,672,962 of NW_027555847.1, read as the reverse complement.
TACACCCCCCCTGCCTCTCAGCTTTCCACTTCTCTGCTACCTCAGAAGTGCTGCTACAAATATTTTGGTCTATGTGAGACCTTTCTTTCTGTCTTTGACACCCTTGGGATGACCAAGAGCAACGGACCTGTGGGTCAAGGGAAACAGACATTTTAGTTACCTTTTTCACCTAATTCTCAACGCTCTCCATCCCCAGTGACATCCCCAGTAAACCTCAGAGCCTTTTTTCTATCATCCTCTGCCCAGATGGAGCATCCCACATTCCCACATCCCATCATCCTGGATACACTATTCTTTTCAGTCAATTCAAAGGATCATAGGTTTGGAAGGAGAAGGCACCTCAGAGGCCATGTGGTCCCACACCTCATTCAGCTGATAAGGAACTGAGGCTTAGAGAAAGGCAGTAACTTGTCTTTGACCACACAGACAGTAAGTGGTAAGCTCTCTGATGCCAGGTCACTTTCCCCTGGTTCTCTTCCTCCTGTCTGCCTGCTCCTTCACACATCATCCTTTTTTCTCTGGTATCCTCCAGTGCTTTATCATAGGCCCTCTTTTCTTCTTTCTCTTTCCTCTAAGCCATTGATTTCATTCATTCCCATAGACTCAATTATTAACCCTTAGCAAATGATTCCCAAATCTACATAGACAGCCCAGTTTTGCCTCTGAATTCAGTCCTATACCTCCAACTGTACTGGTAGACATCTCTACCTGAGTGTACTCATAGCCTCTCCAACTTCACTTGTCCAAACTGAACTCATCATCTTCTCCCCTGTACCTAACCCTTTACCCACCTTCCCTATTTCTATTGTTGACATCACCATCCTCTTTGTTACCTGTGCTCAAAACCTGAACTCTATGACTCTTCCTTTGCCTTCACTCCCCAAATCTAATCTGTTGCTAAGTTCTGTTGATTCTAACACCACCATTTCTCCTATCTGCCAATCAACTAGCATTTATTCAGCACCTCCTATGTGCAGACAATGCCACCTTTTCTCCATCTATACTGTACTTTCACCATCCTAAACCAGGCCTTGTTTCATTTCTTGCTTGTGATGCTTAACCAGCTTATAACTGACTTTCTTGTCTCCAATTCATCCTTCACACAGACATCAAAATAACCCTCCTAAGGTCTGACCTTCTCACTTCTCTGCCAGAAAACAACTTGGTGGTTCCCTGTGGCACGTGGCTAAGACACAGCCTCACACAGCCCCATTAGCCTAGCGTTTACCATCCCTCCTGCTTCTCTTTCTGTCTTCCACACTAAACCACACACACCTGCCTCGACAAGCTCCTGAGCTTGCTGTGCCAGTGGAGTCAGACAAGCCATCCCTGGGGCCCACGATGCCCTCGATCTTCACCACTTCCTTTCAGTGTCTGCCTTTTTTTCAAGACTTAGCTCAATTGCCAACTCTTTAGTGAAGCCCTCCTCCAGTTTTTCTGGAGTAGTTTGCTTGAAGCTCTCCTCTGTCCTCTCCATGCACTCCCTGCATTCACTCATATGGAGACTGTGTCACTTGCTATCTTTGCATTTCTGAAACTTTGCATACAGGGACAGGGCTAAGGGCTGATGTGGTTATAGGGAGCTCCTTGATGAAAAAAATCCCTCCACCAATACAGGTTGGCACCTGCACCTCTCTGCAGTTTATAGGCTTAGAAAATTGACTAGAGCACTAAGTTAAGTGACTTGCCTGAAGTCATAAGGCCAGTAAGAGTCAGTGATAGGATTTGAACTCAGGTCTTCCTGACTTGGAGGCCAGCTCTGTCTACTAGGCCACACTACTTTGCGTATACCAAGAGTTTAATAAATGTTTGTTAAATTGAATTCCTGAGCCTGAAGAGGGCACCAAATGTTATTTGACCTCACCAGGACACAGCCTCTAAAAAAGGACCTGTCAGATACATCTATTGACTGTCTTTTTATAGCTCTTTCGATTCTGATCAGGAAAATACTTGCCTCCTAAAATACCTTGTAATGCAAATGTGTGGCCTCATAACTACAGGTAATTCCTTATGGAGCTACTCTACAGAGCTACTGCTGCTAGGACTAACTGTAACTACGGAAGACAGGACGAAGCTGGGATTGAAGGAATGAGTCATGTTTTAGGAAGTACACTGAGGAAAAATGCCAAACACAGAATAACTAGAATGACCAGTCTTGGTTCTAGACAAAGGTAGGAGTGTGGGCATGGAATGCTGCACACAGAGGTGGTCTCTGAGTTGATTAGCCCTGGCCAACTATTTTTTTATTGTTACATAAGAGGGCTAACAGGGTCGGGTGGGAGGCTATATCCAAAAACATCTATGATATAAAAACAAATATGCCAATAAAACTTTTTTTTACAAGAAGTTGCACTTATGGAAAAGCATTTTAGGTGAGACACTACCAAGTTGGAACAAGTCCATGGGAGGATGACCACAATGGCAAACAGACTTAAAACCATGCCATGGAAGAATGTGAGAAAGCATAAGATTATGAAACCCAAGTTGGCCCCTTAGAAGTCATCTTAGTTATATTTTTCTGAGATATCCAATGGAATGTGAGCTTATATGTCTAACGTGACTGTGAGTTCAGCCAGGGAAGGGTCTGTATCTTACAGTTTTCTGTACCCCCTACCCTCAGTCAACATAGGGCTCACCATTATCACCAGGTAACAAAGGCTTTAGAGCTGGAAGGGCCTTCAAAGGCCATTTAGTCCAACCCCTTCATTTTACAGATGAGAAAACTGAGGTTCAGTGAGCTGATGTCACTCGCCCAAAGTCATGCTGGAAATGGCGCAGGTGGGCTTCAGTGCTGGACCCTTTGACTCCTCATTTTTTTCCACCACCACGACAGGTTAAATCCTAGGATTTAAAGCTGGAAGTGATCTCAAACACCATAGTCTTTCATGGTAAATCATTTATCTCCAACAAGATACCTCCAGGGCCCACGGGGAAATTAATTTGTCATAGTCCACTCATTCCGTGATCCTTACATTTACTCTTCTCCCAAAGGAGGAAGCAATATTACGAGCTCTTGTAAAAACCAAGAGTGGTGTCAAGCAGCCTCTTTTAATGATAAGAGTCTTCTGATTAGGCCCAATCTAAAACATCATGTTTCTACACAATAGTTCTGATGTGGTTACCTTAGCACCCAGGCCATACTGCTTGCTGTATGCAAACATAGCCAGGTCATCAAACAACCGCAAGACGGTCCTGCAGTGGCTGAGCTGTGCAGATATCACCAGAAGCCTCTTCCCTACTTCAGATTTGACAGAAGACTGCTCAGCCAGGAGCCCACCAATCAACTGACAGCCATAACTCAAAGTCCTAATCTGTAGCAAAGCAGAGGCAGCAAGCATGAGAAAGTGGGGCACTGATTTATGATTGCATCAATTTATCTGTCGTAACCAGCTATCACTTTTAATTACTATCTTGGTTTTCAGCTACATGATATGTGTTGGTCTTCTGTCCCCAACCAGACAACAAAGATTATTTCTTATACAGTACTTCATTTCTATCCACCAGAGTGGCTAGCATAGTGCCGGGCACATCATATTTGCTAAATAGACAGTATTACAATAAAATGTTGAAAATTTATTTTTCAAATATGATCATTCATACTATCGTGATAAAACCCCCTAGCTGGTATTAGTAATGGGTGACAAGACTGAACTAATGAATTTTGAGTTTAAAAAGTAGAAATTTAAAATGGTGGAACTGTAATCTGAGGTTAAAGCAACATAGGTCAATGCTCATGTGTTACTGGAAAGTGGAAAATGGGACTCAGGTGGCCTGGGAAGCACTGGAGATATGAATTTGAAACCAACCCCCAGGAGAAAGAACTACTTCAGTGTCACTTGATAAGTGTGAACCAGAGGATATCTGTATGCTCACCTATCTGGAACATAGGTAGGATAAAAAGGAAGTAGAGAAACAAAAAAAAAAGCACCTAGCCGCAATATGTATAGCATACCACCCTCAAAAATGGCCAGGAAATAGATGGTGAACATTTTGGAGCCTTCTCAGGCTACCACAGTAATAGTCTAACATTCTCTTGGCAAGTAAATATATCAGACACTCAAGCTCATGACACAATTCTCCAAAATGATTTGTACTTTACTGAAAGATAGAGTCTTGTCACCTCTGCCTATAGTATCAGGGACTCTTTACTCTCCCTCACTGCTACAAAATTACAGAAAATTGGGAAAAGCCTAGGGCGAAGGCCTTTTCTAAAGCTTTAAGTTAACAGTAAATATTTCATGATAAATGGTACAAATGTAGGCAGCACTTTATGGAAGACAGAGCTGGGGCTAGGGAGCCAGGAGACATGAACTCTAATCAACCTTCTCCTAAAGAGAAAGCTACCAGTTTTTAAATTCAAAAACACCATTTTGTAACCATTAAATTCAGGACAAGTAACATTGATCTTTTAGAGAAAAAATATTTTTAGTTTAGATCATGACCTGGTCACCCACTAGACGGTGAGTTCCATGAAAGCAGCGGCCTTATTTTTTGTGTTCTGTGGAGTACAGGCTCTGCATACAGCAGCAATAGGGACAGGGAACTGACTGGATTTGTGATCTCATAGGTATGGGAAACTCCTACATGAGGAAACTCTTACCAATGCAGGTCTGCATTGCCTCTGCAGCTTAAAAGTTTTAAAAGAATTATCTAGTGAAGTGAAAAATTAGGCGGTTTGCCTAAAGTCACAAAGTATGTCAGAGAGGTGCAGAACCAGAAAGGCCTGGGTTCAAGTCTCATATGCAGCAGATATATAACGGCCCCTCATCAGCATAACCCCTGTAGCTTTCATTTGATTACAGAGATTCGTAGAGCCAAAAGAAAATTTAAATTTGTCTAGTCATAGGATTATAGATTTAAAGCTCAAAAGGATGTTAGAAATAATCTCTTCTTATCTATTCATTTTATAGATGAGGATACTGAGGCCCAGAGAAGTCATTAACCCAAGGTCACTGAAAGTGGCAGAGCTAGAATTCGAATGACAATGCAGTTCAGTGCAGTGGAAAGCTGGCTGGAATTGGATCCAAAAGTCCTAGATTCAACCCCCTGTATTCCCCACTTAAAATATCATTGTAAGTTTGAGGTCACTTACTTCTCTGGGTCTTGCCTACTTCATCTACAAAATGAGGACGTTGGACCAAACAGCCTCCAAGATGCCTTCCAATTCTAAGCTTGTAATCACTGAACCTAGAATTGGAAGAGACTAGAGATCATCTCATCGAGCTGCCCTTATCCTTTTCTGTGTCACCGGATCCCTATGACAGTCCGTTGAAGAATAATGTTTTTCAATGAATTTTTAAAACTATGCAATTGCAAAAGAAACTAATTAAGTTGAATTAGTTATTGAAATATTTAAAAGAAAAACTAAGTTCATGGACCCCAGAATTAAAAACCCATTATCTGGTCCAACACCATTTTACAGGTGAGGAAAATGAGGCCCAGAGAAACTAGGGACTTTGGGGACAGCTGGATGGTGAAGTAGATAGAGCTCTGGTCTTGAAAGCAAAAGGACCTGAGTTCAAATCCACCCTCAGACACTTGATACTTACTAGCTGTGTGACCCTAGGGCGAGTCACTTAACCCTGACTGCCTCACCAAAAAAAAAAAAAAAAAGTAGGGACTTTGGTCAGGGTCACAGGGTGGGTGCATCAGATCTAGGGTTCTAACTGGAGTTCCCTAAGGGCAGGGATTGTCTTTTGCTTTTCTTTATATCCCAGCACTTTGAACAATGCAGGCACACAGCTGGAGCTTAATAAATGTTTCTTGACTTGAGATTTGTTTACCAAGGTCCTCTAGCCCCAAATCCAGGGCTCCAGGAATCCTGGTCCTGGGAGGGCTCTTCACATTTTAACTGTCTGACCACTCAAGGAAGAGATGGGGAAACTGAGGCCCCAAGAGCAGTGCTGCTTTAGCGAGGTCCTGCCCCAGAGCTCGGGAGTGGCAGGGATGGGGGTCCGAGCCCACATCTTCTCTGTTCCCAGAGGCCTTAGGGGCAGAAACGCGGGGAGGCCCCCACGCCTTCCAAAGAGGGGCTTCGCTGCTTCGGACCCTGGCTGCTCGGACCGGGCCTGCAGGGCCACACCGCCCACGGAACCCGGGGCCCACAGCAAGGGCCAGGCCGGAGCCCTCAGTCGGGCCGGGCTGACCCTCGGGAACGAGGAGGAGGAGGGCACAGCGAGAAGCTCGCCGCCACGCCACCCTCCCCCGCCTCCGAGGTCCGCTCCCAGCCCGCCCGGGCCTCACCAAGCGGTCCCGGCCTCTATAGGACTCCAACGAAGACACCAGGCCGCTCAGCGCCGCCATGGCAACACTTCCGGGCAGGAAGTGGTGACGTCAGCACGCTGCGCGAGGGCGGGCCCTCGGAGAGGGAACGCTAGTGCGGAGAGGCGGGCCTTGCGGGCCATTCATAAGTCCCCGCCCCGTGTAGCTTTCTGGCCAGCACTAACCTGGGCCCCTCTTTCCTAACCTCTTAAACTTCCATCATCCTAGATTTAAAGACTGGGGGGATGGGGCGGGGAAGAAAGGACTTTAGAGTTCGTCTAGGCCAGCTTCACCAGCTTCCTCATTTTACAGATGAGGAAAATGAGGCCCAGAAAGTGCCTTGCTCCAGGACCTCATCTGTAAAATGGGAATAATAACAGCACCTGCCTCCCAGGGTTTAAAACAAGATAATAAGAGCTATGCAAATGCTAGCTGTTATTAGTATCATTCTTCCACATGACAGTGCCTCACTTTTAATTCAATTTGATTCACTTCAACAAATATTTACTAAGGAATATCATATGTACTAACAAATATTTACTACGTATTTACTGTTGCAAGGCATTGTGTTGGACAGCTGGGACACAAAACAGCCCGTGCCTTCAAGGAGCTTCTCCTGGGGGACCACAATGAGTACCTAGATTACGTCAATACAAATTTCAAGAGGCAGCCAGTATTAATAACTGAGAACATTAGGAAATGCTTTGGGTAGGAGGGATATTAATTAAGAGGCAGAGAGAAGAAGAGAGAAAACATTCCAGACATGAGTGCAAATGTCAGCCTTTGGTGGGATGCAGTGACAGGAGACTGAACAGATGGTAACCTTGTTTGGCTGAAACTGAGAGAGTAATTAGAGAAGTAACATGAAATAAGGCTGGAAACTCAAGGGAGGGGCCTGTGGCTTGTTAGCAGCAGGGCCTCTTCAGATAGTTTCCTGCTCTGCAAAGCAAGCAGTGGCTGGGGTTCGTTGGGGCAGGCAGAGGACCTTCCTTCCTTCCATGTGCTGGCTGGGCCCTGGAGTGTCAAGACAGCTGAAATTTACAAATCCATGTTAAGGTTACAAAGCACTTTACATACATTATTATTTCACTGTAGATTTCCAGCCCCATTACCAAGTCAGAACTACAGGCATTATTAGCATTTTATGGATCAGAGACTGGAAATCTGGAAGGGACCTTAGAAGTCACATCTTGTCCAAACCCTTTTGTTTGACAGCTGCAGAAACTTTCTGAGGCCCAATCTGAGGCCCAAACAAAGGGAAGTGATTTGGTCAAAGTCGTATGAGTCCTACAGCACGATGGTTCGTGGAGAGAAAGCTAGGCCTGAAGTCAAGAAGTCCTAGGTTCAAATACAGCCTTCAGATATTAGCTGTGTGACCCTGGGCAAGTCACTTAACCCTGTTTGCCTCCATTCTCCTATTGGCAAAATGGGGGTAATGATAGCACCCATTTCCCAGGATTGTTGTGAAGCTCAAATGAGAAAACACAGATAGAGTGCTTTGTAAACCTTAAAGTGCTATATAAATGCTGGCTAGTATTATTATTATCTACATAGAGATGACAACTGAACCCAGAGGAGATAATGAGGTCACCAAGTGAGCTAGTAGGAGAGAGAGAGAGAGAAGAGTTCCTAAAACAGAGCCTTGGGGTACACCCTGAGTTAAGGAGCACGACCTGGATGACGGCCCAGCAAAGATGACTGGTCAGCAATGGGCAGTCACAGAGGAGGAGAACCAGGAGAAGGGCTACAAAAACCCCAGAGGAAGAAGACAATGAGGTCAGCAGAGCCAAATGCAGCAGAGAGGTCAAGAAGGATGAGGAATGAGAAAAGGACATTAGTCTGGGCTACTCTGAAGAGTGTTTCAGCTGAATGACGGTGGCAGAGTGAGCAACAAGGAAGTGAATGCCCCAAGTGTAGATTGAGTGCAGATAACTTTTTCAGGGTGTTTATCTGGGAAAGGGAGGAGAGATATAAGACATTAACTAGCAAGGATGATAGAATCTAGTGAGATGATTTTGTTTGTTTGTTTGTTTTTAAGAATGGGAGAGATGTTTGTGAGTTGCAGAGAAAGAACCAGTAGAGAGAGAGACTGAAAATTAGAAGTGGGTAGTAATAGTGGGACAATCTGCTTAGAGAAGATGAGAGGAAAAGAGGGATCAAGGCCCAGCCTTAGTGAGGAGAAGGGTAATCTCTTCATCAGAGACTGGAGTAAAGGAGGAAATAGTTCTGAAATAAGAAAAGAGGGGAAAAGCATTGCTGAGCTCATAGAGGACCTCAGGGGTATTCTGAAGACAGCTCCTACCGGCTCCAAAGAGATGGTTACATTTTCAGTGTGAGAATTACAAATCCATGTTTGGTTTGTGAATTGTCTAGACTTAAGAAAGTAGTGGATTAAATGTTAATAATGCAAATTCACGTTGAAAGTGCAGTATTTTTCCCCCTCAGAGATCCAGTTGTTAAATATTTACCAGCACATCCCAGAAGCCATGGAACATTTGAGGAAAGAAAAGAAAGTTTGGAAAAGGGCTTGTGGTGAGTGGGAGAGAGGAAGCTAGGGCCTAGTTGAGAATAGAGAACTTGGATTTGTAACTGACATTTGTAGGACTTCATCCATTTCTGTTCAGCAGCACTTCAGGAGTTGATGTGATGGGGGAGGCAGATGATGGGGGTGACCCAGGGCTGGGGTTTGGCAAGGTGTGAGCTGCCAGGGGGAGATTTCAGAGACAACCTACTCCACTTCAGCAGAGCTCTGAGCGCTCTGCAGTTTTTCCTGACGCCGATTCTAATTTTGTCTCTTTGCAACTTCTGTCAGTTTGCTCCTGTGTCCTCTGGGACCAAGCAAAACAAATCTAATCGCCCTTCCATATGACAGCCCTCCAGACATTTCAAGAGTGTTATCGGGTCTCCCCTGAGTCTTTCCCTTTTCCAGGCTACACAGTCTCAGTTTTTTCAACGGATTCCTGGGCTCAGGCAACCCTTGGAGATTCTGGCTACTCCTCTCTGACATTCTCCGGCTTATCAGTACGTGAATATTTCCTAGAACCAAATTCAGATGTGCTCTAAGCAGGACAGAATGCAGAAGGCCTCTCATTGCGTCAGTGATAAACATTTATTAAGCACCTACTATGTGCCGGGCACTACCTTAGAGGTAGGGATAAAAAGATAGTCTTCACCCTCAAGAAGATCCCCTCCCATGAGGGGACAACCAACAAATAAACATGTCCAGGCAAGATATAGAGAGAATCCACTAGAAATAATTAACAGAGGGAAGGCAATAGGATTAAGAGGAATAAGGAAAGGCTTCCGGTAGAAGGTGGGATTTTAGCAGGGTCTTAAAGAAGCCAGGAAGCAGAGATGAGGAGGGAAAACATTAGGGCCTGGGGAACAGCCAGGAAAAATTCCTGGATGGAGCATCTTGCATGAGGCCAGTGCCACTGGGTCGAAGGGTCAGTGGGGGAGGAGTGTAAGAAAGACGACCGGAAAGGTCGGGGAGGAGGATCCAGATTATGAAGGGTTTATCACCTCCTTATTTCTTGAAGCTATGCTCGGCTTAATGCCTCCCAAGATGGAATTAGCTTTTCTGGCTGGCTGACTGACCATGGACTTATCTGGAGTTTGCAATCTACTCAGAGGCCTATTTCAGACAAACTACCGTCAAATCTAGGCCTCCTCCATCCCAGGCTTGCCCCAATTTAAAAAAAAAAAAAAGGAAGAGAGCAGAGTTTGCAAACAATAGGCAAAGGAGCTTGACTGGAATTCTGGTAAAATTCCAAACAGATTATCATAGAGATAGCTGATTTGTAAATTCTGTTCTCTTCCCTTTATTTTTTTTAAATAGGGATATTTGCTCTGTTCCAGTCTTGGACCATAGATTTAGAGCTGGATGTTAGTGGGCATTTAGTCTGAGCTGAATATTTTGCAGATGAAGAAAGCAAGGCACCCCAAGAGGTTTGGTGATTTTTCCAAGTTCCTAGAGGTAGGCTGGGACAGAGACAGGATTCAGTCCCTGGTGCTCTGATTCCCCACTATGCCGTGGGGCCTCCTCTGGTTCTCCCTCTCTCTAGCAAAGTCCGTCGGATGCTGGGGCCACTGCTGCTGCTAGCATCTCTGGAGCCTCAAGGCTTCCCCTTTCCAGGGGCCCCAGGTTTCTCGGATGGCTTGCTTCCCAGCAGGGGCTCTCTGGCTGACTCAGCTGTGGTTCAATCAGTCATCCTCAGTGGGGTGTCAAAGGGTCAGTGGGTATCCAGAAGGAGGCAATCTGTGAAACCCTAGAGGGGGACTATCACGCTGGAAGAAAGACCTCTTCCGCACTAGCCTTGCTAATGTAAAGCTCGCCTGGGGCCCTGTCTGGACTCAAGGAGTCAAGGCCCAGCTTTGGCTCGCTGCTGCTGCACTAGGGCAAATCTCCAAATCTCCAAAATCAAGCTTAGGTGTCCTGGTTTGTAAGTTCTAGACTTTCACTTCGGGGGGAAAATGTTTAAAATAAAGCTTAGATGTAGTTCTAGGTTTCCCCAAATACGGGTAACAAAGCCCCCAGCTCCCTCATGGGCACTTCAGTTGATAGCATGGGGATTATGGGCTCAGGACAGCTTTTAATTCACCCGTTTTTGTTGTTCGGTTGTTTGAGTCGTGTCCGCCTCTCCGTGACCCCATTTGGGGTTTTCTTGGCAGAGATACTGGAGCGGTTTGCCATTTCCTTCTCCAGCTCATTTGACAGAAGAGTTAGTTCACCCTTCAGGAAATGAATAGGACCCCAACGAGGCACCGTGGTCCACGGACAAACATAGGAACTTGATAAAGCACTCAAAGAGTTCGTTATGCGCTCCCCACCCCCCTTCAGAGGAAAACACCCTTGGGGTGCTCTTAATAACCACTCTCTTTCACCTTGGATTCACTTGTACTGCTGAATAATTCACTAGAGCATAGACTCAGAGAGGGAAGAGACTTTCATGGTCAGCTGGTCCAAGTCCTTACTTTTACAACCGAGGGAAACTGAGGCCCAGAGATGTTAAGGTGACTTGCCCAAGGTCACACAGCCAGACTTTGAATGTAGGGCTTCTGTCTCCAAACCCAGCATTCTTTCAGATGCTATAGAAGAGCTGTGTGAATGATCCTCTTCTTTTTCTCCAAGGACCATGCTTGCTACATCCAAACATCCCTCTCTGCCTGAACATTTGAACTTGGGGAATTCTTTGAACCTGAGTCTTGGGAGCTTATTCAGCAGGTGACACTTAAAGTCTGGAGGCATCCCTCTCATCTCAGGCTTTGTACATGCATATATTTGTGATTCCTGTGTGGTTCTGCAGGAATTCTATCAATGTCCCAACTACCACCATATCTTGGGCAAGGGAAATTCATTTTCAACAGCTGTGGTCTCTTCTTCAGAGCAGCTAGGTGGCACCACAGTGAACAGAGTCAGGAAGACCTGAGTTCAAATCCAGCCTCAGACACTACCTGTGTGACCCCTGGCAAGTCACTTAACCTCAGGGGCTAGATTGTAGAGTTCTGGAGAGGAACAAATTGAAAGAAGACTGGGGTAGAAGAAGGCCTGCTTGTGAAGGGATTTTTTGTTTTAATATTCTTTGGCCAGGGAAGAGATTTAAATACCAAACAAAAACTTCCTATTTGATCCTGGGGGTAATAATGAGCCACTAGGGTTTACTGAGTTAGAAATGTGACATCTTGGGCAGATCTATGCTTCAGGAAAAATCATTCTGGGAGCTGCGTGGAGGTTGGATCAGAGTAGGGAAAGATGAGACAGGGAGACTCATTTTGTTAGAATCCATAAGAGAGACAGAACTAGGATGGTAGCTAAGTGAGCCAGAGAATGTTATAGTCTTGCCTCAGGTGAAAAACAAAACAAAACAAAACAAACCATTACCTGGTGATGGCATTACCTTTGACCCTCAATTCAGGGCTCTCTGCAGACTGTGTACTCAGAATATTAAGAGCTCTGATTCCGAAGGTGCTTAACAGTTTTACCAGTCACATTTCACAAAAGCTGGAGATGGGGGTTGGGGGGGGTGTTATTTCCCACACTTTCCAGAGGAAAATGGAAACCCAGAATTGAAAAGGGGCATTCTGAGCCTGAAGGGAGACTGGGACAGAGACTTGAACCCCTTCCTGGCGCTGAGTTCTTTCATGCTGTAGCTAAAGGTTGCCAAGGATCCATCGTGATATGGTAGGGCTCTGTCTCACAGAGAAGGAGGGAGGTGGCATGAGCAGGTAGCTGGCAGGAGGGGGTTCGTGGGTCACAAAAGTGTCAGTGGGATCCTGGAGCTGCTATCCTCCAGGCCCTGAAACTGTGGTGGAAGGAGAGGTGAGTGCTTGGCCTTGGAAAAGGAGGAGGTTTCCAGGGAGGGGGCTCAGGACAGGGTCTCAGCTTAAAACCCTGAGCACCATCATTCCTTAGGTTTTCTGTTTTTATAAAATGGGACTAGAATAGTCTAGAACAGGCCTGTTAAATAGACCCTGTGGGCTGCTAGAGTTAAAATTAATTGGGAAATGTTTAACAACAACAAAAATCAATAAAAATATAATACTACATAGATAATGTTAGCTTGTGGTTTTCTAAGTCAATATATGGCCTGCAGGGATCTGTTTCTATTTCAGTTTGACATCACTGGTCTAGGAGATTTAAATCAGGAATGAACTCCTGCTGCCCGAAATTCTAAGACACAAAATTCCTGACCCCAATAAGGTCACAGAATTTCAGAGCTAGAAGGCAAGCTAATCCTCCCCACAGCCAAACAAGAATTTCCTCAGCCTTGAGCCAGATAAGAGTCCTTGGCCATTCTTTGAGGGAAGGCCTGGTGGGAAGAGGAATCCACAACCTCCAGGGACAGCCTAATCCACTAGATACCTCCAATTGTTAGGACTTTTCTTTTACCTCAAGCCTAAATTCCATCTAGTTCTTGCTCTTCCTTGAAATACTTGGGAGACCGCTATCATGTCTTCTCTTCTCCAACCTAGATATCCCTAGTTCCTTCATGGATGGTGTGGACTCAGAGCCCTCTGCCATTTTGGTCACTGCCCCCCCCCCCAAATATCCACACCAGGTGGTCAATGAATGTGAGTATCACACCTGGCTGTATCACCTCCCTGCTGTTTGGTGCTCTCCCTTTCTTCAGCCTTGGTAAAACTGCATTTGAAAGAGCCAGAGGCCACTCTGGGTTAGGATACAGAAGGCTTCTTTTATATTTGCCTTCCCTCTGGAGGAGACAGAGACCTTTAAATGGTCCACTAGGCCACCAAGGAGATAGAATCATTCTAGAGTCAAATCTTGGGAAGGACAGTGACAATATGGAATGCCTCAAAGAAGAGGGACCAGTAAAGCTATAATTAGAATGTGGTACCTGAGGCATGTAATTTGTTCTCAAATTGATTTTGTAATTAATGATTTAAAAAATAATACAGATATGGATTCTACTTGTGAATTTGTTCCTTCCTGGAGTTCCCAGAGAAGGAATTTTGCTCTACTAATGAGGGTCTGAAATTTATAGTCTCAGAGAGACTTCCTAAGGCCTTGAGAGGCTCAATGACTTGTGCTGGTCATTCAGTGGGTATATGGGCAGAGATATGATTTGAACCCAGGTCTTCCTACTACATGCCATGATGCCTCTAGTAAACCATACCCGAAATGGTTAAGACCAATTCAGTTGATTCAGTGGGAGGGAGTTTCTATCTAGTGGCACACTGATGAGTATCATTAGACTCAGGACAAGTTTAGGCTCTGTGTATGGACAGTTTCCCTACATAGCTGTCCCAACATGGAATGGGTTTCCTCTGAAAGAAGTTAAGTGCCAAGTCACAGGAAATCTTCAATCAGCCAATCATCAAGTATTTATTGAAGGTGTATTATATATCAGGCTGTGGGGGAGGGCGGTACAAAGAATAAAATAATTTTAAAAAATTTTAAAAATTTTGAAAAATAAAAAAAAAAGAATAAAACAATCCTTACTTCCAAAGATCTTACTTACTAATGGGGAGACAACATATATAAATATATACAGCAGAAACATAAAGCTAAGGAGTACAAATATGTACAAAGTAGTTCATTACAAAGTAGTGTGGGAAGAAGGATGCTAACAGTTGGGATAGGGTAGGGGTGGGGGGGATTTAAGAGAGGATTCCTGTAGAAATTGGTGCCTGAACCTTGTCTTAAAGGGAGCGATGAAGGCTGGATGTCCACTTGTTGGAAATATTGTAGAGGGGATTCCTAGTCAAGGTAGCACTGGTTGACCTTTGAGATTCCATCCAGACTTGTATCACGATTCTATTACTGTGAGCTTGAAGTCAAGGTCTTAGGGTTTGATAAACTTACTCACTCGGTGTCTGATTACTGATTCCTGGGCTGTTGTTGTCCATTTGGGGTTTTTTTTGGCAAAGATACTGGAGTGGTTTGCCATTTCCTTCTCCAGTTCATGAAGAAACTGAGGCAGGCAGGTTTGAGTGACTCACCCAGGGTCACACAGCTAGGAAGTATCTGAGACCAGATTGAGTTTTCTTGTCTCCAGGCCCCAGAGCTCTATCCACTGTGCCACCTAGCTGCACCACTGACCTGCTGGGAAGGGTTGCATTTTACCTCAGTTCAAATAAATTCAACAAACAATTATCCAAACAAATTAAAGTCTTTTAAGCCCAAATTGCAAAACTCCAAAGAAGAATTTTTCTAGTTCCTCTAGAGTCTGGGTAGGGGATAAGGATTTTAGGGTCCTAAGTCCCTTCAGACTGGTCCTACTGGCTATGGCCCCTTTACTAATACCGCTTGGGCCAAACTTTTTTTTTTTCCAGAAGGTAGGACAGCAAGGAAGCTGGGCTGGGCTGCAGTCTGGGTCATTCAGGACCTTCCCCTTCAAACCCCAGCATTTTTTTTTTTGCTTCTGTATTGCATGTATATAATACTGTACATTATAGTTACCAGTTGGAATCATTTCCTCTACTAGACTGTAAGCTTTTTGAGGGCGGGGACCAGGTCTTATCTAGACTTTGTATCTCTCCCAGAACTCTTTGCCCCAGTAACCTTTAGTTAGTCTGTCAACAAACATTTATTATATTTTTAACTATGTGCCAGGCACTGGCCTAAGACCTGAGCACACAAATTTGAGTAGAAAGAAAGATAATCTCTGACCTTTAAGAACTTTACCTTCCAATGAGGAAAACAACACTTAAAAGAAAGCTGGAAAGGGTGAGATAATCATTGGGAAGCACTTAGCACAGTGCCTGGCACAGAGTAAGAGCTATATAAATGTTGTTACACCTCCTCCTCTTCTGTACTAAAGAGGTAACTTTTAAATAAATGTGTGTTAAATGAATGTGATTAAATTAACAAATGAAATCCAACGTTGCTAACCATTTGCTCTCTCCTTCCATTGGCAGGACAGCAGTATATAGCCCCTGAAATTTGACTTGGGCCCAAACTGCCGCTTGGCTCATTCTGTGAGACCAGGATGGCTGACAGACCCCAAAAACTCCTTCCTGCTCCCCTCCCCAGAGTTGAGTTCCTCAAGTCCTCTCACTTCAAAATTGGGCCTGACCCCCGCCTCCCAAAAGGATGTATGAAGACTGCTTTTGGTTGCTGGTTCCCTGCCCACTGGGGCGTCCACGCAGCAGCCCCTTTCCTTCCAGGCCCCAGCAAGGGGCTCTTCCATCAGGACCTGGAGAAGATCCGAGAGATAAACAGCGAGACTCACACAGCCTTTCCTGTCCGTGCCATGAACAGCTCCCAATCAAGCATTGACCTGCTGATGCAAACCAGCAGCCTGAAGATGCACGGAGACCCCCGAATCGATGTCTTCAAGACCACTTTCCAAGAGAAGTACACCTCCCCGGGACCTGAGGCTTTCAATGCTTTCACCAAGGAAGCCCGAAGGCAGTTTGATAAAGACAGCTTCCCCAGTGGAGACAGAGACAAGTTGGGGATCCCTCTGACTCACAATCGCCAGGTCTTCATGCCCCAGCACCAGCTCCCCCAACCCCGAGCTCCTTCCCTGCACCTGGGTGAGGGGGACAGCCACCCTAATTCTGCCTCAGCTCTAAGCCCTGGAGTGTGGCCGCTATCCATGGCCTGTCTTTACATGGGCTCTGGTTCCCACTTTGCCCCAACCCTAGCCTTAAAGGGCCCATAGTCTCAGGTTCTCTCCTTCCTGCTCCCCTGGCCCCACTTTGCCTCCTGTCCCCGGCTCCCAAGGAGATCAGGAGAGGGCAATGGATGGTAAAGCTGAAGTACTTCCCTCTCCCTGGAGATCCAACCACACCTGACTTCCTAAACCCCTTTCTCAGGTCTGAGTCAGCAGTGGGGAAAGTTCAGGGAGGACCACAGCTTTCACCAGAACCTAAGCTGGGCTTTCATCATGGGAAGATTCACTTTTGTTCTACCCCCACCTGCCCTGACCACACACCTTACGCACATCTCCTGCAATGAAAGACCCCGGGTCTGGGAGTCAGGCGACCTGGGTTTTTGCCCCAGCCTAGTTACTGTCTTACTCAGTGAATTTGGGTGCATCCTCATCCTTCTCACTGCTGCAATATCCCTTCTGTGAAAATGAAGCTAATAATCCCCATCCTCCTTTGCTCCCAGTTTTACTGTGATCTTGGAAGGTAGACAATGTCTCTGTGTGTCTTTCTCACTACCCATCCATCTCCTCTCCGTCTTCCTCTTTTCTCTTGGTCATGGTCCTCCCCTGTTTCTGTTTCTGGCTCTTTTTTTCTCCTCCCTTCTTTGTACCCCTCTTTCTTTGTTTCATTTTTCTCTAACTACCCTTCTCCCTTCTGTGTCTCTGTCTTCTTCCTTCTGTCTCTGTCTCTGTTTTTTTTTCTTTCTGTTCTTCTGCTCTGTCTTCATGTCTCTTGATTTCTGTTTTATTCTTTTTCTCTGTCTCTGTTTCTCTGTTCTTTCTACTCTGCCCTCCAACTATTCTTGCTCTGATGTCTCTCTCTGATTCTGTCTCTCCATGTCTCACCTGGCCTCCACTTTTTTCCTGATTCTCTGACCCTGCCTCCCTTTCTCTCCTCAAAAATCTCTTCCTGCTCTGATCTCTGTTCCTCCTCATACCCTTTCACCTGTACTGTTGCTAGGAGGACCTTCTCCCCTGAAATGGGGAATGGAGCCTTATCCAGATACCTCCTATCGAGAGGAATTCCAAGGAAAATATATTTCTCCTATCCACCTCTGTGAGAAGGTAAACCTTTGCCTCACTGAGTGCAGTGATGAGGGGTAGGTGGTAAGCCCTCTCTGGCTTCATCACTCACCCTGACTTCATGCCTGTGTGTCTGCAGGTGAATTCCCACCTGCAGTTAGGAGACTCCAGAATTGGTCTAGAAGGAATCCATTCAGAGCAGAAGAATGCCTATACTCCTCAGTGTCTGCCCCAGCCCAGGTATGGCTAAGATCCTGTTGGGAAGTAGTCCCAAATGGAGGGACGAAATCTGCCCGAGCCATCATGAGAAAGCCCATGACTTGGTTCAAGCTGGGAAGGGGCCCCAGCATCCCACACTAGTATTACTACCACACCCCCTTGGGGAGCTCTCCCAGGCATTTCCTCTGGGGAGGCTGATGGTCCTTCCTGCCAAAAGCCAGTGCCTGAAATTCCACCATTACAAAATTTATGCTGTCAGAACTAGAAGGGACCCTAGAGCTGCAGCGATATGACCCTCTCCTCCTCAACCATACAAATGTTTGGCAGAGGCCTCAAATTCACTCTTGTTGGCTAGTCTTTTGCTAGTCTTTCCACCTTTCTTCTCGGCATCATTCTTTCTTTCTCTTTTCCCTCTCTGAATCTTTCCTCTTCATTTTCTTCCTTTTTCTCCTTTTTTTCTTCCCTTCTCTCCTACTTTTTCCTCTTCTTCACTACTTTGTCTTTTCTTCTTCTCTTCCTTTCCTCTTCTTCCCCTTCCCTCCCATTCCCCTTTCCCCTCTCCTTCCTCTTTCCTCCTTCCCTTCTCCTCTCTTTCTCTTTCCTCCCTTCTCCTCCCCTTCTCTCAGCTCATTTGCTATCCTTCTCTTTCTTTTTCTGTCCTTTTCTTTCCTCCTTCCATGCATCTCCTTTTCTTCTCTTCCTCTACCCTTTCCTTTCGTCCTCCTCCACCTTCCTTTTTTTCCTCCTTATCATTCTTTTCCTATCTCCTCTCTCCTTTTTCCTTTATTTTTTCTCCAGCTTATAATTTCCTCCTCTTGCTCTTCATCCCTCCCACTACACAGAATTATTCCTCCCAGGCCCTCTGGGGGAATGTTTATCACTTAAAACAACAAATGTATAATGTGCCCATTATGTGGCCAGCTTTGTACTAGGAGCTGAGATGTAAACCTAATGAATGAAACAATCCCTCCTCATTAGAAGCTTACAGTTAATGGGGGAAGACACAAAGTAAATATATAAGGACATAGGAAAAATAAAAAGAGTATCATAGTAAAGTAAATATAGGGTAGCCTGGAAGGGAGGGCACTAGCATTTGGGATCAGGAAAAGTTTTGTGCAGAAGATGGTGCCTCAGCAGCATCTTAAAAGAAGAGAGGAACTCTGAGAGCCAGAGGTGAGGAGGGAGTACATTCCAGACAGGAAGGCTAGCCATGAAAGGCAGAGAGGTGGATTTAGTGGTTTGTGTGAAGGAACATGGTGAGAGAGGGAGTAATGTTCAATGAGACTGGGAAGATAGATTGGGATGGGGTTGTGGAAGGCTTTAAAAGCCAAATAGAGGAGTGTTTATTTGAACAGAGGGTGCAAAAGGAAGTCACCAGAATTGATTAAGGGAGAAACATGATCGGATCTCTCTTTGGGAAAATAATTTTGTCTTTAGTGTATAGATGCACCAGCAAGGTGAGAGACCAGGTAGGAGGATATTGCAAAAATCTAGGTGAGAGGTGATAAGGGTCTGAACCAGGGTACTAGCTAGCTGTGTGAGTAGGGACAAGGAGTCAGAGAGATGAGATGATGTATGAATAAAAATAGCAAGGTTTGGCAATTGCTTGAATATGCTGGGTGAGGAAGAGGAAGGAATATGTGATAATGTCAAAAATACTAACTTGGGAGACTGGAAGGATGATGGTACCTTCAGGAGAAATGGAGAAGCTTGGAAAAGGGGAGTGTTTGTAGGGGAAAATAATGAGTTCAGTTCTGAATATATTGAGTTTGGGATGCCCCATAGATATTTGGTGATGGAAGATGAAAGCTCAGATGCCTAGATCTGGGAGCCATTTGCATAAAGATGATGGTTAAACACATGAGAACTGGTGAGGATGACTAGAGAAAGAGTGCAGAGAAAGCAGAGAAGAAGGCTTAAGGAAGAGCCATGCAGGACATTCATGGGTAGGGGACATGATATGGAAGATAAGCTAAGAAAGAAGAGTGAGAAGTCATACAAGAGGAAAATCAGGAGAGATCAGCATCACAAAAACTGGTAGAGAAGAGGAAAGAATGTCCAGCGGGAAGAAGCAGTCAAACAGGACCAAAGGAGGTGGAGAGGCAGGGAAGCATGAGAATGAGGAAAGACCATCAAAGCTGACAATCAAGAGATCACTGGTAACTCTGGAGAGAGCAGTTTCAGTTGAGTGATGGAGTTAAAAGCCAGATTGCAAAGGGAAGGGATTGGAATGAGCAAAATGGCACCTGCCTTCTGCCAGAGAGATGATGATTTAACATGCAGAATGAGACGTACATTTTTGCCCATGGCCAATGTGGGAATTTGTTTTGCTGGACTATGCATATTTGTTATGGGTTTTTAATTTAATTTAATTTAATTTTTTTGGTGAGGTAATTGGGGTTAAGTCTTTTTATTGTTCAGTTGGGGTGGGGTGCAGTGGGAGGAAGAGATAATAAATGCCCCAAAAGTGTCTAAATATATTTTAAAATAAAAAAGGAAAAATTAAAATTATATTGATAAAAAAGACTAATAAAGGAGCAAGAGGAGAGGAATGGAGTCCGTAAATGTAGACAACTTTTTAAAGGATTTTGTCTAAGAAATGGAAGACAGATATAGGATAATAACATGAGAGGAAGGTAGGATCCAGTGAAGGGTTTTTTTTTTTAATTGGAGGGAAGAGAGAAGAGGGGGGATGTGACTGAAGTTACAATTTGCTGGAGACGTTGGAAGGGGATGGGAGCAAGTGCAACGAAGAGACATCTTTGGCTAGGAAAAGGGCAACTTCTTTGTCAGAAACTGGTGGAAAGGGAGAGAGAGTAGGAGATAATGTCAAAGGGTTTTGAGGTAGAGAGAAGAGGGAGATCCTGATGAATGGCCTCAGCAAGGTCTTCAGGTAAGAGACAGTGGAAGGGGTAACGTGGGAGGTTTGAGGAGTGAAGAGAAGGTTTGGAATAGCTTCTGTGGGGAGTGAGACAGGGAATCAATTAAGGAGGAATAAGAAGAATGCCTTCCTGCAGTGAGGACCCAGCTGAGGTTGGAGAACATGAATTGGTCATGTGTCATCTAGTCCCCATAGTTATGTGACTTCCTCCAGCTCCATTTAGCAGCATGTGAATAGGAGTAGATGAAGGAGGTGATTGGTAGGAGTGATCCAGGCTAGGGTTGCAAAGAGATGAGTAGTGATGGGATAATTCAGGGAAGGATTGGAGGTGATGCATAGGATAGGAAGGATCATAGGATCTTGTGTTTAGAACCACCTGGGAACTTAGGGAATGAGTCTTTAGTTTACAGATGAGAACTTTCCTGGAGTCTGTGACTAGCCAGTATCTGAGGTGTGATTTGCCCCCCCCCATTTCAGTTCTACCCACTACACCATAGGATGGCTGAAGAGAGTTGAGGGTGTGGATCTAACTTGGGGAGTGAATTGGGCCAGTAGGCACCTGGTGGGACCTAGAACTCCAGGGGGACTTAGGTGCTTCTTCTGCCTGGTCCAAAGGTCTTTGCCCTTCTCTCTCCTTCCATCTCTCCATGACAGGTATAACAAGAAAGAGGCTGTAGCCAACATTTTCCAGGTGCACATCCAGCCTGGGGATGGCCATTTCCATGCTTACCTCCCAGGTTACAAGGATATGGCTTCTGTGAATACATCTGGTAGGCAGGGGCAGGGGCAGGGTCTGGGTTCAGACCAGGGCAGAGCAGGGCAGAGAGTCAGGATTAGGGACAAGGACAGAGATAGAACTGAGGCAGGGAAAGTGACAGACAAGGATGGGAGAGGGTGGGGAATACAGTCCCTGTTGGACAGAGGAGGCTGATGGGGAGATGACAAATCAGGATCTGACAGGTGGACCCACATATGTCTCCCCTAAACAGAGCCAGTCTTCAAGCATCAAACTGTAGCCGATTCATTATTACTGAAGGGAGACCAAGACCCTGAAAGATGCCGGGAAAGAAGCAACTTCACCACAAATCACCACTCCTTTACCTGGGTCAGTCCCTGCTTCCCCAACAGGGATCCTATTCTCCTGAAGGTGGAAGCTTTTGGGGTGACAATCTCTACTTTCCCTAATGATCTTCTCAGTGCACAACTGGTTCCATGGAGTTGGGAAGAGAAAGCTGCAGGGCAGGGATCACTTTCCTTTCTCATTATAGAAACTTATCTGTAACCCCCAGATCTGTAAAATCCTTATCGGAAACTCCCAGACAGGAGAAAAGACTTGCCCAAAGTCACGCAATAAGTGAGTGGGAAAGATGGAAGAACATGGTGCAGTGGGTAGGGCACCAGCCCTGGAGTCAGGAGGACCTGAGTTCAAATGTGGCCTCAGACACTTGACACTTACTAGCTGTGTGACCTTAGGCAAGTCACTTGATCCCGTTGCCTAGCCCAGAAAAAAAAAAGATGGAAGAACAACAGTGATCTACCCATTCCTAGTCTAGGGTTCTGTCTATTGCACAAGCAACCAATCAGTAAACACTTATTAAGTACCTACTACATGTCAGGCACTGTGCTATCTGCTGGGGATACAAAAAGAAGCAAAAGACAGTCCTTACCCACTAGGAGCCTACAGTCTAATGGGAGACCACTTGCAAACAAATATATAGGATAAATAGGAAATAATTGGGGGAAAGCACTAGAATTAAGAGGGGCTGCGGAAGGCTTCCTATAGAAGGTATGATTCTAGTTGGGACTTAAAGGAGACCAGGGAGGCCTGTAGTCAGAGCAGAGGGGCCAGACTATTTCAGGCATGGCAGAGAACCACAGAAAATGACTGGATGAAAAAGTACATGTCAGGGAGTAAGGTGTCAGAAGATGGCAAGACAGGCCTGGGCAAGGTTATGAAGGACAGAGAATTTTGTATTTGATCTTGGAGGTGATAGGGAGTTTGTTGAGTAGGGGGTAACGTGATCAGAACTGAGCTTTAGGAACCCTATTTTAGTGGCTGAAGGGAGGTTGGGTTGGAGTGGGGGAGACATTTGAGGCAGGCAGACCCACCAACAGGATATTTGTAATAGTCTGGGCATGAGGTGATGACGACCTGGACCAGGGTTCGGGCAGTGTCAGAAGACAAAACATGTTTGAGAGATGTTGCAAAGGTGAAATTGACAGGCCTTGGCAACAGCTTGGACGTGGGTGGTGAGAGCTAGTAAGGAGTCCAGGATGACTCCTAGGTTATGAGCCTGAGGATGAGAGGATGGTGCTACCCTTGACAGTATTAGTGAAGGCAGGAAGGGGTGATGATTTAGAGAGAAAGATAATGAATTCTGGTTTGTATGGATCAGCGTATAAGATGTCTACTGGACATCTGGTTTGAGGTATCTGAAAGGCAGTCAGAGATACAAGATTGGAGGTCAACAGAGAGGTTGGGGCAGGAGAGGTCAATTTGAAAATCAACAGGTTAGAGATAGTCATTAAATCCATGGGAGATGATGTGATCACCAAGTGAAGTAGTGTAGAGGAAGAAGAGAAGAGGGTCTAGGTCAGAACCCTGAGGGACACCTCTGGTTAGAGGGATGATCTGGAGGAGAATCCAGCAAAGGAGACAGAGGAGGAGTGGTCAGAGAGGTACAAGAGAACCGGGAGAGAGTGCAAACCTGCTTGCCTCCCTCCTCATCTCTCTAGCCACCCTGAATGTAACTCCTGACCTTGGCATCTGGGGAAAGGTCCTGGCCAGGGCCTTGGGGAAGGAGGAAAATCCTTCCTTACCCAGTTTCTGTGCCTGAGAAGGAACAATAAGGGACCACCCTTAGGGGCATCCAGCTGGGCTCTGGTTCTCAGAGCTCTTACTGGTACATCACTGTGGGGATGGGAGGAGGTAGGGAGCCCACAGCATCGCAATAATAGTGCACATTTATCTAGTGCTTTACAAATGTTACCTCCTTTGATCCTCACAACAACCCTGAGAGGTGGGTGCTATTATAATACCCATTTTACAGATGAGGAAACTGAGGCAAACAGAGGTGAAGTGAATTATTCAGGGTCACAAAGCTAGTAAGTAAATCCTAAGGCAGGATTTTAACTTAGGGGCTTCAGAGGTCTTCTAGTTGAACCTCCTTCCTTGATGGCTGAAGCCCATGGGAAGTTATGTGAATTTCTTGAGGACAGCATTCTTTCCATTGTATCACACTATTTTTAGGCTGTGGGTAATTTTACTACTGGGCACCTTCTTAGATATTTATTGACCATGGTTCTGTGAAATTCTGATCCTTGATATTGCTATCTTTTCCTTCCCTCTTTCCTTCCTTCCTTCCTTCCTTCCTTCCTTCCTTCCTTCCTTTCTTTCTTTCTTTCTTTCTTTCTTTCTTTCTTTCTTTCTTTCTTTCTCTCTTTCTCTCTTTCCTTCTTTCTCTCTTTCCTTCTTTCTTTCTTTCCTTCTTTCTTTCTTTCTTTCTTTCTTTCCTTCTTTCTTTCCTTCTTTCTTTCTTTCTTTCTTTCTTTCTTTCTTTCTTTCTTTCTTTCCTTCTTTCTTTCTTTCTTTCCTTCTTTCCTTCTTTCTTTCTTTCTCTCTTTCTCTCTTTCTCTCTTTCTCTCTCTCTTTCTTTCTCTCTTTCTTTCTCTCTTTCTTTCTTTCTTTCTTTCTTTCTTTCTTTCTTTCTTTCTTTCTTTCTTTCTTTCTTTCTTTCTTTCTTTCTTTCTTTCTCCTGCTACACTTTTAGATATTTGGATTGACAGAACACACAAGTAGTTTTTAATCTTGGCCTCTTTTCTTTTTTTTTAAATAGATTCTTCTAGCTATCTTCCATTTCTGTTACCTAGATTTCCCCTTGTACCCCTCTCCTTCCCCTGCACCCAACCAGAAAGCCATCCTTTATAACAAAGGGTTAAAAGAAAATGAAAAAGAGTCACAAGGAAGAACAGATTCAGCAAATCTGGCATCATAAGCAATCTTCTGCAGGCAGGAATAAGCCTCCCCTTCTCCCTTCCCTTGCCTCTGAAAAGAAATTGGTGGCGTGCGTCTTCTCAAATCTCTTCGTTTTCCACCTGATTCTGCTTCTTTGGACTTCATAATGCTCATAGGTTAGATACCTTCTTTCCCCCTACCCCTTCCCCATTTCAGCTTCCTTTTACATGCTGTCTTCACCCATTAGATTTAAAGCTACTTAAGGAAGAAATTGTCTGTCTTTTTTTTTTTTTAATTGGTTTCTCCCTCTTAGTACAGTGCCTGGTACATAGTAGGTACTTAATAAATGTTTGTTGACTGAAAACTTGGGAACAAGCCTCTCCCTTTTTTTCAATTTGAGGACTTTTTGTTCAAATTAACCAAACTTTAGGCAGATATTTTTAATAGGTCTCTATAGATCCATTTCATGCAGTCATAGAAATAAAAAATCTACTCCAAAAGATTCACGATGGAAAATGCTGTCCACATCCAGAGAAAGAATTAGGGAGTCTTTTTTTTTTTTTGCTAGGCAATGGGGTCAAGTGACTTGCCCAAGGTCACACAACTATTAAGTATTATGTGTCTGAGGCTGGATTTGAACTCAGGTCCGCCTGAATCCAGGGCCAGTGCTGTATCCACTATGCTACCTAGCTGCCTCAAGAACTAGGGAGTCTGAATGCAGATTGAAGCATGCTATTTGCTCTTTTTTTCATTTGTTTGTTTCTTCTTTCTCATGGTTCCTCCCATTAGTTCTAATTCTTCTTTACAATATGACTGATGTGAAAATACGTTTAATATGAATGTATATGTAGAGCCTATATCAGATTACACACCATCTTGGGGAGGGGAAAGGGGAAAAAAATTAAAAACTCAAAATCTTATGGAAGTGAAACTAAAAATAAATAAATTAATTTTAAAAAAAGAAATAAAAATCTAAAGTTGAGAGGGACCTCAGAGGCCATCTCCAGGGGTGGGGAACCTTTAGCCTCAAGGCCACGTGTGGCCCTCTAGGTCCTTGGATATGGCCTTTTGACTGAGTCTAAGTTTTCTAGGACAAATCCTTTTATTAAGGGGATTTGTTCTGTGAAATACGGATTCAGTCAAAGGGCTGCACTTGGGGACCTAGAGGGCCACGTATGGCCTCGAGGCTATAGGTTCCCCACCCCTGTAACCACTTCTTCATTATACAGATGGAGGAACTGAGGGCCCAAGGCAGGGTGTGCCGGAGCCAGATCTAACCTAATTGTTAAGTTTTCAACATGAGCATTTAGACTTTGGAAATCTGCAACTGCTACAAATCAGGGCTTGTTAATTTTATTCATAGTCTAGACTTAAACTAATGGAGAAAATGGTAATAATGAAGATTAAATTTACAATTGTATTGGAAGCCCCCCCCCCACATTTAATATTTACCAGTATACCCCTGGCCATAGGTCACCCAGTTAGTGAGCCAGTAGAGGAGTGATTTGATTTTTTTTTTTTGATGAGGCAATTGGGGTTAAGTGACTTGCCTCAAGTCACAGCTAGCAAGTGTTACGTGTCTGAGGTCGGATTTGACTCCAAGGCTGGGTGCTCTATCCACTGTACCACCTAGTGCCCCTAGAGGAGAGATTTGAATCCAGGCCCTCTAATTTCAGAAGCCACACTCTTTCTATTGTACCATGCTGCTTTAAAAATTCTAGATGATCTCAGATATTTTTTTCTTTTTTTTGTTTAGGCAATTGGGGTTAAGTGACTTGTCCAGGGTCAAACAGCTAGTAAATGTCTGAAGGTGGATTTGAAGTCAGGTTCTAGTGCTCTATCCACTGGGCAAACTAGCTGCCCCTCAGATACCATTTTTTTAGTGAGCTATTTACCTCCTAAAATGGTTACCCTGCTATTCAAGACCTTCCTTCAGGTGACTGACTTCTTTTTTCCTTGCAGCTAGCCCAAATGTGCTCTACCTTCCAAATAGGCCAGTGTCCTTATGTTCTCCTCAGCACCTGAGGCTTGTTTTCCATTCTGCTCCCTCCTAGATGAAGCCTGAAGAAAGTACCAGGGAACCAGTCAACACACTGAAAAGTCATGTGATCTTGGGGGAGAGAAATCCAAAGTCAGAAGTCATGGTCACCACACACCAGAAGTATTTCTCAAACCCCGAGCCATCTTCATCAGGGATAGTTAAGAGTTGTTCCCTCTTTGAAAGTCAAATCAAGTTGGGCACCAATGGTGAGGACATAGAACCTATGGGAGTTGGTCTGCCAGGGTCATTGAGTGCCCTGCTTTGCCCCGACTCTCCAGACAGCTGTGACAAAGGGCCCAGTTGGACTGAGGGGCTCAATGTCTCTGCTCAGGCTAGGGCCTCCAGCTGGGTTCCTGGGAGGCTGGGTTTTTATGGACAACTCTAACCTTGAGGCTTGGAGATATGGGCCTAGCGCTCCTCTTGCCTCTGGCCCCTAGGTCAGTTCCCTATCTTTAAGATTTCAAGCCCTCTCTTCACCCTTTGTTCTTGCCCACAGAGATGGATTTCCTGACAACCTCGAGGCAGTTGAGACCTCATTCAGTCAAGAAGAATCCAGTGCCTGAGGAGATAAAGGAGAGGGTAACAGGCCCAGGGCCTTGGGGAAGAGGGAGGGAAGGACAGAGGATCATTCTTCCCATTGTCCCCAAACACTCCCATCCCTTAGTCCCTACTTAGGAAGATCTCTTAGCAATTAACTCAAATCTATTACCGAGTCTTATAGGTGGGCTGGGTGAGGGACCTCAAATCACCTCCATCACGCTCTTTTTCCCTTCTCCATTCACAAATTTGTCCCTTAGGACCTCTTCAGCCCCGATTCCCAGCACTGCCCTGGCCAGAGTTCACAATGGCCATAGATGAGGCTGGGGACTGCCAAGGTTGTGTCTGATTATGGGGACGAAATGAAGGGGTATGGGGAATCTTTGACTTCATAAGGGGATCTTTCTGTGTCTCC
Organism: Phascolarctos cinereus; assembly: GCF_003287225.1. Classification (NCBI taxonomy): domain Eukaryota; kingdom Metazoa; phylum Chordata; class Mammalia; order Diprotodontia; family Phascolarctidae; genus Phascolarctos; species Phascolarctos cinereus. The sequence goes on along the minus strand of NW_027555847.1, from coordinate 683,645,515 downwards.
TTAGGTTAAATATGCCCACATCCTGCCCCCTCAGCCCGACCATGAGTTTTCCACCGAATACAACGACAGCTACCCATTCAAATATGTCGGCCCGTTGGTCCTGCCGACTCGCAACTTTCAAGAAAGCAGTTTACCCCTGGGCTTGCAGAAGCGCTGGTCAGGCAGAGAGGTGGTGATTCCCTGTTGAGGAGGGCCAGCCCTGCTGCTTCAGGCATTGTCCTTCCCTGCCCATCACCGATTCTACCTACCTGTGTTCCATTCCAGACACCTGCCCCTGCCCTGTCCAGCCACAGATTGTGCCCCCCATCTTAGAGCAAAAGGAAAACAAGGTTTTCTCTAATTTTAAGAGTTGTGACCTGAGTATATAATTAGTGACAGAGGAAGAGGCAACCTTGGGAACTTCCTCATGCAAACTGCCCAGTTCAGTTCCTGGGAATGCTGTTTTAAATGAGATCATCTGTTCCCTTCTGCATCTCTCCTTATACCCAGTAATTACTAAAGCATCCCCAGCAATCTCAGTGAGCAGGAAGCCCCCTGGACAGTGTGGGTGTGGCCATCTTTTAGGAAGGACATTGATAAGGGGATGTTATGTGGGACCTTGTTGAAGGAAATTGGGATGAGAAGAGAAGGCTCAGGGGGGCAGCTAGGTGGAACAGGGGAGAGCACAGGCCCTAAAGTCAGGAGGAACTGAGTTCAAATCCGGCCTCAGATCAAAACTTGAAACTTATTAGCTGTGTGACCCTGGGCAAGTCACTTAACCCCAGTTGCCTAAAAAGAAGAAGAAGAAGAAGAAGAAGAAGAAGAAGAAGAAGAAGAAGAAGAGGCTCAGGGAGGTCATGAGAACTGCCTTTGAGTAATTGAAAGGTGGATGAGACTGGTCTGGCTTCTCTAGGGGGATGAAATAAGAACCCTGGGAGAAGACACAGAGAGGTACATTTTGGTGCCAAATAAGGAGGGAATTACTAAGAGCTGTCTGTCATTGGAGGTATCCAAGAAGAGGCTGAACCAGTTCCTGTCAGGGAATCTTTGGAAGAGATCCTCCCTGACCTGGAAGGAGCTTGAGTTGGAGACCTCTGAACTCTGACTGAGCTCACGCTCGGAGTGACTGTAATTCTAGGAGGAGTGAGGAAGGCTGCTTGAGGTGCCCAGCTAGAGGCTGCCTTATGAGACACCCCACCCACCCACCCCCAGTGTCCTAGGCTGTGTTAACAGGGAAGATAGAGAAGGGAAATGGCATATTTCTGAGGAGCTGGCAGGCTGATGATGACAGGACAGCAAATTCAAGGCAGTGTTATGTTGAAGCTAGGGGGATTCTTAGAATGACTGTCAGAGCTGGGAGCTGGGAGGGCCCTTAGGACACAGGATGTCAGAGCTGGGAGGTGGGAGGGCCCTTAGGACACAGGATGTCAGAGCTGGGAGGGTCTTTAGAACACACTTCAATAAATGTGTGACCTCATTGGTGTTCACATTCTCTCTACTGGTGCAGCTGGCAACAGTCCAGGCAATCTCATCTCTGGCAATTCTTGTCAACATCCTTCTACAAATCCTTCCTAGGTGTTCTATGTTCTACCCAATGTGCTGGAGGCCTTTCTCTGTATCTCTCATTATTCTGTGGACGCTGATGCAATAATGGAACACGACATTATCATACCTTGACCTCATTCATTATAAGACCATCCTACCTCTTTAGGGTTGCATTTTATACCTCTCACCTATTCCATCTTGTGGTGCGACCAGCTCACAGGCTCCATTGAGACTGGGTTATTGATAGCAGCAAGATGAAGCATAAATAGCAGTAAGGCTTGGAGTCAGAAAACCTGTGTTCAAATCCTGCCTTGCACATTTCCTACCTGAATGAACTTAACCTACTAAGGCTTCGTTTTCTTCCTCCGTAAGATGGAGTTGGATGGGAGGGGCTCTGATGTCCCTTCTACATCAATGATTGACAATTTTGACTGTCCTGAGCTGGAGGCATGTAATCTTCATATCAAAACAGAGAATCTCCTTATCTGTAGAAGATCCCAGGACGCAGTGGAAAAAGCACGGGCCCTGAAGTCAGGAGGACCTGTGTTCAAATCCAGCCTCCGACCAAATACTTGACACTTACTAGCCGCGTGACCCTGGGCAAGTCACTTAATCCCAATTGCCTAAAAAATTAAAAAAAAAAAGATCCCTCTTCCATTTCGATTTTGTATAGGATATTGTAACAGTGGCAAACATCCTGGGTGGGCATATATGTTTACCTACATTGTGTCTGACTTAATAGGGGAAGGTAGGTGATGCAATGGGTAAGGTACTAGGCTTGGAGTCAGGAAGACTTGAGTTCAAATCCAGCCTCAGACAAGCTATGATCACTTTGCTTCAGTTTCCTCATCTGTAAAATAGGGATAATAATAGTACCTACCTCCCAGGATGGTTGTGAGGATTAAATGAGATGCGATCAAATGTAAAATGCTTAGCATAGTGTGTGGAACAGAGTATGTGCTATATAAATGTTAGCTATCACAGTTACCCCACAGTGCCAGCGTTAGGGATGTGGCACCCTCGTGAGATGGAAAATTTGTGTGAAATTTTTTGGCCCTCCCTTTATGCCAGAGAAATCTGAATTGTTACAGTATCAAAAGATAAAATATGTAGATATTATAGAATACTATCCGTATATTTTATGCATTTCTGAGTTTCTAAACTTTTCCTATGTTGTCTGCTGGCCTTTGCGTGTAGTCTGAGGCTTCCTCAAAACTCCCCCCAAATTCCCACTTAATTTCTTATGCCAACCTGCAATATAGCAAAACTGTGATGGGGAAAGTCACGATGTGGGAGGGATAACTGTATTACATCAATAACCAGAAGACTACGGAACAAAGTTCTCTCTGTGGTTGTACCTTGGTGAAGGACAGCCTTCAGGCCCTCATTTCGCTCAGCCCAGTCCGATGTTTTTTTTGCCTTCAACAAACTGACTTTTAAAACAAAACAAACAAACCAGCCACAATACAATTTTGAAAAAAAATTTCTGAATTTAACAAACACCAAATAAAATGATTTCCTCATACAAACTAGAACGGAGAAACAGGATTTTATACCAAACTGCCAATCTCTTTCTAGGATAGCTTGCTCTTTAAGTACATAATAACTTCAATACACCACTTTCAAAACTGTTCTGCTCATTCTTGTTTCCTTCTGTTCTGTATATTTTTTTTTGTTAATTTATTTTTAGTTTTCAACATTCACTTCCAAAAGCTTTTGAGTTTTAAATTTTTCCCTCTCCTTCCCCATTCCCTTCCCAAGATGGCAAGCAATCTGATATAAGGTCTACGTATACATTCCTATTAAGCGTATTTTCACATTAGTCATGTTGTAAAGAAGAATTAGAACTAATAGGAAGAACCACAAGAAAGAAGAAACAAAACAAAACAAGGGAAAAAAATAGCAAATAGTACGCTTCAATCTGCATTCAAACTCCATAGTTCTTTCTCTGGATGTGCACAGTATTTTCCATCATGAGACTTTTTCAAAGTTGTTTGTATTTATACCATTATTGTCACTGCATAATTTTTCTGGCTCTGCTTACTTTATTCTGCACGTGTTCATACAAATCTTCCCAGGTGTCTCTGGAACCATCCCTTTCATCATTTCTTATAACATAACAGCATTTTATCACATTCATACACAATAAATTGTTCAACCATTCCTCAATTAATGGACACGCCTTTAGTTTCTAAATCTTTGCCGTCTCAAAAAGAGCTGTAAATATTTTTGTTCATCCTTAGTTTGAATTTGTTTTGCTTAGGAATAACCCCTCCCTTATTGTATCTTCCTTCTAATTCTCCCCCTCCCTTTTCCCCTTTCCCTCCTGTTTCCCTATTGAATAAAATGTATTTTTATTAATTAATTTACTTTTAGTTTTCAGCATTCACTTCCATAAGCTTTTGAGTTTTAAATTTTCTCCCCCACCCTCCCCACTTCCTTCACCAAGAGACTGTGCAATCTGATATAAGCTCTACATATACATTCCTATTAAACATATTTTCACATTAGTCATGTTGTAAAGAAGAATCAGAACCAAGAGGAGGAACCACAAGAAAGAAGAAACAAAACAGAGGGAAAAAAAAGAGTAAATAGTATACTTTAATCTGTTTTCAAACTCCATAGTTCTTTCTCTGGATATGGATAGTATTTTCCATCATGAGACCTTTGGAGATGCCTTAGATCCTTACATTGCTGAGAAGGGCTAGGTCTATCAAAGTTAGTCATCACACAACATGGCTGTTACTGTGTGCAACGTTCTCCTGGTTCTGTTCACTTCACTCAGCATCAGTCCATACAAGTCTTTCCAGGTTTTTCTGAAGTCTGCCTGCTCATCATTTCTTGTAGCACAATAGTATTCCATTACATTCATCTACTTGTTCAGCTTGTTCAGCCATTCCTCAATTGATGGGCATTCCCTCAACTTCCAATTCTTGGTCACCAAAGAAAAAACTGTTATAAATATTTTTGTCCATGTGGGTCCTTTTCCCACTTCTATGATCTCTTTGGGATACAGCCCTAGAAATGCTATGCTGGGTCAAAAGGTATGCACAATTTTATAGCCTTTTGGGCATAGTTCCAAATTGCTCTCCAAAATGGTTGGATCAGTTCACAACTCTACCAACAATGTACTAACGTTCCAATTTTCCCACATCTTCTCCAATACTTATTATAATTTTCCTGTTTTGTCATGTTAGCCAACCTGATAGGGTGATGTGGTACCTCAAATTTGTTTTGATTTGCATTTCTCTGATCAATAGGGATTTAGAGCATTTTTTCATATGACTATAGATAGCTTTAATTTCTTTCTCTGAAAATTGCCTATTCATATCCTTTGACCATTTTCTCAATTGGAGAATGACGTGTATTCTTACAAGTTTGACTTAGTTCTCTGTATATTTTGTTCTGTATACTAAAAAAAATGCTTCAATGACCCTTCATTTGTTTTTTTTTGGGGGGCAACCTAGTGATAGCCTCCCAATTGGAAAACAAAAACAAAACCTTCATAATATGCATAATCAGGCAAAATCAATGTCCACATTAGCTTTGGCCAAAAGTATATGTCTCATTCCATCACTTCTCTGTCGGGAGGTAGGCAGCATCCTTCACCTCCTAAAATTCTACAATGATTCTTCTTGAAGCTTTTAGATTTTGCTAAATTGTGTTTGAATCCATTGTCACCAATGATGAGATTGCCATGAAACTCCTGGAAAATCTATTCAATTTCCTGTTTGTTATCTTACTAATTTAACCTAGAAATATATTTGTCTGAGGAAACAAAACTATCACTCTTTGCAGATGACATGATGTTATACTTAAAAAATCCTAGAGAATTAACTAAAAAACTAATCGAAATTATCAACGACGTTAGTGAAATTGCAGAATGCTAAATAAACCCACATAAATCATCAGCATTTCTATATGCTACCAACAAAGTCCAGCAGCAAGAGATAGAGAAACTCCATTTAAAATAACTGTAGAAAATATAAAATACTTGGGAATCTACCTACAAGCCAAACCCAATCACTATATGAACACAACTATAAAACACTTTCCACACAAAGAAGGTCAGATCTAAACAATTGGGAAAATATTAATTGCTTGTGGATAGGCTGAACTAACATAACAAAAATGACAATTCCACTTAATATATGTATTCAGTGCCATACCAATCAAACTATCAAAAATTATTTTATAGAGCTAGAAAAATAATAACAAATTTAATCTGGAACAACAAAAGCTCAAGGATATCAAGGGAATCAATGAAAAAAATGCCAAAGAAGGTGGTCTAGCCATACCAGATCTTAACCTGTATTATAAAGTAGTAATTATCAAAACAATCTGATACTAGTTAAGAAATAGAGTGGTACATCAGTGGAATAGATTAGGTACAAATTACATTATACTAAAATAGTATATGAAAACCTCAAAATCCAAGCTTTTGGAAGAAAAACTCAGTATTTGATAAAAATTGCTGGGAAAACTGGAAAACAGTATGGCAGAAACTAGGTATAGACTGACATCTCATACCATATGCCAAGATAAGGTCAAAATGGGTACATGATTTATACTTAAAGGGTGATACAATAAGCAAATTAAGAAAGTATGGAATAGTTGATCTGTCAGATTTACTGATAAGGAAAGAATTTGGGACAGAAGAAGATATAGAGAGCATTACAAAATGTGAAATAGACAATTGATTATATAAAATTAAAAAGATTTTGCACAAACAAAACCAATGCAACCAAAATTATAAGGGAAGCAGAAAACTAGGAAAAAATGTTTGTAACAAGTTTCTCTGATGAAGGCCTAATTTCTCAAATATATAGAGAACTGAGTCAAATTTGTAAAAATACAAGTCATTCCCCAATTGATAAATGGTCAAAGGATATGAACAGGCAGTTATTAGACAAAGAAATCAAAGCTATCTATAGTCATATGAAAAAATGCTCTAAATCACTATTGATCAGAGAAAAGCAAAATTAAAACAACTCTGAGGTACCACCTCACACCTATCAGATTGGCTAATGTGACAAAAAAAGGAAAATGTTGGATGTTGGAGGGGATGTGGGAAAACTGGGACACTAATGCACCGTTGGTGGAGTTGTAAACTGATCCAACCATTCTGGAGAGCAACATGTAACTATGCCCAAATGGCTACAAAACCGTGCACACCCTAGGTTTATATCTCCCCTAAGACATTAGAAAAAGGGAAAAGGATCTACTTGTACAAAAATATTTATAGCAGCTCTTTTTGTGGTGGCTAAGAATGGGAAACCAAAGAGATGCCCATCAACTGCGAAATGGCTAAACAAGCTGTGGTATATGATCGCAATGGAATATTATTGTGCTAAGTGAAATGACAAGCAAGATGATTTCAGAAAGATTTACATGACTTGATACATACTGAAGTGAACAGAACCAGGAGAACAGTGTGCACACCAACAGCAATATTGTATGCTGAAGAACTGTGAATGACTCAGCTATTCTCAGCAATACAACGATCCAAGACAATCCCAAAGGACCAACGATGAAGCATACTATCCACCTCCAGAGAAAGACCTAATATTGACTGAATACAGACTGAAGCATGCTGTTTTTCACTTTTTCTTTTTTTCCTTTTATTCGAGTCTTCTTGTACAAAATGACTAATATGGAAATGTTTTGTATAATTGCACATGTATAACATATATCTGATTGCTTACTATCTCAGGGAGGAGGGGAGGAGGGAGAGAAGGATAGAATTTGGAACTCAAAACTTAAAATAAAAATGTTTAAAAATATATATATATATTTGTCTTTCTACACGAATCTAAAAAAATGCATTGCCAAACAGTACAGATTTGTTTTCCCTTTTACTACTTTTCCCTGTTTCGTGAGACAATATTACTCATAATCTTCTGTCATCCCCTGCGCCCCTATAATGTTTTGCTAATGAGCTTGTACTCTAGTTTCTGGGCTCTTTGGCTTCCTTGTTGCAGTGATTGATTTACATTGGTTAAACTTTTAAAAGAAGTGTCCATAATGAAAATCAATATCTTTGATTTCATCCATTTTCCAGTCAAGAGCTTATTTTTATAGTTCAGTTTGAAATTGTTACAATGTACATGGTGCCTTTTCAAATTTATTCTTTCTTCTAATTTGATATTAATTTTTGACCTTTTATCTAATCGAATATAGATCTTTATCTGGAACATAAAGGTCATCTAGTTCGACTCTCACTTTACAGGTGAGGAAATGGAGGCCCAGGTAGAGTGAAGTACTTGCCTACAATGACCCAGGTCCCAACGGTCAGTTGATGCAAACAACCTGATTCAGAAATAACTACCTCATTACTAGGTTCTTTCCTCTGTTAGGACTGCCAATTTCTTCCTCCCTTCCTCTTTTTTCTTTTCTTTCTTTTGTTGTACTGTACAGTATTCTCCATACTAGGCCGTTTCTTGGTACAGTGGATAGAGCTGGAGAAGGAGGTGCTAGACCACTCCAGTATCTTTGCCAAGAAAGCCCCAAATGGGGTCATAAAGAGTCCGACCTCACCGAAGGTTTAAAAACCACATGATTCAGCATCCCATTCCAGGACATTGCCACAGTCACTGGGAAAGCAGCAAGAGGCAACATAGGTTTCAGGGCCGATTTGTATTTTTAGGTATTTCATAGGTTCTCCAAAGGATCTTAGGTCTCAGTGATACAGGCTTTTCTTCTAATGATACACCTCAGAGCCCACTCATCCTATGTGACTCTCATGCTTGAACTCCCAGGGTAATGCTGAGGAAGGCCCGGTGGATACGAGGGTTAAAAGGAACTCTGTGCTTAACTCTGCACAGCTAGAGCCTTGAGCTCGGCAGAGGAACTGCATTTCTGGTGGGCCAGGAGGAGAAAGCAAGAGGCCTGGATCAGAGGCAGGGGTACAGTCATCAGAAGTGTTCAAAGCAGAAAACAATGTCTCAGAGTCAGGTAGGGGAAAATGGTAATACCTGGAGCTTTCTGTAAGCTGTGCGGCAGGGGGCAGGGGGCTGATTGTGTTTGCCCCGCTTCTGTGATAGAGGGACTGGAGCCATAGGTCACCTGTAACTACTGTGTCTTCCAATTGACTTTTGTGGTGGCAAGGTTCAAGGTTCAGTTTCACAGGCTCTTTGCCATCACCTGGGTACTACAGAAGTTGCAAAGAGCAAGTATCTGAACCCAGGTCCTCTGACTCCAAATTCATGAGCCTCCCCCCCTTTCCCCGGGCTGCTGGCCCTGCTGACACGGGCCCTGTAGATGGCATGGGCTGCTGGCACCTGCCCGGGGACACAAGCCTCTCTGCACCAGAGCCAAGGAGTGGGGGAGGAACGAGAAATCAGGGGGCAGTCGAGGCGTCTGGGAGGGCTACTGGGAGAAGGAGAAGCGGGAGGAGTGAGTTCCGCTGGCGGGGGAATTGAGGAACAAGAAGAGATGATCCGCTTCCGCGGGGGCCTCTCCTGGGTCAGAGCGGGCTGGGGACGTCTGGAGAAAACGGCGCCTGGTTGGGGGCTGGGCCTGGGGCTCCGCCGGACCGGTGGCTGAGCGCGGGCTCCTGGCCTGTGTGTGCACCCCTCTGACCCTGGAGAGCCTCGCACCTGCAGGAAGGAAGGACTTTCTAGGCCTGCCCAGAGGAAATGTCTGGCCCTGAAACAGAACAGAGTCGCCCTGGCCGCGGTGGCGTCTGAGTGCTCCAGAAACTGATCGCGTTGGCCCTCGGCCACTGTAGGCACTGACCGCTGGGGGCAGGGGGGCCTAGGCTCGCTCTGTGTGCTTCACGGCCGGGGGGGGGCAGCTCGGCGCGATTGGGGGGGGGGGCGTCTCTCCTTAGCCCTTAGGGGAGGTCCGGGCGCGGGAGCCCGGTGGGGCCGGGGCGGCTCCTGGCCTGAGCGAGGTCGGGCAGGACAAAGAAGTCGAACCACTCCAGAAAACGGCTCCTTTTCCCACATTCGCCAGAGCTGGGGAGCGGCCCCTCCCCCACAGGGGGCCCCAGGACCGGTGGGCGGCGTCGGAAGGAGGCGGGGGGGCACTGGGGGCCGGCGCCAGGGGTTGGGGGTGCGGGGAAGGGGCCGGTGGGGCCGGCTGGGGCCGGCTGGGGGTAGGATCGGTGGAGGGAGGGGACGAGCGGGGCGGGGAGGGGGCCGGGAAGGGCGCGGGGGTGGGAAAGGGGGGACGAGACCGGCCGGAGTGTGGGGGGGTGCACCACGTGGGGAGGGGACGGCGCTGGGTGAGGAGGGAGCTGGCGCCGGGGCCAGCGCGGGGGGCCGGGAGGGGTCAGGGAGGGAGGGGACTGCGCGGGGCGGGGCCGGGGGCCAGGGGCCAGCGCGGGGGGAGGCGGACGAGCGGAGGAGGAGGAGGAGGAGGAGGAGGGGCAGGGGCCGCGGAGTCTGGAGCGCCGGCGCCGCCCGCGCTCGCTCGGACGGGCTGTCGGTCGGGGTGACCCTGCCGGAGCCGGCCCCGCCCCCAGGCCCGCGGACAGACGGACGGCCGAGCGGAGTGGCCGGCCCGGCGGACTACAAGTCCCAGCAGCTCCCGCTCGGCTCGGCTCGGGCTCGGACTCGGGGCGGCGGGAGGCTGCGGGCGGCTGGCGGGGCGGGCGGGCGGCCGAGGCCGGAGCCCTGGGAGCGGGGCCGCGGTGAGTTCTCAGCCCCGGGATGGGGGGGTGAGGGGCCGGGGAGGGCCGGAGCCGAGCCCCCAGGGCCCGAGCCTGCCGCTTCATCTGCCGAAATCCGGCCGCGGGCGGGCGGGGGCAGGGGGCGCGGGTGGGGCTCCCCCCCCAGTCTTCTCACTCCGGCCTGGGGTTTCCCGTGGGGGAGTTGGGGGGGGGAAGCCCCACGGACGGGCCCAGTTCGTCTCCCGGATCTCCGGGCCTTGAAGCCAGCCCTCCTCCTCGGGTGGGGGGGAAACTGAGGCCCTGCGAGGGGAGCCCCAGGCCGGGCTCGCTCCGGGCCTGTCTTCCTCCCTGCACCGCCCCCGCTCGGGGAGGGGGCGCTCCGTCCCCTCGGACTGCCTGGGGGACTTGAGTGGGTGTTTGCCGAGCCTCCCTTCCCCCTGCCCTCCTCCCTCTGAGCCCGGCTTTCCTTTCTTGGCCAGAGCCGCGTCCTCCAGGCGGGTGGGGTGTGCGCCCGGATGGAGAGAGGGGTGGTGAAGCCGCGGGGCCGGGCCCCGAGGGAGACCCTGGACAGCGACAAAGAAGACAGCTGCATCTTAAGCCCCTTTGCAGGTGAGGGGTGGGGAGGGTCTGCAAGGTGGTGACCAGTCCTGCTCCCTGGAGGAGGGAGGGAGGGAGGGAGGGGACTTGACAAGCCGGGGTACCTAGTGAGTAGTGGCAACCAGAGCCTTGGATGTGAAGCCAGAAGAGCTGGGTTTAAATTCCATTCCTGATAGAGTGACCTTGGGTAAGTCCCTTTCCTCTCTAAGCCTCAGTTTCCCCATTTTTTAAATTAGGGGATTGGGCCAGATCATCTCTAAGATGCCTTCTAACTTGAAACCCTATGATCCAGGAGTTCAGGCCACTGGGGAGGGAGGCAGGCAATCCAGGATTCCAACTCCGTGGGGAAGAGTCCTCACCATGAGTGAGAAATATCCTCCCCAAATTCCTGTGCTCCTGATTACCCTTTCTCTTTTTCCCACAGATGTGGTAGACAGTCCAGTACCAGATAGAGCCCCCAGTCCAGAGGGCTCTCTGGACAATACTCCCAGCCCTGAAGGCCCCTTCCCTGGCCCAGACAGGACCCCCACCCCAGAGGGCCGCTTCCCTACTCCAGAGGGTGCCACTTCACCTGCCAGTCCCAGCACTAGCCCTGCTCCTGAGGGCCTCAAAGGCTTTACCTATTCCCCCAAAGGCATCCCTGACCCAGATGGTGCCCCTGCCTCTACTCAGTCTGATCTGCCAGGGCAGGACAGCGACTTTAGCACTGGGGGCCTCCTCCCTGGGCTTGAAGGCACCCCAGGTTTGGCAAACCTAGTTCCTGGGGCAGCAGGCTCAGGCCTTTCTGGCATCAGTGTTGGTGATGGCAGTGCTGCCCGACCACCCAGCCCACCTCGGCCCTTCCACTGCCCGGACTGCGGGCGTTCCTTCCGTCGCAGCTCAGGGCTGAGCCAGCACCGTCGCACGCACAGCGGGGAGAAGCCATATCGATGCCCTGACTGCGGCAAGTCTTTCAGCCATGGAGCCACGCTGGCCCAACACCGTGGCACACACACTGGTGCTCGCCCCTACCAATGTAGCGCCTGTGGCAAGGCCTTTGGCTGGCGCTCCACACTGCTGAAGCATCGAAGCAGCCACAGTGGTGAAAAGCCACACTTGTGCCCACGATGTGGCAAGGCTTTCAGCCATGGCTCCCTGCTAGCCCAGCACCTACGCACCCATGGTGGTGCCCGCCCGCACAAGTGTCCAGTCTGTGGCAAGGGTTTTGGGCAGGGCTCTGGCCTGCTCAAACACCTGCGTACACATACAGGTGAGAGGCCCTATTCCTGTCCCCAGTGTGGCAAGGCTTTTGGGCAGAGTTCAGCCCTCTTACAGCACCAACGCACACACACAGCCGAGCGCCCCTATCGATGCCCACATTGTTCCAAGGCCTTTGGCCAGAGCTCCAACTTGCAGCATCACCTGCGCACACACACCGGCGAGCGGCCTTATGCCTGCCCTCACTGCTCCAAGGCCTTTGGCCAAAGTTCTGCCCTCCTGCAGCACCTCCATGTGCACTCTGGTGAGCGTCCCTACCGCTGCCGAATTTGTGGCAAGGGCTTTGGCCAGGCCTCCAGCCTCACCAAGCATCGACGGGTCCACGAGGGTCAGAGTGGCATCTATGATGGTGTCCAGGGAGGCATTTATGAGGGGATGCAGAATCATGTTTATGAGGGCAGACAAGGGGCTATCTATGAAACCCTTCAGGAGAATGTCTTCAAGGACATCCAGGCGAGTACTCAGGGAAACATCTATGAGAGTGTCCAAAATGAAGTCTATGAGGTGGTCCATGATGATACATACGAGGAAATGCAGGAGGGTGTGCGTGAAAATACCCAAGATAATGTCTTCCGAGGTGTCCGAGATGATGTCTATAAGAGTGCCCGGAATGATGCCTATGATAGCATCCCAGAGGATGTAAACAAAGATGCCCAGGACAATGTCTATGGGGGTGATCGAGATGAAATTTATGAGCGAGTCCAGGATGATATCTACAAGGACATCCAAGAGGTTGACAAAGAGGGAATCCATGAGACCTCTGCAGGGGCACCCTCCACCTTGCCTCCTACTGGTGAGGACAATGAAGATGACTATGGTGGTGGTGACTATGGTGATGAATTTGATGATGATGCCACTTTTAGAGGTGGTGACTATGGTGATGAAGACAATGAAGATGACTATGGTGGTGGTCACTATGGTAATGAATTCAATGATGATGCCACCTTTAGAGGTGGTGACTACGGTGATGAATTCGATGATGATGCCACCTTTGGAGGTGGTGACTATGGTGATGAATTCGATGATGATGCCACCTTTAGAGGTGGTGACTGTGGTGATGAATTCGATGATGATGCCACCTATGAAGGTGGCAAGTATGATGGTGGTGATGGCGATGGCAATGGCAATAGTGATGGCGATGATGGAGATGACTGAAGTTCCCTTGCTCAGGGGCCCAGCTGGGGACAGGAGGAAGAGGCAGTGATAGGGCCTGGGGGGTGAGGGCCAGTTTGGGGGAAGGGTGGGTGGGGGGGTGGGACTGGGAGCCTGAGGGCTGTAGTTGGGGAAGTTCTGGTCTGGAGTGGGAGGGGAATCTGGCAATGGGGTCGAGGCATGTATTGTCCAAGGCTCATGGTGTTAGTAAAATCCTCCCACTAATGTCTTGTGGGTCCTTGTTGTGGCTGTGTCCAGATGCGCTGTCTCTGCTTTTGTCTTTCTCTACCTGTTTTTGGCCTCTTAAACTTTTCTCTGCCTTTTTTTTCTTTTCTGGGTCTGTCTCTGTCCCTCTCTCTGTCACTATGTCTATGCCTCACCCCCCCCCCCCCCATACACTTTATCTCTGTTCTAACTGTCTCTGGCTCTTGGGGTGGGAATGTCTCTCCCATCTAAGAATTGGGTCTCAGCCCTCGGTGCTGAAACTAACTCTCACCTACCTTAGGTTACTTTGAACTAGCGATAGTAAAGAAGGGCCCTGGAGATACGACAGTGAAGATCCCCCTTTCCACTTTAGGAGATTATTTTCAGGGCTGATTGGGGCCTGTTGGCCTGGCCTGTGGGATTTGTGTGTATGTGCACATATGGATGTATGTTGCTGGTAGTATCTTAGGGCATAAGCCCCGAAAGGTCCCATGATTCTTCCCTCCCCTGCCCCCCTTAATCTCTTCTCCCTCCCAATCCCCAGTTCACTGGTAAGACTCCAGGGGCTCCAAGGTTGGATGAGAGGTCAAAGGATGTCCCATACTCTGAAGATCAGGGTTCCTAAAAAGGGGGGGGGGTGTTTGACCTCGAGAGACTTCAGGCCCCGCATACACACAATCCACTGGTCATACATGTGTCTGGATCAACATAAATTATACACAAGAGCATGCTAACTGATGGCACACGTGTGTAAAGCTGTGAACGTGCAAACTGGACAGAATCCTACACATGACACGAGAGCCCACGCAAAAACGTATGGAGGCAACTCCAGGCCACCTCCGCGTGGACGCACGGACACACGTGAGCCCGGGGCTACAAGCACACGCGTTCCCCGGTGCAGACACGTGGAGGGCCCCAGATCGAGAGGCGTGCACGTAGGGACGCACACACGCACCGGAGCGGAGAAAGCCGAAGCGGAACGACCTCCATCTCGCCAGCCTCCCGGACAAGGGCGCGGGGCGGCCCCGCCTCTCGGTCACGCGGGAGAGGCCAGCGTGCGTCACGTGCCAGGCTTTCCATGGTCACTTCCGCTTCGTAGCGGAAGGGGCGGGGTGGGCGCGTCGCGTCGTCGGGATGGTCCGCACGGATTTCCGCATCACGTGCCGAAGGCGGGGCCTGGGTCAGCTGACGCGGCGGGTTTGAAGCCGCGCCTGTCAGAGACCGGGAGTAGTTCTCTCCCTGCGGCGCGGTTCTCGCCCGGCCCCGGGCAGGCCCGGCATGGCGGACCCCACGGGCCGGAGTGGCTCAGGTAAGGGGCACGGGGGATGTCAGGCACCCCCGGAGCCTCGGCTTCCCTTGAGCCCCCAGGCTCCAAGGGCCCCGAGCTTCCCCGGTCTCATTCAGCCGGCCTGGGCTGCGAGTTCGGAATCGGCGCAGAGGAGGTCGTAGGGTCCTGATAGACTGGAGTCGGGGAGGGTCCTTACCGAGCAAGTCAGCGAGCACTTATTTAGCGCCTGCTGTGTGCCAGGCACTGGGCTAAGCGCTGGGGATACAAGGAGAGGCCAAAGACTGGCCCTGCCCTCAAGGAGCTCCTGGTCTGCTGGCAGAGGGTACGAAGCAGACTTAGACAGGATCGTCTCAGAGGGAAAGACGTGGCCTGGGAAAGGCTTCTAGCAGAAGGTGGGACTTGGGCCGAGACTTGAAGAAAGCAGAGAAGCCAGGACATAGAGATGAGGAGGGGGAGAAGGCCAGCCGTGGGGGACAGGCAGGGAGAATGCCCTGGATTTAATAGTGTGGGGGGGGTGCGGGGGCGGGGAGAGTAAGGTGTAAGAAGGCTGCCAAGGACTTATTGAGACATGGGGAAAAGGAAGCCCAGAGGGGTTGCCCAAGATCACAGAAGTGTCAGAGGTATAATTTGAACTCTGGCCCTCTGACTCCAGAGCAAATATTCTTTCCACTGCACCTCAGAGAGGTGCTAGATACTAGTACTTTTTGAGGAGTGTATATACTTTTCCTGTTGACATGTTGTGTGTTCCTCCTTTCTCTTAAAGGCCAAAACTATCTTTGTATCCTCGGTGTGTCTAGTACAGGTTTCTTGCATGTAGTTGAAGCCTAATAAAATGCCAGTTTGATTTGTTTGAGACTCGGTCATAATGATTAGTACCAACTAACATTTATAAAGCATTTTTGAGTTTGCACAGCTATTTACATACTGGGTGCCCCCAAAAGTCTTAGTGGTGTTAGTGCACCCTGTATATTACCTCCTTTCATCCTCATGAATACCCTTGAAGGAATGTACTGTAAGTGTTATTATCCATGTTTTACAGTTGAGGTAACTAAAGCACAGAAAAGTTATGACTTGGACAGGGCCACACAGTATGCCTCAGAAGCTAGGTCTTTCTGACTCCCAGGTCAAAGTTCTTTACCCATCACTCCCCATATGATGACAAGTTACTGTTCCTCCCTTAAATAGAGTTACATTCTTCAGGGCAAGAATGTCCTGGCAGGGACAAAGAAGAGTATATAATGCAATATCGAGATCGATGGGGTCAGAAAGAGATCACAGCAAGGTACTGTAGGAGAATTTGAAGAGGAAGAGAATACTTCCAGCCAAATGGATCTGGAAAAGCTTTAAGGAGTAGGTAACACCTAAGCTGATCCTCAAAAGAAGATAAGGATCTTGAAAAACTGAGATGAAGATTGCCTGTTTGGGGTGGGGTAGGACTGTCAAAAATATCTGTGGGTGGGAGAAGGCTTGTACTCTGGTTAGGCTGGAGTGTGGAGTCTTTAAGGAGAATAATATGAAATAAGACTTTGCAGGGAGGTTAGAACTAGACTGCAGAGGGCCCTAAATCCCAGAGCACAGGTTCATAATGTATTTTGTGTCATAGACGCCTTTGGCAGTCTGGTAAAGCCCATGGTGGCATTTCCAGAAGAAAGTTTTTAAATTATTGAAGGAAATACTAAAATTCAGTTTGAGATGAGTAAAAATAAGGTTGTAATTTCTTATCCATCCACGTTTGCAGGTTTCCTGCAATCTATTCAAAGATGTGTTGGGATCTGTGGACCTAACATTAAAAATGCATGTTTTGGGCAGCTAGGTGGTGAAGTGGATAGAGCACCGGCACTGAATTTGGGAGGACCTGAGTTCAAATGCGACCTCAGACACAACACTTACTAGCTGTGTGACCCTGAGCAAGTCACTTAATCTTATTGCCTAGCCAAAAAAAAAAAAAAAGAGAATGCCTGTCTTAGAGGGAACTACTGCTAAAGGTTCCTCCTGAGCAGAGGAATGACATGGTCCAGTTTGTGCCTTAGGAAGATTATTCTAGCAACCAAGAATGATGCACTGGAAATTGGAGAGACTGGAAGGAGGGAGAGGAGTTTAAAAGAAATAGTCTAGATTAAATGGTATTCTGAACTAAGGTGATGCTGGGTGAATGGAGAGGAGGGCACATGTGAGGGCAGTGTTGGAGGAAAAATTTACAGGATTTTGAAACTGATTGAATATGAGAGGAGGAAAGGAGAACTTTTCCTTTCAACCATGACTTTAGGGTTTTGAAGCTGAGGGACTCAGAGGACAGTGGTGTCATCCACAGAAATAGGGAAGTTGAGGATAGGGGCAAGTTTAGGGGGAAATAGAATTTCAGCTTTAGACATGTGGAGTTTGAATTGCCAAGAAGTCCCGATGAGATGTTCAGCAAGCAGTTGAAGATGCAGCCCTGGATTTCAAGATTTGGGAGTCATTTGTGAAGAGGTGATAATTGAATTCATGAGAACAGATAAGATCACCAAGGCAGAATGTGGAGAGGAGATGGAGGGCTCTGGACAAAGCACTTTGGGAGACACCCATACTTAGAATATGGGAGTAGGGTGGTGAACCAACCCAGAGGACTGAGGATTGCTCAGACGGGGACGAGGAGAATAAGGAGAAAGCAATATTGCAAGGGAGGAGAGTATTGTCAAGACAGGTCAACAGTCATGGAAGTGAGAGGTTACTAACAACTGAGGAAACCAGGAAAGACTTCTTTTCAAAGGTACCACCTTTTAAATCCTTAAAAGTGAAGGATTCTAAGGGGCTTAGGTAGAATTGGAGTGCATTCCAGTCTGTGCAAAAAAGCCCAGAGGCCTGTGATGGAATGCTGAGGCTGGGAGCATCTAGGAGGCCAGGTTTAACTGGAATGTCATTTGGGAAGGGAAGAATGGGAAATAAATTTGGAAAGCCCCAAAGTGGCTGTTCTCTCTTCAAGCCCTCCCCACTGCTCCCTCCCTTCTTCTAGGCAGGGAGACCTTGTCTTCAACTTGACTGACTGGCTATCTATTCGGAGGTCCCTTTTTGATGGCTCCAAATCATCCACCATTCTCTCCTGCTTAGAAGTATTTCTTCTTGCTCAAGTTCAGCCTTCTATAGTACTTGTTTTCATCCTTTATCCCAGTGCCCCTTCAGTCACTTCCCCTCTGTCTCACTATCTACTGGTTTCTTCCCTGCTGTTTATAGACATACCTAGGTCTCTCCACCTTTAAAAAACTTTTCAGTTGACCCCACAGTACTCCCTCAAGCTCTTCTCTTTCACAGCCAGAATCTTTAAAAAGCCACTACACTTCTTGCCTTTACTTTATTTCCTCCCACTCTTCAACCCATTCCAGTCTGGATTCTCACCTCCAATCTTAGGTATGATGTCTCAGTTGCTAAATCCAAGGATCTTTTCTCAGTTCTCGCCCTTCTTGACTTCCTGCAACATTTCACATTTCATTCTGTTGACCACTCCCTCTTTCTGAATATCCTCCCTAGGTTTTGAGACAGAGGTTAAGTGACTTGCCCAGGGTCACACAGCTGGAACATGTCTGAGGCTGGATTTCAGGTCTTCCTGGTTCCAGGCTCAGTGCTCTATCCACTGTGCCATCTTGCTATTCTTTATCACTTAGCGAATGACTGTCATTATTATGCATCTGAAGCAGTTCCTTACATATGTTGAAAATGAGACCTTTGGCCGAGTGCCCCCAGTTATCAGGTGTCATCTTGCTGATTTCATCTCTGAGATATGTATCACATCTCTCCCCTTCCCTTCTCTTAGATCACCCCCTCGTCACCTCTCCTGGCCGATGGCCTTTGCCTTCTGGCTGCCTTCTCGAGGTACACTCGAGTCTGTCTTTCACCTCCAGGCCTGTGCAGAGGTACTGGAATTAAATAAAATACTCTTCTGTTGGGCATTTCAAGCCCTCAAGTTTCGACTCAAGCTCCCTTTCTGGTCTTATTGCATGTTACTTCCCTCCCTGGGCCCTAAGGTCCAGCCAGACGAGGCAAGGCTGCTTACTGTTTGACCATCTATCTCTAGGCTCCTTGCCTTTGAGCATGCTGTCTGCTAGATCTGGGCTGTACTCTGCTCTGACCTCTACCTCTTAGACTCCTTGGTCTAAGTTTTCTGAGTCTAAATGACTCTGAGCTCAGTTCCAACGCTGCCTCCTTCAGGATTCCCTAGCTACAGTTTGTCATGAAGCCATGTTTCAGCTGTGTCGGTGCTAATCGAAGGAATTGGCATCTTAGCCTAGCTGCATTAGGGAACCCCTAAAGGTACTTTAGCAGGAGAGCAATGAGTTCAGGATTACGTGTGAAGAATCTCATTTGGCAACTGTCAAGAGCATTGGGAGAGGGGAGAGCCTGGATACTGAGAGATCAGTGAGGAAACTCCTGAAGCTGTCCTGGGCAGGAAGGTGATGGGGAGTTGGAAACCAAGGAAAGATCGAGGGGGTAAGAGATAGAGGAAAGGCCAGCAGGTTTACCCAGGCGGATTATTGGCAACTTTTGTGAGAAGAGTTTTATTTAAGTGTTAGGGTCAAGTCAGATTACAAGAGCTCCCGAGAGCAGTGACCATCTTCGGTGCTTAGCATATAGTAAGTACTTCGTGGGTGGTGAGGGAGGAGAGGCAACGAGTGGAAATGACCCTTTTTAGGAATTTATTATGGAGAAGGCCTGATAGCTGAAAGGGAAAGCTTTTAAGAGGGACATCGACTCCCAGGAATGACGCCCTTCTCTCCCAAGGTTCCTGCCAGCCTATGCCTTGTCTGCCTATACAGCCAGGTTTGCTCACTGAGCCCCAGACTGGAGAGGTAGCAAGACTTCATAGATAAAAACGTGGAGTTAATGGAGATGCTTGTTGTAGAATCCATAGCTAGTCACTTAACCTTTTTAAGTCTCAGTTTCTTTATGAAATGGGGACGGTTAATATTTGCATTTTCTAACTCAGTTCTGAAGAAAAATGAGGTCTAAATCTTAAGGCACAATGGGAATGAGATTGTTCCTGTTGTTCATTACTTAGCAGAGGGGGACTGTAGTCAGGCCAGGATTAAGTAACAGAGATGTGACCTGCTCACATTCTTCTGGGATCATCTAGTGACTCCTTCATTTTTACAGGTGGGAAAACAGGCCCAGAGAGCTTAAATGTGGTGAGAAGCATCTAGGGGTTTCTTGGACTTGAGAAGGAGAAGGTTCTTTCTCGACGCTGAGGGAATTCAGTAGCTGTCTCAGACTGAAAGTCTGAGTTTCCTTTTGTGTGAAGCCGGGCATCAGAGATACCCTTAAAGGCAGGGCTGGCCCTTGAGGTAGAGAGCCATGGTTTCTTTTTTATTTTGTTTAAAATTTTTTTTATTTCAATCAGTGAAAATCCAGCTTTTCTTTCTCCTCCCTTCCTCCCCATCCCCACCCCTGCCCTGCTGAGAAAGAAATATGAACTATTTATACACATGTGTGATGAAGCAAAATAAATTGCCCCATTGTCCACGCCCCCACATATATGTCTCAGTTTTCACTGGAATCTCTTTCAGGAGGTGGATGGCATGTTTGATCATGAGTCCTCTGGAATTGTGGCTGGTCATTGCATCAATCAGAGTTCTTTCAAAGTTGTTTATCCGACAGTAATGTTGTTACTGTAGAAACTGATCTCTTAGTTCTACTCACTTCACTCTGCATCAGTCCATACAGGTTATCCCAGGTTTCTCTGACAGAGTCCCTATCATCATTTCTTACAGCATGATAGTAGTATTCCATCACCATACATTCATACACGATAACCTGTTTAGCCATTCCTCAGTTCAGGGATACCCCCTCAGTTTCCAGTTCTTTGCCACTACTAATAAAAATATTTTTGTACACATAGGTCTGTTAATTCTTTGATCTTTTGGGGGTATAGACCTGATAACTGGTTTTACTGGGTTGCAGGATATTCTTACATTTAGTAACTTTTGGGGTGTTATTCCAAACTGCTTTCCAGACTGGCTGGACTGATACACTATTTTCCTACAGTCCCTCCAGCATTTTTCATTTGTCTTTGCTGTTAACTTTGCCAGGCTGAATGAGTACGAAGTTGGGAGTTTTAAAAATCTGCATCTTTCTAATTATTAGTTATTAGAACATTTTTTTCATATAGCTGTTGATAGCTTTGCTTTCTTCCTTTAAAAAGCACCTTTTGGTCATTTATCAGTTGGGGAGTGTAGAGTCACAGTTTCTAAGGGCCCTTTCCCTCCAACCCTAGAGCAAGCACCATTGCTTAGTGCCAGCTCTGGTCCTGGCTGTGGGTCCCAGGGAGACTCCCTACCTGTCAGCGAGGAGGAAGACCTACGCCGGCGTCTCAAGTATTTCTTTATGAGTCCCTGTGACAAGTTCCGGGCCAAGGGTCGAAAGCCCTTCAAGCTGATGCTGCAGGTTGCCAAGATCCTCATCGTCACCATCCAGGTGCCCCTGGGGGCTACCTAAGGGTAACGGGGAGAGGAGAGGCAGCACTCAAGATATGGGGAAGAGAAAGAGGGAAGGCTGTTCTTCTTCCCCACGCTCTTAGCCCTGGTGAAATCCTCATTTTCAGTCTCGGGTGCCCCATGTTACCCTTCTCCCAGGGCCCTAGTCGTCTCCCATGAGTGAGGAGACTTCTTTCTCTCCTTCCCTTACCCCCACTGCCCTTTTCATCCAGGACTAAAAGGAGATGTAGTTGTCTGGGAAGGAAGTTGTGCTTTGAGACTCGGGGATGTGAAGTCAGAATCACAGCCTGTGGGGGGCTCTATCTCAGTGTCATCCCTGGCATCCTCTTCTCTGCCCCCTCCTTGGCAGCTCATCCTGTTTGGGCTCAGTAACCAGATTGTGGTGATGTTTCGAGAGGAGAACACAGTGGCTTTCAAGCATCTCTTCCTCAAGGATTACACAGACGGGGCTGATGATAGCTATGCTGTCTACACTCAGGCTGACCTCAACCAGTCCATCATCTTTGCTGTGGACCAGGTATGAGTATATGGAGATGTTGAGGGGAATAAGTCATCTGGGATTGGGGATTGTAGGGGTAGGGACAGAACTCAGGATGGAGAGGTAATGACTCCTTCCCCTCCTCCCGCTGCCCACTTCTTTGTCACTTACCAGTACTTGCGGATTCCTGAGCAGTCCCTGGGCAGATATGCCTATGTGCCTGGTGGGGGAGGCCCCGGGGCAAACGGCTCTGCCCTAGCTTTGTGTCAACAGTATTATCGCCATGGGCACATCGACCCTGCCAACGACACCTTCAACATTGATCCGATGGTGGTCACCGGTTAGTATGTATGGGGGATGTGGAGATGAGGGGTAGAGTGAAGGAAAAGGGCTGACACCTTTCAGGAATACCCCTGGGGCCTCCCACCAGGGCCTACCACCCCAGGAACATTCTGGTCCTTCCCCCTCCTCGGGCCTGCCCACCCTCTTCTTTGACCTGTTTTTTACTCTCCTGGATTTTCCCCTCCTTTCCTTAAGGCCTTTGACCCTGGAAGTGTGTCTCCTGCTCCCCAAGACATCAGACAAGCAGAGGTAAAAGGACCCATAGTGACAGATGTCACAGGGCCACCAGGGTCTCTTGAATCTTTTAACAAAAGTTTTCTCCATTCCTTGGAACTTGCCTTGGTCTGTTCAGTGTTTGGAATCCCTTCCTCCACTATAATCCTGATAGCTTCCATTTCTGAAGTCCTGTGAGGCTCTGCTCACACCAGTCCTGTGAGGGAGGGAATACAAGTTATGAGTCTCTTCATTTTACCGAGAGGGAGAGTGAGGTTCAGAGAGATTGGGTGAGTTACTTCCCAGGGTTCCCCAGTTATTAAATGGCAGAGCTGGAACTTGAACTCACGGGCTTTGGAGGTCTGGAGGCTTGAAATCCGAGTTATGGAGCCTCCAGTGGAGAGACCGCCTGCTCCCTCCCTCGGAGGTTTCTCTGGCAGGGGCACAGAGGGCCTGTCTGATTCTCATCCTTTCTTCCCAGATTGCATCGGGGTGGACCCTGCAGAGCGGTACCCTCTGCCCCCAGACCAGGAGTTCTTTCTGTCCCCATCACGAGGCAGTAGCTACAAGAACTTCACACTCAAGTTTCACAAGTACTTGACTCCTTGATCCCTGTTTTGCCCTCTGTATTCCCCTTCTTCCCCCGACTGCAGCTTCTGCTGCTTCTCTATGTGGGTCTATGGAAAGAGTCTCCTAACTGTCTTGTCTGCTACCCCCTCCCCCTTCCAATAAGGAAGGCCAGGGGAAGGGAGACAATGTGGACTGACTCCAGCTGCAGATAGACTTCCTCAAAATTTTGTCAGGAAGCAACAACGGCAGTCACCAGAGCTGCCCAGCGCCCCCTCCCCCCAGAAGAGCAGGGCCAGCTGGGCTTTCCCAGGAGGCAGCAGGTGCTGATGGGCCAAGAGGGAGAAGAGGTGAAGCTTCCCTTGTCCCCATCTTCCCTCACCTCATCTCCCCCACTCCACCTCTCAGGCTGATCAACGTCACCATCCGTTTCCAGCTCAAGACCATCAACCTGCAGACCATTATCAACAATGAAATCCCGGACTGTTATACCTTCACCATCCTGGTGAGCTTTGGGGCAGGGCAGCACCTTCATCCTGTGCTCCCACGCTGTGTGTTTGTAAGTCGTGGAGGGGTAGGAGGCTTTACAGAGGAGCTGTCCTTGGAGCCTGAGTGATGGCTAGCCCAGAGTGGGCTGGGTAGGTTTTCTGGAAGATTAGGGGATGGGTAGCCCTTGGTTGGACAGAACTACAGGTAGGGGAGACAGCTGGAGCCTGGTGTGCTGCAGGGAGAGTGAAGAGATCAGCCTGGTTTTAAAATGGTGCTGGAACTTGGAGGCAGCAGAGTGTGGTGGAGAAAAGACTGGATGTGGGTTTATGGAGGACCTGGGTTCAAATGCAGCCTCTGCTCCTTCATAGCTGTGTGATGTTGGGCAAATCCCTTACTTCTCTAAGCCTCCCTCATTGTTCTCTCTGTAAAATGAGAGGGTTGGAACGGATGCTGTGGGAGAGCCCTTCCGTGACTGCCCACAAGGATCTCAGACAGGAGGGAAGAGGAGGCTTGTCTCCAAGCTGACCCTGGAGGGTCTTAGCGATTAGGAGGAGGAGTCTGGACTGTGTCCTTAAAAGTTTGTGCAGAGCCCCTGCAGACCCCCTGCAGCCCTGTGAGCGGGCAGGGCCACGGTCTCCTCCTGAGCTGCCGAGTCAGAGGGGGCAGGAGGCTGTGCCCCCAACAAGCCATGTGACCCCTCTTTCACATGGGGTCAGCTTTCACTGCTGCCTCCCACGTGTGTGTGAGGCTAGCACTTTGATGAGAGCTGTTGCTGCTGTGTTGAGGCAGGTGGGCCTGGGGAAGGAAAGGCATTTTCTTTCAGCCCTCGGGAAAGAGCTCCTGAGGAGCTGCCTGGAGTGGGGGTGCTGATGAAGACCCTCCCCATTCTACCCTGTGGGGCACTTCCTCACCCCCAAGGGCCAGGCTCGGTCAGTCTTGTCCACTTCATTTCCCTGTTTGTCCTCAGTGTATCGGCCGCCAGGGGGCGCCAGACCTGGAGATGTGGACTCAGATCCTCACTAGCTGTGTGACTGAGCAAGTCACTTCACTAACTTTCATTTGCCTCAGTTTCCTCAGTTGTAAAAGGGGGTGATAATAGCACTTGCCTCCCAGGGTTGTGAGGGCCAGGTGAGATCATTGTACATCCCTTAGCGCGGGGCCTGGCACATAGTAAACCCTACGTTAATGTTAGCTGTTACTCACGATGGAAAATGCTGTCCACATCCAGAGAGAAAACCGTGGAGGCTGAAGGCATGTTGAAGCATGCTGTTTTCTCTTTTTTTTCTTTCTTGTGGTTTTTCCCTTTTGTTCTGATTCTTCTTTCACAACATGACTAATGTGGAAATATGTTTAATGTGATTGTACATATTTAGCCTACATCAGATAGCTTGCCTGACTTGGGGAGGGGGAGGGAAGGGAGAGAGGGGAAAAAAATTTTGGAACTCAAAATCTTATATAAGTAAATGTTCAAACTTTCTTTACTTGTAATTGGAAAAAATAAAATACTCTTAAAAAAATAAATGTTAGCTGTTACTATGATGAATATCTAGATCTGCTTATTTCATTCTGAATTAGTTTAAGCAGGTCTTTCTGTTTCTTAGTCTTCCTCACATGTATTGTCACAATGATAACTCTGTTTTATCTCCAGATTACATTTGACAACAAAGCCCACAGTGGGCGAGTCCCTATCAGCTTAGAGACCAGTGCCCACATTCAAGAATGTAAACACCCCAGTGTCTTTGGGCACGGTAAGATCTGATACCCTGGCTCCTCTCCCTTCACTTCTGTATGTCAAGCTTCCTCCATGATTTGGACCCCCCTGCTCTCTGCCTTTCTCCCTCCCCTCTGTTCTGTTCCTTGGTTTCCCTAAGTCACCACTTTCTTGCCTCCCACAATCCACCATCTTTTCTCCAGGAGACAACCGGTTTCGCCTCTTCTTCGATGTGGTCGTGATTCTGACTTGCGCCCTGTCCTTCCTGCTCTGTGCCCGTTCCCTGCTTCGTGGTTTCCTGCTGCAAACTGTGAGATTTAGGATTACACACCCTTTCTTCCTTCTCCCTAACTGCTGCTGCCTTCTGTTGCTCAAGGCCTTGGGACCACCCTCCCATCATTCAAGTTCCCACCACTCATAGTCTTGGGAGTGCCCCCAAAGCAAGTTTAACTGGGGAGAGGGAAGGGAATCCAGGTGTCTTGGGTGGCATTTTGAAGGGTTTCTCCCATTTCCCAGGAGTTTGCCCGTTTCCTTCGTCGACGCCAGGGGCATGCCTTGAGCCTGTGGGAGCGGCTGGAGTTTGTAAATGGCTGGTACATCCTTCTTGTGGCCAGTGACATACTCACCATATCTGGCACTATCATGAAGATTGGCATTGAGGCCAAGGTGGGCTGGGGGATACAGCCTCCCAGTCCCAAGAAGTCAGGCAGGTCCCCTTGCTGGGGGGAGGGGAGAGAAGAGGGGGAGGGAGTGAGTGTCCTCAGGGTATAGGAGAAAGTCATGTGGGGAGGAGGGGAGACTTTGGTCTGGAAGGGAACTGAAGGCTGGATAGGGGAGTGGGGGAGAGTAAACACTGGGCTCCACCACTGTTCCTGGGGGTCCCTGCTCCACACTGACCTCAGAGTAGGGCCTTGCAAGCAGGCCATGGTCTGGGGTGAAAGGCCCCTCTTTTCCTTTTGTGGGGGCCCGGGTTCTCTCTGGAGCCATCTCGAGGTGGGACTGCTACATCCCCAAGGTCTGTCTCCTTTTCCTGGCCCAGGCTTGTGTCTCCCAAGAAATCTTTGTTGCTCCTGTTCTGTGAAAACCCTGTCTTTCTCATATCTCTTTCCCTTCAGTTTCCATGCTTGTGAGTCTGTCCCCTCTGGTGTCTGCCGTGTGGGCCATCCCCCTCCCTGCCCCACTTCCCTGTCCCTGCATCTTCTCTCCACTGTGTCTCCATGCATGTCCTCTGGGGCCTGAGGTAGCAACTCTCTTGGAAGTCTTGACCTATCCTGTTTATTCTCCTGCTCCTCCCACCCCTGGGCACTGCCCTCTTTCCCATCTGACTCTGCTCTTTTGTCTTCAAGTCCACAAGTAAGTGCGCGCACGCCGCACACACACACACACACACACACACACACACACATGCACATGCGTGCGCACACAAGCACCCATTCATACAGCACAGGATGGATGGGGGCCAGTGCACAAGGGAACAGCTGAGGAGACACCTGCATCAGGTAGAGGCTGTGTCCCCCTAGAGCTGATGGAGTACCCTGTGCCCCCAGAACTTGGCCAGCTATGACGTCTGCAGCATCCTGCTAGGCACCTCCACTCTGCTTGTCTGGGTTGGCGTAATCCGGTATCTTACCTTCTTTCAGAAATACAATGTGAGCCCAGACCCTGCAGCCCTCTCCTTCCCTCCATAGTAGCCTTGGCTCCTGCCCAGCCCCTCTCCCCTCACACCCCTTGGGAAGGCTGTATGACCATGAGCCAGGCTTGTACTGGGCCTCTTCTCTATCTTGAACATAGAGGTGCTGAGGCCAGAAATACAGCGTGAGCCCAGACCCTGCTACCCTCCCCTGCTCTCCACATTAGAAGGCTGGCTCCTGCCCAGGCCCTCCTGTCTGCCCCAGCCAGTGGAAGGGCTGTGACCATAGGCCAGGCTTGTAGCAGGCCTCCTCCCTATCTTGAACAGAGAGTGGCTGGCAGACCTGCATCCTTGGTGAACCCTGACCTCTCCCAGTACTTGGCCTCCCAATCTCAGAGGGGCTAGGGCCGGCCAGTCCTTGGGGTAGCGTTGATGTCCACGTTTTGTCCCCTCCAGATCCTCATTGCCACCCTCCGAGTGGCCTTGCCCAGTGTCATGCGTTTCTGCTGCTGCGTGGCTGTCATCTACCTAGGCTACTGTTTCTGTGGCTGGATAGTATTGGGGCCATACCATATGAAGGTGCTTGGGACATCTGGTGTGGTTCTCAGCAAGGGAATGAGGACTGGGCCCTGTCCTGGTGGGAGGGTTTTTTGGGTGGCAGTTCTGTGCCTCTGAGCCTGGCTTAGGGTCTGGGACTTTTGCAGAAGATAAAAGGGAGAAATAGAACAGTTGGAAGAAGAGAGGGCCCTTTAGACTTGTCTACTTTGGAACTGCCCCCCCCCTTCTTCCGCCCTGACTCTGGTCTTTGGTCTCTTCCAGTTCCGTTCCCTCTCTATGGTGTCCGAGTGCCTGTTCTCACTCATCAATGGGGATGACATGTTTGTGACTTTTGCGGCCATGCAAGCACACAGTGGCCTGGTCTGGCTTTTCTCCCAGCTCTATCTCTACTCCTTCATCAGCCTCTTCATATACATGGTTCTCAGTCTCTTCATTGCTCTCATCACTGGCTCCTATGAGACTATCAAGGTAGGGCCCTTCTGCACTTGGAGTTCTGCCTCAGTCCTCGGCCCCTCCCTCCGTCCTGGTCCCTTCGGCCTCTGGGATGGGGAGGGCCCTGCCCTAGTAGGGGCATCTCATCTCACGTCCGTGTATTTACATATATGCTTATGGGGCACCTACCAGTGACCTGTTCTTGGTCCCGTTCCAAGTTCTGCGCACACCTGCGCGTGCACACAGGCACATACAAACTACGTGCAGTCGAGTGTGAGCCGCCCTACCCTGTGCACACGCGTGTTGGCACCCCCCCACACACACCCTCACGGAGGCCCTTCCTGCGTGTTACAGCAGCACCAGTCGGAGGGTGAGGCCCAGGGCAGCCAGCTGCAGGCCTACATCGCTAAGTGTCAGGACAGCCCCGCTTCCGGCAAATTCCGGCGCGGCAGCGGCACCGCCTGCAGCCTCCTGTGTTGCTGCTGCTCCAGGTACCCCGATCCTGGAGGGGGGTTTGGGGGGGGCGCTCCCCGGGGACCTTTCCTTTCCCTCTTCCCACCCTTGCTTTTCTGCTTCTTTCCAGGGAACCCTTGCAGGAAAACTCCCTGCTCGTGAACTGACCCGCGGAAAAGGCACGCGAGGTTTTTAGCCCCTCGTGGGATTGGACTGGATGCTTCCAGCGGTGTATTTATGGTTTTAGGGTTTGCTTTTAGGAAGTGACTCCTGGGACCGCGGGAACCCCTCCCCCGCAGCGGGACTTCGGTCTCCGAGGCTCGGCCCCTCCCGCCTGGGAGTCCCTCCGCGGGGCGGGGGGCGGGGCCGGGTCGGGGCCGGGCCCTTTTTGTAGCAGGACTGGGCGGCGGGGGGGGGGGGAACAATAAAGGATGAACACGGGACGCCCGCCATGTCTGGTTTTTGAGTCTGCGTCACGGCAGGGGCAGAGATGAGCCTCAGGCGCCCTCTCCGCTAAGGGTGGGGGGCGGGGAGCAGCGGCCTCAGGCTTGGAGGGGTGGGCAGGGGCCCATCTCTCGGCGCTTGAAACGGCCTAGTCTTTGAGGCCATTTTTAACAGGGCCGTGCCCCTCCGAGCAAGCTACGGAGTACGGTGGCCGAGAAGGGGCGGGGCGGAAGCGTAGGTCATCGCAGCGCGCCGGGAGCCGTAATTTAAAGGGGCCGCGCCTTCGCTGCAGCTGCGGTGGTGGAGGGACGGGCGGCGGCGACGCCGCGGAGTTGAGCCGGCTGCGGGCCCTGGTGAGTCCGGGCCCCCGGCGCGAGATCCCGGGGCGGTGTCCCTGGCAGCGGGAGGACTGGGATGATCCCCAGAGTTCATCCCCCACGTCCCTGTCTTGTCCCTTCAGATTCCCTCATTTCCCGCCCTCCCCCAAGTTCCTCATTTTTCCCGGTTCCCTGAGACAGTTTAATTCAACCGAAGCCTTTATGGGGCGCTTGCTATATGCCGACGCTGGGGATGCAAAGACCAGCAAACAGAAGCCGGGAGTCCCCTCTCTCCAGGCAGGAGCCCCCTGTCCTGGGGGGGCACAGAACCTGGCACCACCAAGTACCGGGGGAAGGAGCGGCCGTCAGCGGCTGGCGGAGACCCGGCTCTGGGGAGGCCGGGAGGGGCCTCCCCGGGGAAGGGGGCGGGGGTGAATCCCAGGCCTGGGCGCGGCAGTGGATCTGGATGCCCGTTCAGACCCGCCTGTCCCGGCACCGTCCGGGGCAGGAAGCCCCCCCGGCCCCCGAGGTAGCCGGCGCTGCTCGAACCGTCCCCTGTCTGGTTTAACCGGAGCCTTTGCCACTTCCCGGGGGCCAGGCCGTTCTCCCCGCCCGTGCTTGGAGGTCCTCTCCAGGCCAAGCATCAGCGCTTCAGCCAGTAATGTCCTGTTAGGGCCCCGCGGTGAGCCTGCAAAGACCACGTTAAGAACTCACCGCTTGGGACTTGTGCATGTGGAAGCATAGGCAGAATCAATGCAAGGTAGGGAAGAGGGCTGGGCGCCAGAGGTGCTGCAGAATCTGTGAAAAGGAGGTGATGGAGAGAGGGCATCCCAGGCATGAGGAACGGCCAGTGCAAAGGCGTGGAGACGGGAAGACAAGAGCCTCTTGTGAGGAACAGAGAGAAGACCAGTTGGACTGGTCCGAGGATCTCCTGGGAAGAGGGGCAGGGGCCCAGGTTGTGAGGGGCTGTCAAAGCCAGACAGAGGCGTTGATGCTGTGCCCTTGGGAGGTCCTGGAGTTTGAGCTGGGGAGTGCCACGGTCAGATGTCTGCTTAAGGAGGACGACTTTGGCAGCCGTGTGGCATCCGGGATGGATGAGAATGAACCTTATGCCCTGGTTCCCCTCCTCCAGGTGCTCCTTGCCTTATCAGTGTCCTCAGAATTGTCCTTAGAACTTCACGGAATACTTGATTTGATAACACTTCCCTTGTCTGATGGGCAGAGTGTAGAAGAGCTGTGATTCTTTAGTCCAGGATACCTCTCAGTCCAGCCAGAGATCACATCCGTTTTCACCTGGCGCTCACTGGCCACCAAAGCACCCGTATCTTTTCTCCACAGACCGCTGTGGGGCGGT
This sequence comes from Phascolarctos cinereus, assembly GCF_003287225.1. NCBI lineage: Eukaryota > Metazoa > Chordata > Mammalia > Diprotodontia > Phascolarctidae > Phascolarctos > Phascolarctos cinereus. The sequence goes on along the minus strand of NW_027555847.1, from coordinate 683,615,430 downwards.
GCTTCTGTCACTTTGTGTTTGCAAAGTTCAGTTTTTTGAGCTTAAGTATAAGACTTCACATTTGTTCCTGTTAAGTTTCTTATCATGTTTGACTCTGTTCTAGCTCAGCAAGATTTTTTTAAAAATACTGATTTTTTTCACAAAGAAAAAAGTATATTTAATTATGAGTTTACTGAATCGCAGAGTAAAGGTATTTCAGAGTAGGAACAGACTAAGCGTCTTTCTAATCTGATAGCTGAAAAAGAGTCATCTCCTCTTTACAGTCACAAGTCGTGAAACCTTTGCTCGAAGACTTCCCAAGTGAGAGAGCCTGCTGCTTTCCCAGGCGGCTCGTTGAATCCTGATTGTTATCTGTTGTATCAGCGCTCCCTCGATCACCCCTTCCAGCTTGGGGTTATTGTCAAACTTTGTAGGCGTGCCGATGATGTTTTCACACAAGTCATTGATGATTGCCAGAAGCAGAATCATTGATCCACTCTGCTTGGAGCCCTTCTGCCAAGAGGACATTGAACCATTAATGACTGCTCTTCAGTTTAGGCCTTTCAGCCGGTTCCAGATCTGCTTCCTTGTGCTGTCATTTAGCCCATACCTCTCTCTTTTTTCCCACCAGAACAGTATGAGAGTCTTTATGAAATGCTCTGCAAACATTTAGGTCAACTCTATCTGTATCATTCCACTGACCTACCAGGCTAGTAACGCTGTCAAAAATGGAAATAAGGTTTGCCTGACTTGAACTCTTCTTGATCAAAGCCATGTTGGCTCTTTGTGATCACCACTTTATTTTCTAGATGTTCACCTTTTAGTAATATATTCTAGAATTTTCCCAAGCCATAGGTTTATGTTTAGGAAACCCTACTCATTCTCTCTCTCTCTCTCTCTTTTTTACATTCACCCTTTGCTAGGTCTGTGACATGTCATCTTCCATATCATTTTTTCCTCCAAGTTGGGCCTGTGATTTAATTGACCTAGGGAACTTCTGGTGAGGACCTTCTACCAGTATGAGTTGGCCTGCTTTGCAGTTTATGACCTTAGAGAATTTCATGGGACACAGGGGGTTAAGTGACAGCCAATTTGTGTCAGAGGAAGTCTTTGAACCCACGTCTTCTTGATGCCTGCTCATTAACCTGCCCCTCTGGTGTCCTTTGAAGGCCCTGACAATGGGTCTGAAAGTACACATGCCTATTCGTTCATTACCCAAGGAGACAGAGTTCACCTGGGGTGGGTTCCTTGAGGTCCTCAAGGACAGCTGGTGTGCTTTTGCTTTTTCATAGTTATCTAGGGATGTCAGCTCTCTAATAGCCATTTTTGGTCTCGCCCTCCCTCCTACATACTTACCCCCCAAAAAAAATCCACAAAAGAGAGGATAAGGGGTTTGGTGGCTGTGTGAGCAGAGAAGAAGGTATGAATTTGAGAAAGGATGTGGAAATAGAATCAACAAAAACACAACAACTGGTAAGAGACTAAGATGATTCCGCTTGTGAACCTGAGCGACGTGAGAGATGGTGGTAAATTAGGGGAATTTGGAGGGTGGGGCCGATGGAGATAACAAGTTCTGTTTTGAACTGGTGAGTTTGAGATTTCTACAGAAGATCCTGGTGGGAATGTCCCGTAGGTAATGAATGGATCGAGTAGGACTGGAGCTCAGACAAGCGATCAGGACAAGATGCGTAGATCTGGGATTTGTCTGGTTAGAGGTGGTCAAATTGAATCTGTGGAAGTGAATGAGATCACTAACAAATTACATATAAAGTATGAAGAAAAACTAGGGCTAGTGCTTTGTGAGGTAACTAACTACATTTAGGAGGTTTGGAACAGGGATTGATGATCCAGAGAAGGGATGGTCAGACAGGCAGGAGGATGTTGTAGAAGAGATTTCTGTCTGGGTACAGGTTGGGTTACATGACCTCTAGTCTGACCTCTAGTTGCAGGTTGCTTCCAACTCTAAGATGCTGTGATTCTATGAGGAGAACCAGGAGAGGAGGGTCATGGAAAAAAAAAAAGGAGGAAGAAAGGGACCAGGAACAGTGCCCCTGGTCCTCTCAACTTCCCTCATCTCATGGTCCCATCTGTCTCTCCAGCCCTCTCAGTCTGCTGAATTCTGCTTCTCAGTTCCTCAGATCCTCAGTCTTCCAGCTCCCCAGGCCTCGTAACACCTAGTTTCTCTGCCTTGTATCCTTCCCTCTAGCTCCCCATTCTGTCCATCTCCTTGGCCCAACCGCCTGACTACCCTTGGTGTCTTAAGCACCTTCAGTCCCTCCTAGCCATCGTTAAGTCCTGGAGCTTTCCTAGCCCCTTTCTGAGAATCCTAGAATATCAAAATTGTATGTTGACCTCCCAAAGCCCTGTAGTCCAACTGGTATTCAAACGAGAATTCCCTCTATGAAACCGTTGACAAGTGGTCCCCAAATCTCTATTTGGCACGACCTCAAGGGAGGGGGAATCTACCATTTCCAAAAGCAGACTCTTTTTAAAAGCAGACTCTCTTTTGTGACCGCTCTGCTGGTTGAACGTCTCCATGTGCCAGGCACAGGGCACTGTGCTAAGCACTGTAGATACAAAGAAAAGCAGCAGCAGCTCCTAGTCTAATGGTGGAGACAATAGGTAAACAGCTATGTACAAATAAGACCTCTACAGATACACCGGACGTAATCAGTGCAGTGAAGGCACCAGCGTTGAGGGCAGTCCAGAAAGTCTTCTTGTAAAGTGGCACCTGAAGGAAGCCAGAAGGCTGAGATGAGGAGGGAGGCTTTGTTTATTTTATTCATTCATTTGTTCTAGGCTTTATTTGAAGCCCCAAACCTGCCTCTTGTCCACTTCTTCCCGTTCCCACCCTCCTTCTACAACAGCCCTTTAAATAGTGTCCCCCAAGATTTCCCTTTCTGGACTGAACATCCATTGTTACTTTAGCCAGTCCTCATGTGGCGTGCCCTCTGGTCTTGTCACCGTCCTGGTCATCCTCCTCTTAACCCAGCCTAGCTTATCGATGATCCGTCCTAAAGTGTGGGCCTCCCACCTTAGGACCATGCACAGTACAACAGGATCATCATTTTGCTCCTGAGAGCCACCATCTCCCTCCCTGCTGCCTAAGATTCATTAGCTTTTTGCTGTCAGGTCTCTGTTGAAGCATTTGGGTTGATGAGTTAGTGCCATGTCCATTTGCTTCTGTCCTTTAGACAGGAATCATTTGTGTTTGCATCCTGTCAATGTTATTCCTAGTCACTTCCCATTGCTTTCAGGCCGATTTCCCTCATAGCATTTGTATTCTGGAGGAACCTGCTTGTCCTTCTCTGACCTCTTGGAAAGCCGCTGTCTCCAAGTCTAGGCTGCCTGTTCTGCTTTACCCTCCTTTTCCTCCTCAGACATAAACTGCAAGCTGGAACAGGTCTGGTGCTTCTTTAGCAACTGGTTCATCTTGTTAGGTCGGTCAGGGCCATTATAGTAATTCCTCCTTTTGATTCCTTTACTTTTTGAAGAATGAAATTATCATTAGGACAAGTGAAGAATTTGTCAGCTGCCCGGCTTTTGGCAAAGAGGGCAAATGTGTGGATGGTTGCAATCCAACCCCTCGCCATCATGACGCCATTTCTGGGGCCCATCTGTGATGGGTTTCCTGAGTTCCTGGGCAGCGGGACCCAGTGACAATATTGCTTTCTTGTCTCTCCTTTGATCTTCACCCATCTGTTCTCCACCATGTTTCTCCATTCTGTCTCCTGAATTTCCTCACACTGAGCTCATCTTCTTAATATAGATTGCTATTTCCACACCCCTTTTCATCTGTTTTTTAATTGTTCTTTTGAATAAGTGATCAACCAGGTAACCCAGTGGAGAGAAAGTGGACTTGAATTCAGGAAGACCCAAATAGGAGGCCTGCCTCAGACACTGCCTAGTTGTGTGACCCTGGATGAGTCACTTGCTACCTTTCACCTCATTTTCCTCATCTGTAAAATGGAAATACTAATAACACCTTCTTCACAGAGTTGTGAAGATCAGTCAAATAAGTTAACACATGTAAAGTCATTTGCAAACCTTAAAGGGCCGTAGAAATGCTAGCTATGATGACTGTTGGATTATGCCCTTCAAGAAGCATGTTCTGTTGTTCTTCAGAAACATCCCAGTGGTCCTCAGTGACCCCAGTATTGCCCCAGTGCTTCCCTGTAATGGTCTAATGTCTCCCAGGATCCACCAGTGACCCCTGTTTACATCCTAGTGTCTGTCAGTGATATTCCAGTGTCCCCCAGTAATTTGCTTGGGTTGTCTTCCTGACAAGGGGAAGGGGAAAGGGGCGGAGCCCTACAAAGGGTGGGGGTTGGGTACAAGCTAGGGCGGAGGCCAGATTGTTCTTCACCTGAGGCCGCCTCTTCGCTGGGGAAGGAGGGGTGTGTGTGTGTTGTGCTGGTTTTTCTTGTGACGGGTCAGGATTGGGGTAAAATATAAACTATATAAAATGTAGAAAGAGTCTCCTATGGCCTCTCTCCTGGAGGGCTAGCCTGCTTGTTGGGGAGAGCAGGAGAGGCTAGTTGGGGTTCTGGCCCCGGTGGAATTTTCCCCCATGTTTCTGTGAAGCTCTGGGCTCTGGGAATTTTCCACAGCCGTCCTGGGGCTGTCCTGGGGTGGATCAGAAGAAGTGTGGGGCTGGGAGGAAGTGACTTCTTACCTCAGCCCTGTAGCAGTGTCATCCTGTGCCCCTTTGTTCCTCGTGGGCCTCGAGAGCTGGGGATGTCTGGAAGGAGCAGTGTTGGGAGGTTGAGTGCCAGGGTTCCTTTTCCTTCCTCCAATTTCCTTGCCTCCATTGTCCTGTGTTCTAGGAGAGGGAAATGTCTTAGGGTGATTAGAGATCTTAGAGCAGGCCCCTAGCTGCTAGGACTAGTGGAGGGGTGGGAGGAGTGTAGGGTAACTTGAATTGCAGCTGAGACAGATTCACGCATGTGCTGGCGTGTTGCCTCTGGTTTCTAGGACTCGTATTGGGCAGCCCCACCCTCCGTTTAACTTGCTTGGCCTTTGTCCTCACCCTCCCCATCCACACATCCTGGGGCTGCTCCTCTAGCTATGTGTCAGGGCTTAGGGCAGCCATGGGGGGCCAGCCCCAGCTTCCCCGTCTCACCTGTCCTGTCCCCTGGACTCCCAGGGCCCCACAGGGCCACAGCCGGGCCTCAGAGGCAGCCCCAGAGCCAGCTGCAGACATGGGCCAGAATGAATCTGAGCTGCCCCAGCCCCCGCCCCAGGTAGGTGGTTTGGTGGACTTGGAGGATTTGGGGGGACGAGGGCAGGTGTTTATCATTGCCCTCCTGGCTGTGGGGTGGCTCCTGGGCACGGGAAGAGGCTCAGGCTGTCTTCCCCCAGGATCTGTCCCTGCTCTGCCCTCCAGGATGCGGCGCTGACAGACATGCTACCCAATATCAAGCTGCTGGTGGAGGACCCACTGCAGACCAGCCTGGTGAGTCTGACAGCTCCAAGGCGTCAGTGGCCCTGACTCCCAAGTACACTGCTCCTAGCCGGCCTCAGTAGGAACTACAGCTTCCAGCATGCCTGGCTCCCTTCAGTCTGGCTCTGCTGGGGATTCGAAGTCTTGGCTGCTTGAACTCTGGTGCAGGGGCCTGGAAGCAAATGAACAGAAGTACAGAGCTGGCAAGGTCCTCAAAGACCATCTTCTCTCAGAGGGAAGTGGGATCGTCAGTGTTATTGATCAGCCAGCCAGGTTTCACAGAGCCTCCTTTGGGGTGACTGTTAGCCAGCTGTGCCATAGGAGTGATGGAGTCCTCTGGGTTAGCATGTGTCCAGAGAGAGTCAGGGTGGCCCCAGCCCTCAGTGAACTCAATCTGGTGGGAGAGTGAGCCTCGTGAGAATGAGGGGAACCCCACTAATGCCACGTGGGGGTGGTAGGTGCTGAATTGGTCCATGTTGAAGATCCTTGTGGGCTGGGTTGGTGATGGAAGGCTCTGAGAGGGAGGTGAGGCTAGCTGAGCCTTGAAGCCCAGAAGAGATTTGGATAGCTACAGAAGAGAGAGTTTGCAAGGTGAAGGGTGTTATGGAGATGGAGTGAGTAGGGGAGGGTTCTTGTTGGCAAAGGTCTCTGAGGGTGAACTGTTTCGTTCCTCTCCTGCTCCCCTTCCCTGGAATCTTGTGGTGTGACTGGACAGCTGGTGTTTCTCTTTGCAGGTGATGGGAATGATGATTGGTATAGGGGCCGCCGTGCTACTCATGGCCACCCTCATCCTCGTACTGGTCCGGAGACTGCGTGCAAAGAGTGAGGCTACCTCCCAGGGTTCTCTCGGGGCAGCAGGAGTTGGGGCCCTCTGTTGGCATCTCCGGGGGCAGAAGGAGCGGAGGGGCTGGGCACGTGTGGGATGTGGGCTGGAGTTCTGAGAGACCCTGGGCTGAGCCCTTTGGATGGGCTATGGACCTCATGGAGAGAGTGTGGGGTCACTGTGGGTCTGTGCTTGTACTTCCCAGAGGTTCAGGCCCAGGAGACTCCCAAGTATCGATTCCGCAAGAGGGACAAGGTCCTTTTCTATGGACGCAAGATCATGCGCAAGGTTTGAGCCTTCCCTGTGCGTTCTGCCCTTCCTGAAGTCCACTCACTGCCCTCTTGTCTCTTCTCCTCCCTCCTTCCTTGCTTTCTCTCCCTTCCTGCTGGTCTGGCCTGGTGGGAGGGCGTATGGATACTTAGGGCCTACTGACAGACCCCTTCCCTGCTTCAGGTCTCTCAGTCCACCTCCTCCCTGGTGGACACCACGATCTCCACAGCCTCTCGGCCCCGAATGAAGAAGAAACTCAAGATGCTGAACATTGCCAAGAAGTAAGGATTCCCTCTCTCCCCACGAGCCCAGGCCTCCTGGGGCAGGGTGGGGAGTGGAGGGTGGGGGGGCTGTTCTGGTCTGTCATCCCTCAACACGTGATGCCTGCACCCCCAGGATCCTTCGGATCCAGAAAGAGACGCCGACCCTGCAGCGAAAAGAGCCTCCTCCCTCTGTGTTGGAGGCCGACCTCACTGAGTTTGATGTGGCCAATTCGCACCTACCCTCCGAGGTGCTCTACATGCTGAAGAATGTGCGGTGAGTGGGGTTGGGGAGGCGGGTCGGGGCTCAGAGCTGGGGGCTGCTCTGACACCCCCCCCTCCACAGGGTGCTTGGCCACTTTGAGAAGCCGCTGTTCCTGGAGCTCTGTCGCCACATGGTGTTCCAGCGGCTGAGCCAGGGTGACTATGTGTTCCGCCCAGGCCAACCAGACGCCAGCATCTACGTGGTCCAGGATGGGCAGCTGGAGCTCTGTCTCCCAGGCCCCGTGAGCAGGGCTGGTCAGAGTGGGGGAGGTGACCGGGAGACAAGGGCAGTGGTTGTGGGATGGTGGGTATCGGTGTTAGAGGGTCAGGGAAGAGGGGCCATCAGGGGCTCAGTGGGTCGGGGTCAGTGGTCAAGTGTTGGCATTTGGAGGCTAGCAGCTATCATTTTCTAGGATGGGAAGGAGTGTGTGGTGAAGGAGGTCTTCCCTGGGGACAGTGTCAACAGCCTGCTGAGCATCCTCGATGTCATCACGGTGAGTTCTAGGGGCTCAGAGGGGAAGGAAGCTGGCCCGGAGGGTGTGCCCGCCTTCCTCACTCCCTTACCTCTCCCTGCAGGGTCACCAGCGGCCGTACAGGACGGTCTCCGCCCGGGCTTCCCGAGACTCTACCGTGTTACGGCTGCCGGTCGAAGCCTTCTCTGCTGTCTTTGCAAAGTACCCCGAGAGCCTCGTGCGAGTTGTGCAGGTCTGTTCCTTCTCCCCGAGGCCTTCCGGGGCTTGAGAGCGGCTCCCTTCCTACTTTGGGGCCCCTCATTGCCCCCTTCTCAGTCCCTGTCTGAGGGCCCTGACACTGGTTCTGTTGCTTATCTGCAGATCATCATGGTTCGACTGCAGCGAGTGACGTTCTTGGCTCTTCACAACTACCTGGGCCTGACCAATGAGCTCTTCAGTCATGTGAGTGATGAGAGGGATGAGGGGGAGCTGCTGTGGGACCAAGCTTGGGCAGGGTTGTTTCTGAAAGGAGCATTTCCGCACACCCTCAGGAGATGCAGCCTCTGCGCCTGTTCCCGAGCCCTGGCCTCCCAACCCGAACCAGCCCCGTTAGGGGTCCCAAACGTGTCATCGGTGCCTCTACCGCTGAAGAACCCCGGGATCCTCTTGCCCGGCCCCTGGACCCTACCGGAGCCCCCCTTCCTGGCCCCCCAGGTTCCTTTCCGTACTCTCCTAGCCTGAATTCCTGGTGGGCTCTCAGTATACCTTGTGTGTACACCTAGCCTTCTGTTCCCACTGTGGCCTTTCTGATTGGCTTTCCAATTCCCCCCCCCCCACCGCCGTTTCCCCCAGTGGTGGCTGGAGGTCAAGGCAGCCTGTGTCCCAAGCTGGAAGGAATTTGTTGTGATGCCCCTCACTCTACCTGCTCCTTCTAGAACCCTCCACCTGTTCTGGCCTGTACTTCCTTGATTCCCCAGACATAGGTACAGATATGGTAGAGTTGCAGAGGAGGGGCCGTCAGGGTTGACCACACCTCCTTCCCTCTCCAGGGGATCCTGTGAAGCCCCCGGCCTCTCTGGAGCCCCCTCCTGCCCCCCTGCTGAGTAGGTGTATCTCCATGCCTGTGGACATCTCTGGTAAGGGTCAAGGAAGAGGAGAAGATCTGGATAGGGATGGGGGACTGACCCCAAGGCCTCCCTTCTTCCATCCCTTTCCAGGGCTGCAGCGGGGTCCACGTTCTGATTTTGACATGGCCTATGAGCGAGGCCGGATTTCTGTGTCTCTTCAGGAGGAGAGCTCAGGGAGCCCACTACCCAACATGCCCCGGGTGAGGCCCTACCTCCATCTTTGCTCCAACCCCCAAGCCCACCTGAGGCTTTACGCTTTTGTCCAGGCAGCTAGGTCTAAGCAGTCTTCTCTGAGTTTGTGAGGCTGCGTGTGTAGAATGTTGTTGGGGGGAGGGAAGTCTGAGCTGGGGGCTCCCTGACTTCCTGGTTCCACCCAGTCAATGTCTCAGGAGCCTCGGGAACAGCCGGCGGGGGCCTGTGAGTACAGCTTTTGTGAAGATGAGTCAGCTGGGGGTGACTGCCCCTTTGGGCCCTACCAAGGCCGTCAGACCAGTAGCATCATTGAGGCGGCCAAGCGGGAGCTGGTGAAGCTGATGAAGATTGAGGTAGGCAGAGAGGGGAGAAGAGGCAAGGAGGTTTGAAGGAAGGCCATGGGACCCCATCCTGAAAACCCTCTTGTCCTTCCCTGTTCCAGGACCCCACGCTGCTGAATAGCCGAGTGCTGCTACATCATGCCAAGGCTGGCACGGTCATTGCCCGCCAGGGTGACCAGGTGAGCCCTAGCCTGGCCTTCCTCTCCTCTCCTCCCATCACAGGTCTGTCCCTTAGTGATTTCTGTAACATTTTTCAGCTCCTCAAGCCCAGATGCTGGGGCTTGTCTCCCCTTTGATCTTCCTGCAGCCCCTCCCCAGGGAGACAGGGAGGACGCTGGTTTTTCCAGGAGACATTAGAAAGATAGTAGCCTGACTTCAGCCATGAGCCCCTGTTCAAAGTGGTTCTCATTCATCATCTCCCAGGGTCCCCATTCTTATCCCATGGCCTGGTGCTGGCCCAGGTGCTGACACTGCTGACCACTTGGGATCCAGCAGCTCGCCTTCCTGCATCGTCAGGATGCAGGCACTGACAAGCACCTAATTCTTACTGGGAGGCCACAGAAAAGCAAAAAGACAGACAATACAAAAAGGGAGAGTGGTGCCTGCATTCTTCCTGCTTTGCCGCCTTTGTTGGCTTGGCTCAAGGAAGCTCGTCAGTGTAAGTGCACCATCCAGTGCTGAGGACAGCCCACCCTCAGGGGGCACCCTTTCTTTTTGGGCAGTTTTGTCATCTGTGGGAACATGGGAGGGTCCCCTCAGTGTCCTTCCTCCACATCAGGGCTTCTCAATCTTTTTTGCATATCATCAGCCTTAGAATGAGGTTCTTAAGTATGGAAAATAAGATACATAGGATTACAAAGGAAACCAAATAAGGGCAGCTAGGTGGCGCAATGATAGAGTACCGGCCCTGAAGTCAGGAGGACCTGAGTTCAAATCTGGCCTCAGATCAAACATTTGACACTTACTAGCTGTGTGACCCTGGGCAAGTCACTTAACCCCAATTATCTAAAAAAAAAAAAAACAAACCAAAAAACAAAACAAGGGAAACCAAATGTGCTGAAATATAGTTATCAGAATATTTAAAAAGCTCAGGTTCACAGACTCCAAGTGAGGATACCTGATCTAGATCCTTTGATCTCCCATGGAAGCAAGGGGACGCGAAATGATCCCTCTCTTAAACTGTGACCAGCCTGCCCCCTCTACAGCCAGAATCTTTCTGATAGCATCCTTTGCACAACTCCTCCTGAATGATTCTTTGGTAATATTCTGCAGTCCCTTCATTCTCTTTGTCCTTTGGGTGACCCACAACTTTCATCCTTTAGACATTTGTATTCATTTCATGACTCAGCTATCGAGCATCATTGGAGGAAGAATAATGTTGTTAAAAGATGGGGCCTTATTTCAGAGAGACGCTTGAAGCCTTTTAAAACACTCGGTGATTTCTCTCCAATTCTCTTCTGGGCCCGGTTCCACGGCTGTGTGAGATCTAGCCACCGTGGGGCCTGCTCTCTGGGCTGTCCATCCTGTGTGTCTATCTCACAGTCTGAACAGTGGGTGTTCTCTTTTTGTCCATCTGGGTTTTTGTGTGAGGAAAATTAAGCTGAGCTCTTTCTTCTGAGTGATAACAGACCTGCTGAGGGAGAGGCAGTGTTTCTAGGGCTTGATGCACTTGGCATGAGGACCTCTGCAGACAAGAGCCCTCAGTATAGGTCACAAAGCCGATGCAGCAGCCACAGGGAAGAGTGACCAACCGAGGCATTGGCTATATGGACCCCTGAACAGTCCCTTTCTCCTAAAAGCAAAACTGTTGGTCAATTCTTAAATTGTCTTGCTGCTGTGTTCAGAGGAAGCAGTGATGGGAGGTATTGTCCTCGATTTCATCTTGGCCCACGATGGGGAGGGTTGGTGAAAGTGACAGGAGTCTTAGGAAGCAGTGCCCCCCCCATTTTAGAGTTCATATTATATGGGGGGGTGGGACAGAGTCTCACATGTCCCCTGAAATCTAGACAAATGGATTTCAGAAAGGTCAGAGTAAAGATACGTCTCCTCCCATGGTCTGAAGTGCTAAAAACAAAGTCTACCGAGGGATGGGAGACTCTCAAGAAGGAAATTCTGATGACCTAATCATCAATCATTCTGCTGGGAAAGCAAAGGGAGAGAGGAGCATCTCAAGGGAGCAGTGTGTTTTTTCCGAGAGCTCTCTGTTGAGGTAGATTTTAAAATGAAGCAAGTGAGGGCACATAACTGAGGCCAAGTAGGCCTTGAAAGGGGGATCATATGAGAAGAGCATCAGGCTGCATGAATTAAAGCTTTCAATAAATGGAGGCCTTGTTTAGATGCTTCAAGGGCAGGAAAAGACAAGGAAGAGAGAAGCTTGTTACTGAGGCTGGCTGGTGCAACAGTGATGAATGCAGAATGAATAGAACCTCTATTAACTATTTTACTTCAGTCTTCCCTATTAAGGAAAATGATCTTCTAACTAGAAAGCACAGAAAAACATGGTTAAGGGGAGACTAAAGCCTAAGAGGTTACTGAGTTTGTGGGGCACCAGCTTTATGTCCACACAGCAGTCCTTGGAAGTAGGAACGGGAAGAAATCTTGCCAGGCAGACAAGAATCTCATGAGCCTGCTCTTGAACCCTCCCCATTGAAGAAGAAAGAAAAAGAAAACCCTTGTCACCAATAAGCACTAATTCTGCATAGGCTGTGTCCAAAAATGTATGTCTTGTTCTGCCCTTTAAGTCCATCTGCTCTGTCAGGAGGTGAGTAACGTATTTTGAGTCCTCAGGAAACCCAGCTGGTCATTTCGTCGATCAGAGTTCTTGAGTCTTTCAGAGTTGTTTGGCTTCACAGTGTTGTTATTGTGAAAATTGTTCTCCTGGTTCTGCTCCCTTTGCTCTTCTTCAGTTCATTCAGGTCTTCCCAGGACTCTCTGAAACCATCCCCTTCATCATTTTTTATAGCAAGATAGTATTCAGGTACCATAATTTGTTCAGCCATTTCCCAGTTGATGGGCACAATCTCAGTTTCCAATTCTTTGCCATTGAAAAAAGAGCTGCTATATCTGTCTTGGTACGTATGGGTCCTTTTCCTGTTTCTTTAATCTCTTTGGAGTCTAGACTAGGTAGTGGTACTGCTGGGCCAGAGGGTACACAGTTTTGCCAGCTCCATCTCAGTGAATGTGTTCCTGATGCCAGTGTTTGACCTGAAAGTACATACACACAGTCTCTCTCGATCTCTCTCTCCCCCTCCCCCTCCCCCTCTCTCTACCTCCCTCCCTCTCTCTACCTGAGGAAGAGGGGTCCCAGATGCTGAAGGCAGGGAATTTCTGTTCACAGAGTTCTCTCTGAACATTCCATCTGTGAAACTGCTGGGTTCCTGTTCTTCCATAACTTTTCTCAGGCTGAACTATGGAGTTGGGTAAGATCACCAAGGCTAGAGAAGCTTCTGCTGTTCTTCTGGGCTCAATATCACTGTCTCCCTTGGGGGGCAGTAGTGGGTGAGAACGTGCCGTGGTTGGGCTGCATTCCTTCCGCTGTCTTGGTCTCTGCATGACTGAAAGTCCGTTTTGTAGATGGTGATTGCAGAGTAGTTATGCCTTTAGCCAAGTGGATGTGGACTCACTTTATCAAGATGAATTGACTTGGACATCTCCTCCTGTTAGGTGTGTTCTGAAGGGAAAAGGGTGGGTTTCAGAAACTACTGGCCAATGAGCTTTGATCTCTAGGAATAATTCTAAGATAAGTAATTAAACCGGTGAGTTGTGATCACTTAGAAAGGGAAATAATGATTCCTGAGAGTCACCATGGGTTCATCTAGAGCCGGTTATGCCACACTAACCTCATTTCCCTTTTTGGGCAGGGTTACTGAACTGGTAGAGCAGGGGATTATTGGCATCATTCATGCATTTGTGTTACAGCAGGAGGTTTTATAAAGTTTCCTGTGATATGCTTGTGCACCAAATGGGTAGCTATGGCTAGGGAGAATGTTCAAAGTTTGCTGAATTACTGGATCAAAAGAATGTTAATTAATAGGTCAGTGCCAGTCTGGAGGGAAGTCCCTAGTGATGGCCGCAGGACTCTCTCCTAGATCCTTGGAACATTTTTATTGGGGACTCAAATGAAGGCTTAGCCAGCATGCTTAACAAATTTGTGATGGATTAAAAATTGGCAGGGATATAAGTATAGTGCAGGGGTGTGGAACCTGCAGCCTCGAGGCCACATGTGGCCTTCCAGGCCCTCGCGTGTGGTCCTTTAACTGAATCCAAACTTCACAGAACAAATATCCTTAATAAAAAGATTTGTTCTGTAAAACTTGGATTCAGTCAAAAGGCTGTACTCAAGGACGTAGAAGGCCACACATGGCCTCAAGGCCGCAGGTTCCCCACCCTTGGTGTAGCGAATGGAATGCTAGACTTGGAGCCAGGAAGACCTTAGTTCAGATCCTGCTTCTGACACTCTGTGTGACCCTAGGAGAATTACAGCCTTCTCCTCAACCTCTTTGTCTATAGAATGAGGATAGTGTTACCTAGAATGCCCATGTCATGGGTTGTTTTAAGCTTTATGAGATAAAGGGCATGTAAAGTGCTTTAAAAACTTGAAAGTTCAACATAAATGTCTCTTATTCTCTTATTAGATGACAGGGTTGTAAGCTTGACAACTAAAATGATAGACCAGATTTCAAACCAGAATCTAATTAGGTGAAATTGAATTTGTTGTTCAGTTGTGTTTGTTTCTTCTGTGATGCCATGGACAAAGATAGCATGCCAGGCCCTTCTTTCTGTCCTTCCCTCTCTCTCCAAGTCTATCCATGCTGGTGTCTGTTGCCTCCATGACACTATCTATCCATCTCACCCTCTGCCATCCCCTTCTTCTTTTGAATAGGGGTTAATATAAAATCTTTCTGTCTGGTCAGAAAGGCCAGTTTTGCCTAATTGATTGTCTAAATATAGGATAGGAGAGACTCGGCTAGTCCATTCATGTGAAAAGTACCTAGGACTTTTATTTTGTTTTATTCTTGACCTAAGACTTTTAATGGGTCATCAGTCACCAGTTACAGGGCAGCTAAAAAGCTAATGTGATTTTAGGCTGCATTTATGCAGGAGTCTGGGCTCTAAAACAAGGGTGAGGGCAGTCTCATGAAGCTCTGCCCTGCCCAGATCATAAAAATTGGAGCGTTAAATTACATTCTGGGAACTTCATTTTAGGAAAGGCGTCGACAAGCTGGGCAGTGAGGATGCAGGAAGGAGATTCAGAGCCTTGGCCTAGGGATGAGAAGACTGTATTGGATTTGAAGACTATAACTCAAATCTAAAGGAGTTCCATGTAGGAAAAGAATTAAATTTGTTCTGTATCACTTGGGACCAATGGGTAGAAGTTACAGGAAGACAGATATCTGCTGAATTAAAAAAAATTATAGCTGTGCTTTTAATAGTGCTTTAAGGTTTGCAAATCTCTGTATGTTATTCTATTTACTCCTCATAGCTCTGTGAGGTAAATACTATAGATAGTATCATGCCCATTTTGTAGATGAGAAAATCAGTTTAGAGGAGGTAATTGAGTTGTCCATGTTACCCTGCTCGTGTTAGAGGTGAGATTCAAATCCGGGTCTTTCCTGACTCGATGTCTTGAGTTCTTTCCATTACGTGATTCCACCTTTCACAGGAGAATCAATTTCCCAACAATTAGAGCCATTCTGCAGTGGAATGAACTGCCTTGGGTCCTAGCCAGCTTCTTGGTCGGCCTTCTCAGTGTTCAGGAGGTGGGCATCTGCTCTCTCTCTCTCTCTCTCTCTCTCTCTCTCTCTCTCTCTCTCTCTCTCTGTGTCTCTCTCTTTCTCTCTTACCAAGGAGAATTGGTAGGAGGAGCTCACTGTCCCTTCTGTGGTGCTGAAGACCTCACAGGCAGTCTTGTTGGGGCTTCAGCGGCCCTCAGCATAAGCCAGGGGACTGGCGTAACCAGCAGAGGAAATGTCTTCAAGTGGCCAGCCGTGGGCTTCTGCTTTTCCTGTTAGTACAC
Source organism: Phascolarctos cinereus (assembly GCF_003287225.1). NCBI lineage: Eukaryota > Metazoa > Chordata > Mammalia > Diprotodontia > Phascolarctidae > Phascolarctos > Phascolarctos cinereus. Next base: position 683,600,263 of record NW_027555847.1, on the reverse strand, counting down.
TTTGAGTCTCTGGCAGCTCGGGCCCATCCTGACCTGGCCTTAGCCTCTTGTCAGCTCTTCTTGGCCCTAGCCCTGGTCATGGCTAGCTCCTGTCAATCCCTGCCTCTGGCACTTAGCGAGAAGGCCCAGGTCTTCTCACTGGTTTAAGCCCTGTTGGCATTCACTAGGCATCTGTCTTCACCTTAGGATCATTTGATTTAAGACTAGAGAGGGACTTGAGAGGTTTTCTAGTCCATCTCCTTCATTTTACAGATGTTGAGACTGAGGCCTGGAGAGGTTAAAGAACTCACCTAAAGTCACATAGGCAGCAAGTGGTTGAAATAGGATTTGAACCCAGGTCCTTTAGCTTCAGACATAACCCTCTTTCCACTCCACCCCCTTGAGGGACCTTCGTGTCCTCCCACACCATTGGTTTTAGGCTGCCTTCCCTGACTTTGAAGTAGACTCGATCACCTCTCACTTCACTTCCTTCGGTGGCTAGGTGTCATAGGGGATGGAATACTGGCCTTGGAGTCAGGAAAAGCTGCATTCAAATCCTGTCTCACACACTTACTAGTTGTGTGACCCTGGGCAAGTCATCACCCATCAGCCTCAGTTTCCCCCTCTTTAAGGGATATAATACCTACTTTACAATGTTGTGAGGCCCAGATGAAGTTATATATGTAAAGTGTTTTTGTAATTGTAAGTCCTGTTTATTGTTTAATATTATTATTATTTCTAACCTCAGCAAAATCTATGGTGTATGCTACCTGTTTTCTTTCTGATGCAAACATAGTTCCTTTCTGTGTCCTGGTTCTTTTTCTGGGTCTTTAAAAAAATTTGTTCTTGGTCATTTTCTGGTTCTTAGGCTAATTGCGTTCTTCCTTCTTGCTCTGTCAGCAGGAAAGTGACTTAGATTCAGCTTCAGGTGGCCCCACCAAGAGACTGCTGTCTTGTCTCTCTTCAGGAGATCTGCTTTTCACCTTGTCTTGTCCCCACCCCAAAAAGATGGGCCCTTCTTTCCGTGCTAGACCTCATGTCTTCCTCATTCCCATCTGTTTCTATCAATTGATGCTTTGTTTTGAGGGAGATTTGATGGACACGACTAAGTCTGAAGAGCAAAGTTTTAGAATTGGCAGGAGCCTAAGATATCATCCAGTCTAACCCTCTTATTTTACAAATGAGGAGACAGACTGAGGCCCAGAAAAGTGAAGGAATTTGTTCTAGTAGAATTGGGATTTGAGCCTGGGCCCCCTGCCTCTCAGGTCCTTTTACCCTTCTCTGTGGTCACGGCCATGCAGCCACACCCCCATTCCCAGGTGTTTAGGTCAGTGGCCACTTCAGCCTGAGGGCCTTTCAGGGTCATGTGGAAGCTGCCCCCCCAAAAGGAGGCATCTTTCCAACCTCACACTCCTTCTCTCCCTCCCTCCTGGCTCTGCCCCTAGGATGCCAGCCTGCACTTTGTGCTCTGGGGCTGTTTGCACGTGTACCAGCGCATGATCGACAAGGCGGAAGACGTGTGTCTGTTTGTAGCCCAGCCTGGAGAGCTGGTGGGTCAGCTGGCTGTGCTGACGGGGGAGCCGCTCATCTTCACCCTGCGGGCACAGCGGGACTGCACTTTCCTGCGTATTTCCAAGTCGGGCTTCTATGAGTGAGTATGGACGCCCAGGCTGGCCAAGCAGGGCTGGGGGAGTCTTCAGGGAGAGGTGAGGAGGGACCAGCAGGGTCTCCATGCTGCCCTGTTTTCCTCTTCCCATCCCAGGATCATGCGGGAGCAGCCGAGTGTGGTTCTGAGTGCTGCCCACACTGTGGCTGCCCGCATGTCACCATTTGTACGCCAGATGGACTTTGCAATTGACTGGACGTCTGTGGAGGCTGGACGCGCCCTCTATAGGTAATGGGACCTAATCCCTGGAACCTTAAACCTAGGTATCCTCCCGCTTTGTGACCCACTTCCCCATCCACATTCCCTCTGATTAGAGGCCCCAAATCCTGGAATCCTTCAACTCCGATCTCCCAGTTTCAGGCTATTTATTAGCCCAGCTTTTCCCAAAGGTCCCTGTGATGGATGGTTCTTTGTGTGTTCCTCTCCCCCTCCCTCCACCCTTTCATGAATCCCCGTGTTCTCCCAGCCCCACCCTGGTTTTATCATTGAAGTTCTCTGGGTGAGAACCAGCCACTTTCTAATCTTCCCCACCCCCTGTGTCCCTATCCTCCAGACAGGGTGACCGCTCAGACTGTACCTACATTGTACTCAATGGGCGCCTGCGCTCTGTCATCCAGAGGGGCAGCGGCAAGAAAGAATTGGTCGGGGAATATGGCCGTGGGGATCTCATCGGGGTGGTGAGCTACCTGTCCAGGACCCAGCCCTGCCTAAGCCTGGCTCTGGATATGCCCCGTTTCCCATCCTGAGTCCCCGTCCTGTCCTTGAGCTTCCTCCAGCTTTAACTTCCCAGTTTACCTTTCCTCTTCCAGCATCCTAACCCCCTTGCTAACGCTTGGGCCCTGCCTGTAGTGATCTAACCCATGTGCCTTTCAGCCTTGTGCCCCCTGGGGGGCAGGCAGCTTACTCCCCTGTCCTGGTTGGACTTAGGTGGAGGCCCTGACCCGGCAGCCCCGGGCCACGACAGTGCATGCAGTGCGGGACACGGAGCTTGCCAAGCTGCCTGAGGGGACCCTGAGCCACATTAAGAGGAGGTACCCGCAGGTATGGGGGCTCTAGGAAGGGACCCAGGGATGGGGAATGGGGATTCCAGGGATCCCTCAGGGTGGAGGATGGCGCCTTTGGGCTCTTAGTTATGAGGTGGAGAATTGGGGTTCCAGGTACTTCTCGGGTGATCTGGCGTCCTCTAGTGAGATGCTCCAGGCCAGAGTGGGTGTGGGTGTGGGGGTTCTTTTGCCTGATGTGACCTCTGGTTCACAACACTCACAGGTTGTGACCCGGCTGATCCACCTGTTGAGCCAGAAGATCCTGGGGAATCTACAGCAGCTGCAGGGACCTTTCCCAGGTAAGGAGTGAAGCTGGGGTGCCCTAGGGCAGCCTGGGGCTGCGGGGTGAGGTCAGCGTCTGTGTGTCCCAGGAGCCCTCGTTGGCCTCTGCTGTCGCTGCCTCTTTTCTCCTCCAGTCCTGGGTCAGACAGCCCCTCATTCCTTGTAGTCACGAGCCCCAGGCCCCCTTCTCTCGCCTCCCTTTGTTGCAGGCCTGGCCTTCGCTTCCCTTACCTCTGCTGCTGCCCAGAGCTATGCAGGGGTTGTCTCTCTGCCCCTCCCTCCCGTTCTCTGGAGCAGCCATGCTTGCAGCTGTTTGGGATGGGGTAGGGGCCAGAGGGACCAGACAGAAAAGAAGAGTCACGGTGACACAGAATTCCTTCCCAAAGACCAGGGTGATACCTCTTAAATTGTCAAGGAGCACGGCCCCAGAGCATCCTCTTTCCCAGCTCTCAGTGGCCATGTCTGCCTACCCTGCCACTCTTCCGTGTCCCCCAGCCTTCCTGTCTCTGAGGGGGTTCTCTCTCTTCCTTGTCCATGCTTCCTTTTGCCCCTGGCCTCCCAGGGAGATTGAGGATCTCCCTAGATGCTCTCAATAGCCTTTGGGGTTCAGACACCTAAAAATCACAGAATGGCAGAATCTTGGATGACATGCAGTCTAGTCCATCCCTACCTGCAGATTGTCTGCTCCCACACTGTCTGGAAATGGTCATCTCAGCTTGCCTAGAAGACTTCTAAGGGGGAAACTCCTGCTGTCCAAGGAAGCCTTTGAGAGTGTTGGACAGCTCTGATTATTAGGAAGGAAGTAAAAGTTGGGCAGCTAGGTGGCGCCATACTGCATAGAGCATTGGTCTGAGAGTCAGGAAGACTCATCTTCGTGAGTTCAAATCTGGCCTCAGACACTTACTAGCTGTGTGACCCTGAGCAAGTCACTTAACCCTGTTGGCCTCAGTTTCCTCATCTGCAAAATGAGCTGGAGGTGGAAATGACAAACCACTCCAGTATCTTTGCAAAGAAAACCCCAAATGGGGTCACAGAGAGTCTGACACAGACATTAAAACAGCTGAACAACAAGTAATAGAGTCTCCCAGGACAGCCCAGGCTCAGTTTTAGGAAGAAGGCACACGTCTTCTCCAACTTAATTCTGTATTTTTAAAAAAAATTAAATATATTTAATTTTTTCCCTAATTGTGTGTTAAAACAATTTGTTAACATTTGTTTTTAGAATTTTGAGTTCCAAATTATCCCTCCTTTCCCCCTTCCCCTTTCCCCTCCTTGAGACGGTAAGCAATCATATATAGGTTATAAATGTGCAGTCATGTAAAACATTTCCATATTAGTCATTTTGTACAAGAAGACTCAAATTTTTAAAAAATGAAAGAAAGTGAAAAATAGCATGCTTCATTCTGTATTCAGACAATATCAGTTCTTTTTCTGGAGACAGATAGGATGCTTCATAATTAGTTCTTTGGGATTGTCTTGGATCATTGTATTGCTGAAAATGGCTAAGTCATTCACAGTTCTTCATTGTACAATATTGCTGTTAGTGGGTACCACTTTCTACTGGTTCTGCTCACCTTTGCTTGGCATCAGTTCATGTAAGTCTTTCCAGGTTTTTCTGGGAGCATCCTGCTTGTCATTCCTTGTAGCACAGTAATATTCCATCACAATCATATACTACAGCTTGTTCAGCCATTCCCCAATTGATGAGCATCCCCTTGATTTCCAGTTCTTAACCACCACAAAAATAGCTGCTATAAATATTTTTGTACATGTAGGTCCTTTCCCCTTTCCTTTGATCTCTTTGGGATACAGACATAGCGGTGATAATTACTGGATCAAAGCGTATGCAGAGGGGCAGCTAGGTGGCGCAGTGGATGGAGCACCAGCTCTGGAGTCAGGAGGACCTGAGTTCAGATCCAGCCTCAGACACTTGACACTTACTAGCTTTATGACCCTGGGCAAGTCACTTAACCCCATTGCCTAGCAAAACAAACAAACAAAAAACAAAATGAAAACAAACAAACAAAAGACAAAATGAAAAAAAAACAAAGGGTATGCAGAGTTTGATAGCCCTTTGGGCATAGTTCCAAATTGCTCTCCAGAATGCTTGGATCAGTTCACAGCTCCACCAGTGGTGCATTAGTGTCCCAGTTTTCCCACATCCCCTCCAACATTCAACATTTTACTTTTCTGCCATATTAGCCAATCCGATGGGTGTGGGAGGTACCTCAGAGTTGTTTTAATTTGCATTTCTCTGATCAGTAGTGATTTAGAGCATTTTTTCATATGACTATGGATAGCTTTGATTTCTTTGTCTGAAAACTGCCTGTTCATGTCCTTTGACCATTTATCAATTCGGGAATGACTTGCATTTATATAAATTAGACTCAGTTCTCTGTATATTTGAGAAATGAGGCCTTTATCAGAGATACTTGTTGCAAATTTCCTCCCTCCCCAATTTTCTGCTTTCCTTTTAATTTTGGTTTCACTGGTTTTATTTGTGCAAAAACTTTTCAATTTAATATAATCAAAATTATCAATTTTACATTTTGTGATGCTCTTTTAATTTTCCTTCCTTTTAAATTCTTCCCTTACCTATAGATCTGATAAATAATGTATTCCATGCTCTCCTAATTTGCTTGTGGTATCACCCTTTATGTGTAAATCATGTACCCTTTTGTTTTGGTTTGGTTTTTTGGGCTAGGCAGTGGGGTTAAGTGGCTTGCCCAGGGTCACACGGCTAGTAAGTGTTATGTGTCTGAGGTCGGATTTGAACTCAGGTCCTCCTGAATCCAGGGCTGATACTCTATCCAGTGCACCACCTAGCTGCCCATATACCTAGTTTTTGTCATAGTATTTTCTAATTTTCTCCACAGTTTTTGTCAAATACTGAATTTTTGTTCCAAAAGCTTGGATCTTTGGGTTTATCGTATGCTAGATTACTATGGTCATTTACTATAATGTAATCTGTACCTAATGTATTCCTTTGATCCCCCACTCTATTTCTTAGGCAGTACCAGATTGTTTTGATAATTACTGCTTTATAATACAATTTTACATCTTATACAGCTAGACCCCTTTCCTTCACTTTTTTTTCATCGAATGCTTTGATATCCTTGACCTTTTGTTCTTCCACATGAATTTCCTTATTATTTTCTCTAGCTCCACAAGATACTTTTTTTGGTAGTTTGATTGGTACGGCACTGAATAAACAGATTAATTTAGGTAGAATTGTCATGTTTGTTATATTGATTTGGCCTACCCATAAGTAATTAATATTTTTCCAGTTGTTTAGATCTGACTTTATTTGTGTGACAAGTGTTTTGTAGTTGTGTCCATATAGTTTCTGGGTTTGTCTTGGCAGATAGACTCCCAGGCATTTTATATTGTCTGCAGTTATTTTACATGGAATTTCTCTTTCTATCTCTTGCTGCTGGACTTTGTTTGTAACATATAGAAATGCTGATGATTTGTGTGGGTTTATTTTGTCTGCTGTAACTTTGCTATAGGTAATTGTTTCAACTGGTTTTTTAGCTGATTCTCTAGGATTCTCTAAGTACACCATCGTATCATCTGCAGTGAGCGATAGTTTTGTTTCCACATTGCTTCTTCTAATTCCTTCAATTTCTTTTTCTTTTCTTATTGTTATAGCTTACATTTCTGGTATAATATTGAATGATAGAGGTGGTAATGGGCATCCTTGCTTCGTCCTGATTGTATTGGGAAGGTTTTCTAGCTTATCGCCGTTACAGATAGTGCTTGCTGATAGCTTTAGATAAGTATTGTTTATCGTTTTAAGGTAAGCGCCATTCATTCCCACGCACTCTAGTGTTCTTAATAGAAGTGGGTGTTGTATTTTGTTGGAGGCCTTTTCTGCATCTGTTGAGATGATCCTGGGATTTCTGTTGGTTTTGGTATTGATATGATCAGTCATGCGGGTAGTCTTTCTAACATTGAACCAGCCTTGCGTTCCCGTTATAAATCCCACCTGGTCACAGTGTATGAGCTTTGTGACTGATTTCTGTGGTCTCCTTGCTAGTACTTTATTTCAGATTTTTGCATCAATATTCATTAGGGAAATTGGTCTAGAATTTTCTTCCCCTATTTTGGCTCTTCCTGATTTAGGTATCAGCATGATATTTGTGTTGTGAAAGGGATTTGGTAGGACTCCTTTGCCTATTTTTTCCAAATAATTTATGTAGTATTGGGATTAATTGTTTTTTAAATGTTTGATAAAATTTGCTTGTGAATCCATCTGTCCCTGGAGATTTTTTCTTCAAAAGTTCATTGATGGTTTGTTTAATTTCTTTTTCTAAGATTGGTTTATTTAAGTATTCTATTTCTTCTGTTAATCTGGGTAATTTATATTTTTGTAGATATTCATCCATTTCATTTAGACTGTCAAATTTATTGGCATATAATTGGGCAAAATATCTCCTAATAGTTGTCTTAATTTCCTCTTCATTGGTGGTGAATTCACCTTTTTCATTTTTGATATTAGTAATTTGGTTTTCTTCTTTCCTTTTCTTAATCGAATTAACCAATGGTTTATCTGTTTTATTGTTTTTTTTTCTTTCATAAAACCAGCTTCTAGTTTTATTTATTAGTTCAATGGTTTTCTTACTTTCAATTTTATTAATCTCTCCTCTGATTTTCAGAATTTCCAATTTGGTGTTTAATTAGGGATTTTTAATTTGTTCTTTTTCTAGTTTTTTTAGTTGTACACTCGGTTCATTGATTTGCTCCTTCTCTGTTTTATTGATGTAAGCAATTACGGTATAAATTTTCCCCTGAGTACCACTCTGGCTGCATCCCATAGATTTTGGTATGTTGTCTCATTGTTATCATTTTCTTTAATGAAATTATCAATTGTTTCTATGATTTGTTCTTTAACCCATTTATTTTTTAGGAATAGATTGTTCAGTTTCCAATTAATTTTTAATCTATTTTTCATTGCCCATTATTGAATATAATTCTTATTGCATTATGATCTGAAAAGGATGCACTTAATATTTTTGCTTTTCTGCATTTGGTTGTGAGGTTTTTATGTCCTAATACATGGCCAATTTTTGTGTAGGTGCCATGCATGTACTGCAGAGAAAAGGTATATTCCTTTCTATTCCCATTCAGTTTTCTCTAGAGATCTATCATATCTAGCTTTTCCAAAATTTTATTCACCTCCTTAACTTCTTTCTTATTTATTTTTTGATTAAATTGTCTAGTTCTGAGAGGGGAAAGTTGAAGTCCCCCACTAGTATAGATTTATTGTCTGTTTCCTCCTGTAACTCATTTAGTTTTTTCAGAAATTTAGGTGCTATACCATTTGGTACATATCCTGTATTTTTAACAGCCTCCCTACTTGGCTGAGAGTTTGGGCAGAATGTCCTAAACAGCCAGGTGTTATAGTGGGCAGAGCCCTAGACTCAGGAAAATCTGATTCTAAATATTGCTTCAGATGTGTGTGATCCTGGCAAGTCACCTCCCTTCTCTGGGCCTCCGTTTCCTCCTCTGTAAAAATGAAGGAGACTAGAGGACCTCCCTGAATCTCTGGTCCTGTGACAGAGACAGTGCTGTCTTGTGCTGTGCTGTGCTGAGGGCCTTTCCTTCCCCTCTGCTCCCCTGCTTCTCCCCTTCCTGAAATCCGAGCTGGCCATGGTAGCCAGCACAGGGCTCCCCCCAACAAGCACCACAGGGGTGCATGTCTTGTGTCCAAGGCTTTTGTGGATGGACTGTTGCCAGCTTCTCTTCTTCTCAGGCTGTCAGTCCTTTCCTTGGGCCCTGCCTGGGCATGACCAGGGCTAGGCTCTGCAGGATTTCAAGGGTGCTCTGGACAGAGTTTCCTGATGTGCTGGATCTGCGTTGGCCAAACAGCTGCAGGCGCTCAGAAGCCTGGTTTTTTTTATCCTTGTTAGTCTGGAAAGGTCAGTGAAGGCAGCATAGGACAGGGGGAAGCACTGGCCTTAGAGCCAGAGGATCTGGGTTCAAATCCAGGTTCTGTTACTATCTGGGTGAGCCTCAGTTTCTTCATCTAGAAGATGGGGGGAAGGAGTTGGACACTGACGAGTGTGTAAGCCTGTAGTGTGACCAGGACTCCCAGGAAGGCCCACGCCTGACCCTGCGAGGTGCACTGAGCTGAGGAGCACTTTGGGTTTGAGTTCTGCTTCTTCTTGCCCCTGACTCTTTGTGTGGCCTTGAGTAAGGCTCTTCTCCTCTCTGGGACTCAGTTTCCCCCCCCCTTATAAAATGAGAATCCCAGCCTAGATGGTCTCTAAGGTTCCTTCTTGCTCTCTCGATCTGTAGGCTTTTTGTCTTTGGCATCTGCCCTTTTGGCACGGTGTCAGTTCAGAGGGAGAATTCTCCTTTCCCACTCTGGAGCTCCACCTTCTCTTCTCTCAGTCCCCAAGACTATCGCTTCGGGACATTAGGAGCCTGGCCTGCCTCGTGTAAGCACAGCCTGAACTCTGACTCTGTGTTTGCAATTAAACACAGCCATTCATTTTTAACCCTGAATGGCTTATCCTCCAGTGGAGTGATACAGGAGCACATCTGAGCCCCAAAGGAAGTGGGTCATCTGAGGCCTTGCTTCTGGGCAGTTGATTACTAGTGATGTGGGAGCGATCTTTCAATGGTAGTTAATAATTTGTATTTTTTTTCCTGAAGGACTTTTTGACCATTCCTTTAACCATTTACCTATTAGAGGATGTCTTATGCTTCTCATCCCTTTTACTACGTGGGAAAACTGGAACTCCCTGAATCACATTCATAGGTGCTTGGTTTTCCCCTGAAATGCATTTAAAATTAGGTTAAAATAAACATAAGCCGTTCATTAATTCGCCATTTTGCTTTGTAGCTACCATGTGTATATGATTTTGTAAAGAGGAGTAGGGGTTCTGAAGATAGGTTGGGGTGATCAAAGAAGACTGTGGAGAGAAGAGAGAGCTTTGGATAAAGACCTTGAATGAGGGATGGCATTGTAGCGAGTGGAGATGTGGGGGAAAGCAAAAGGGAAGGCAGCAGCATCGAAGAACAGGAACGTAACCTTGGTGATGACATCCAGGAGGACCCAGAGAACACTGGTCTGGTGATCCGTGGGAGTAGAGCTGATTGTTGTCATCAGTGTGTGGACTACAGCCACGACGCTCCGCTCCCTTCCATGGATCCCTGTGATGACCTAGGGAGGCAGACACTCAGCAATCAGTCAGTCAGTGAACATTTATTAAGGGCCTACTGTGTGCCAGGCACTGGGCTGAGCTCTGGGGATACAAAGAAGGGCAAAAGATCATCAGTCCCTACTCTAAAGGAGCTCACAACTTAATGGGGGAGACAATATGCTAAGAGCTATGTACAAACAAAATCTGTGCAGGCAAAATTGGACATAATCAGTAGAGCGAGGGCACGAGAATTACAGGGATTAGGGAAAGCTTCCTGTAAAAGGGGAGATTTTAGCTGAGATGTGAAGGGAAGCCAGGAGACAGAAGTGAGGAGGGAGAGAGTTTCAGGTACGGGGGGCAGCTGGTGAAAATGCCCGGAGTTGGGAAATGGAGACTCTTGTTCAAGGACCAGCCAGGAGGCCCACGTCACTGGATCGATGAGTACATTCAGGGTTTGGGAAAAGGGAATGAAAGGAGGAAAGTGTAAAAGGACAGAAAAGGGAGAAAGGGGTCAGGGCTTCAAATGCCAGAGGGTTTTGTATTTGATCTCGCAAGTGATAGGGAGCCCTTGGAGTTTATTGAGTAGGAGCGTGACATGGTCAGACTTTAGGAAGATCCATTTGACAGCTTTGTGGAGAATGGCCTTGGAAATGTCTCATTCCTCACCCTGAGTCCATCCCCATCTCCATCAGGAGGCAGAGGTAACGTGCATCATCATCATCATCAGTCCTCTGGAGACAGGGTTGGTCATTGCATTGATCAGAGTTCTCAACTCTTTCAAAGTTTTTTTTTGTCTTTATGATACGGTTGTTACTGCACGTCTTCTGGTTCTTCTCATTTCACTCTGCCTCAGTTCATACAAGTCAGTGATGACGACTGTAAACAACAAGACTCAGATTGATTGTCCAAAAGCATTGGACAACGTTGGCACTCATTGGTGAGGCTTTCACCAGTTTTTAATAAATGGAAAGCTACAAAAGTGTGAGGCTTCATGTGTAGTCGGTTGAGATCTTGGGTCCACGTGTGAGCTTGCTGGGGGTCTGCAGAATGTATTGAAAGAATAGCAGAATCTTGGGGGGGGGAAGATGACAGTGGAGAGACAAGATTGCCACGTCCAGGCATTTGAAGGGTGGTCATATGCAAGAAGGACTAAACTTACGCTGTTTGGCCCCATCTTGCAGAACCAGGAGCAACCAATTGCCAAGTTGCAAAGAGCCAGATTTAGGCTTGATGTCACAAAAAACTTCCCACCTTTCCAAAGCTGTAGAAAAATTAAATAGGTTATCTCTGGAGGTGGTGGGCTTGCCTCTTTGGAGGACTTTATGCAGAAACTGGATGATTACTTTTTTCAGTATTTTTTTCACCATCTTTCCTTGTACCCACTTTTGCACTAAAGTCGCTTGTTTTTACTATATGTCACTGAGCCTCATCTGAAAAATGAGGTCTTTTCCAGCTCTAGATCCATGCTTCCATATTGATTTAATGTGGAGGATTCTTCGCACCCCCATTAAAAAATTGGATGACATTGGGGATTTTTTTTTACATTACAGTGATTTTCTTATGTACTCTCTCTTCCCTACCGAACCTTCCCTTGTAGCAAAGAAAAACAGTTAAGCAATGCTTGCTGACCAAGCAACCACATCTGATAGAGAATTCCACGCCCATGGTTATCTCTTCCGCCCCCCCACCCCCACCCCGTCCCACCCCCAAGAGGACAGAGATGTGTTTCATCAGTTTAGAAGGACTTTCCTGAGGTGGAGGGAGCTGCTCTGCCCATGTCCTCCTTGTACAAGCTGCTCTTATCTTCTTGGTGGGCTTTTTGGCTTGTTCTCATCCCAAGTACTGCAAAGGGGGATCACACTATGGCCCCTTCAGTGATGTTTCTTTCTTGTTCCTTTTGGGCCTGTGACAAAAACAACTCCCCCAGTTCCTTTATTTGTCTCTCTTAAGAGGACTCGTGAGCCCTCCTTGCGTTAAACTGTACTTTCCTCCTATCTTCTGGTTTCGGTTTATGCCATAAAGTCAATATTGACACCATTCATTTCCTGTAGCAGCATGTTGACTCACTGGGCAAACATCTTATGTTCGGGCATGAACAATTAAGTTAATGCTGATTGATAGCCTTAAAACTGGTCCTCCACCCCTTATGCCCCCTCTGTTACCATCACTGCAGAGCTGATGGGGGCAACTGAGACCTGAGGACCATTTTGTGTTTTTCTCTGCTTTCTTGGGTTGCCTGGGCTCAAGAATTCATTGTCTGGTGGACAGCTCCCTGGTGCTGAGCATTTCCGTGCTTTGACCATAGCTTGGCTTTCAAAGAGTAGATGCAGTCTGTTGCCAGGACCATAACTGAAGCCTCTATAGTATGGTGTGTTCTTAATTTGTTCTCATCTCCCTTTTGCAGGTGACTGAAACAGACCCAGACAGATCTTTTCTTTATCCTTGGTCTCTCCTGATAATGTGGTTCCAGTAGAACCATATGGATGATAGCCCAAGTCAGCATGGTCGTGACTTTCTTGTCTCATCACTCATTTAACTGATTTGGATGAGAAGCACTTTGTAAACCTTAAAAGAGCTCTAGGAGTCATTTCGGTTGATCCTTCTCACTACAGTGAGGATGCTCATTTTGCCAATGAGTGTCCCTTACACACAGCTAATCTCAGGCAGGATTTGAACCCAGCTCTTCCTGACTTCAAATCTAACATTATGCCACATTGCCTTTCAGTTGGCTCTGGCTGGGCCTTCCCAGGACTTGGCAATAGCATCCTGAATGCCTTTGCATGAGCTTTAGTCCAAGGGCTTAGCAGTGAAGGAGGCAGCAGCATTCTTGGCCTTATCCTTCTAACAAAGCTCCTTCTCATGGGGCTTGGCTTTGTTAGCTCTGAGACTGATCCAGGGCCACACCAAGCTGTCGTGTTGATTTCCTGCTTTGGGGGAGTCTCAAGTTCCCATGAATGTGAGTTTCACTGTCTTTCTGATCACGTATTCCAGCAGCTTCTGCTAGTGAGCCCCCATGTTCCCTTTCTGCTGTCCTGGAAAACTGTTGTCATGAAGAGAGGTAGTCAGTGGACCAGAGGGTCTTTAGTGGTAACATAGTCCAAATGGGAAAACACAAGCCCAGAGAGGGGAAGGAAGGGCAGGGTGATCACTCTTCCCTAATCTCTCCAGCAGTCGCCGGCATCTGGTGCAGCCAGTTCCCTGAATGTCGGCCCTCTGTGCCTTCTTCCAGACTTGGTCTCCTCACGATGCTTCTGGTTTCAGAGTTCTTGTCTTGATTGGCCTTGGGGCGAAGGCTCCTGCAGCTCTTGCCAGCCATCTTCAGGACTCCCAGGCTCCTAGCCCTTGCGTCCTCATTTCTTCTTGGATGCTCCCCCCAACCTGGGTGGTTTGGGCAGCTCTAGGGATTTGGGCCGGACATCTCTTGGGGCTGCTTTAGCAGTTTGTCTGCATTCCGGGCAGCAGGATGAGCAAGGTTCCAGACCACAGGTTCCACTCCCTATGGAGAAGGAGTCACAGAGAGGGATCCTGTTTTCCCAGGACATCCCTGGACACATGCAGTGTTGGAGAAAAAACTGAAGTTGGAGTTTGGGGACATGGGGTCCAATCTCAGCTCTGCGATTTTATTGGCTGTGCGATCTTGGGCAAGGCACCTTCTGTGGGCCTGTTTCTTCATCTGTAAAATGAGCAGTTTGTAGCAGATGGCTGCCAAGGTCCCTGCTAACCCTAAATCTCTGATCTTTCTCTAACCTTTAGTTTCCTCCTCAGGGCTTCTTCCTGGCACTCTCTGGGCTGCCTTGGCCCCCCACAATTGTCGTTTTTTCAGTCTGTCAGGCTCTGGCAATAGAAATAGGGGACTCCCTTCTCTCACCCATCGACACAGTCTGCTCTGCTGCTGTCTTTAGATTTCCATCCAAAGCCCTTTGCTGTCTGTCCTCTCTTCCAACTTACCTTGGCTCGGTGCTTTCATCGTGAATTTTGTTGTTTTATTCTCTCTCTCTGGGTTTTGAGGTGCTTTCAGCCTCGCTGCTCGGTCTCAGAGGCACCTGACATGCCTTTAACAGCCCGAGACCCATCCGGTGTGTAGCAGCTTGGGCTTTTGCACGCACCTCTTATGTGCATGCATCTTCAGATCCCCTTAATGCCGACAGCCAGCTAGCACGGTGGCATAGGGTCTCGCCATGATGCCAAGTCTTCTGACTTGGGTCACTGGGAGACTTTGGGTGCTGATTGTGCTCCTGTTTTAGCCTCTTTCTTTTTTCTCCTTGGACTCCAAGAAGCTGGCCTGTTTGCTTCCCACTTTGCATTCACCACCTCTTATGGGTTCGGGGACAGTCTGGAGATATGGGGTGGAGTCTAGAGACAGGGCAGAGTCTGAAGGGAGATAGGGCAGAGGGTTGGAAGGTAAGGGGGGACTTCAGGGACAAGCAGAGGGTTGGAAGGTTGGGGGCACTCTGGGGACAGGGCAGAGGGTTGGAAGTAGGGGGCACTCTGGGGACAGGGCAGAGGGTTGGAAGGTTGGGGGTACTCTGGGGACAGGGCAGAGGGTTGGAAGGTTGAGGGGCTACTCTGGGGACAGGGCAGAGGGTTGGAAGGTAAGGGGTACTTCAGGGACAAGCAGAGGGTTGGAAAGTTGGGGGCACTCTGGGGACAGGGCAGAGGGTTGGAAGGTTGAGGGGGTACTCTGGGGACAGGGCAGAGGGTTGGAAGGTAAGGGGGGACTTCAGGGACAAGCAGAGGGTTGGAAGGTTGGGGGCACTCTGGGGACAGGGCAGAGGGTTAAAGGGATTGGATGGTAGAGGTTCTGGATGGGTCAGGGTGTATCCTGGTCTCTCCCTAGGTTCAGGGCTTGGTGTGCCGCCTCCTTCGGAACTTACCAACCCAGCCAGTAACCTGGCCACAGTGGCTGTGCTGCCTGTGTGTGCAGAGGTGCCCATGGTAGCCTTCACCCTGGAGTTGCAACATGCTCTGAGAGCCATTGGTCAGTGTGGAAGAAGGAGTGCCTTGGTCAGCATTGGGGAGGGGTCCCTGGGCCTGTCAACCCATGGAATGGAGCAGGGTGGGGTGGGGGGAGTTACAGGGGATGTCCCCTAAGATTCCCTCCCTTGTTTCCTCCAGGCCCAACTCTGCTCCTCAACAGCGACATCATCCGGGCGCGGCTCGGGGCTTCGGCGCTGGACAGGTGGGAGGCTGGGAAGGCACAAGGAGCTGGGAGGGATTAGGGGCCAGGGTCCTTCGCTGGCACTGCTGCTCATTCCTTCAAACCTCGTGCAGCATCCAGGAGTTCCGGCTGTCCGGTTGGCTGGCCCAGCAAGAGGACACACACCGCATCGTGCTCTACCAAACAGACGGCTCCCTCACCCCCTGGACTGTGCGCTGCCTGCGCCAGGCTGACTGCATCCTCATCGTGGGCCTGGGGGACCAGGAGCCCACTCTTGGCCAGGTGCTGACCCCTGACCTTCAGCCCCTCCCGTCCCAGAATGTTGGCCTCCCGGCCCTGGTCTGACCCGATCTGCTTCCTGCGCAGCTGGAGCAGAGGCTGGAGAGCACGGCGGTGCGGGCCCTGAAGCAGCTGGTCCTGCTGCACCGGGAGGAGGGCCCGGGGCCCGCCCGCACCGTTGAGTGGCTCAACATGCGTAGCTGGTGCTCAGGCCACTTGCACCTGCGCTGCCCACGCCGGCTCTTCTCCCGCCGCAGTCCTGCCAAGCTGGTACCGCTGGGCTCGGGGCGGGGGGGGGGGACTCGGGGAGGATGGGGGAAGCAGATGGAACTGAGGATCGTGGCCCCCGCTCCCCCTGCCAAGTGCACGTTCCCACCTTGCCTTCCCAGCGAGAGCTCTACGAGAAGGTCTTCTCTCGCCATGCTGACCGCCACAGTGACTTCTCCCGCTTGGCCCGGGTGCTGACGGGAAACACCATCGCCCTCGTCCTGGGAGGGGGTGGGGCCAGGTAAACGATGGCTCCAGACATAGGCAGGTGGTGGGGAAAGGGGCTAGAGAAAGGCCAGCTTCTGATTGGGGACTGCTGATCATTGATCCTTGGCCTCCAGGGGCTGCTCCCATATTGGGGTGCTGAAGGCGCTGGAGGAGGCTGGTGTGCCCGTGGACATGGTGGGTGGCACGTCCATTGGCTCCTTCATTGGGGCCCTTTATGCAGAAGAACGCAGTGCAAGTCGTACTAAGCAGCGTGCTCGGGAATGGGCCAAGGTACTCCCGGGACCTTCTCCCTGCCCCCCCCTCCCCACTGTGCCCTGAGATCCCTCTTTGAATCCCTCATGCCTATTACAAACCTCGGTGGCCCCTGTGAACCCTCCAGACTCCCTTGGTGTTCCCTTGTGAGAGTGCCTCAGGTCCCTTGGTTCCCCCCAATAAACCTCAGTGACTTCCTGTGAACCCCTCAGGCCCCCTTGGTGTCCCCCTACAAACCCCTCAGGCCCCCTTGGTGTCCCCCTCCAAACCTCTCAGGCCCCCTTGGCATCCTCCTGTGAATCTTAGCAGCAACCATGCTCCCTACCACCTGGCGTCAAGCTCCCTGGCCTTCTCTCCATGTCTCCCACAGAGCATGACATCAGTGTTTGAGCCGGTGCTGGACCTCACGTACCCTGTCACCTCCATGTTCTCAGGCTCTGCCTTCAACCGAAGTATCCACCGGGTTTTCCAGGACAGGCAGATCGAGGTGCTGCTCTTCTTCCGGGATCCCCTCCACCTCTCACATTCCCTTCATCCTGATCCTCAGACCTCTTTCTTCTCTTCTGTCCCCCCTGCCATGCTCTGACATCTTTGCCTGCTCTCTCCCTTACCTCCTTCTTTGGATCAAACCCTCAGGCATTTGGCTTCATGGTTTGAGTCCAGGGACTGGCCTCTTCACCCATCCCATTCTACCATTGCCACAAGGGCCTAGTAGAGGGTGCGCTCCCTGTTTTTCCTTTTCTCTGTCTGGGAAAGAGGATTTGGCAAATGGCCCCTACTCATTTCCTGGCCCCAACTTGGCAGAATTTGCAGCAGGCCCCAAGGGAGCAAGGGTCTGGGCACTGTGAGCCAGGCGCACAGCTCCAGGTGATTGGGACTGGAGCAGTTTTCATCTTATGGGAGGAGTCTCTTCCTCTGCAGGCTGCTCCAGCCCCAGAAACTGTCTCCGCTCCTGTTCTCCTCCCCCTCCTCTCCTGCCCTTCTTCTGTCTTCTCTGGCTTTCATGGGCCCACCATTCATCTGACCCTGTGGATCGTGGTCATTAACTTCTTATCAGGATATATCAGCCTAGCATCCTTAGCCCTGGCCCAATCTTGTACCCTGAGGCTTTGGGCATGGGCTTAAGGTTATGCCACAATTAGCCTGCGGTTCCTGCTAAGATTTTTTGAGCCTCCCACCTGATTCCCAGAGAAGCAGACACCTCCCCTCCAGATGAGGCTGGGTTACCTGGAGAGCAGTGAGGACGTGAGCCTTCATGAGAATGGAAGATGTTTTCTCACTCTGACTTCAGACCCTCTTGTCTCAACTTGGACATTGCTACTCCTGTCTCTTCTTTGGCATATCCTCTGATTCTCAGCCTATTTTCTCCACTCTTTTTTCCATCCTTTGTGCATTCTCATCTTTACATTCTCATTCAACACTGTCATCTTGCTCATGGCAGGAGCTTTCACTTGATTTCCCCGTAAGTACCAGATAGCTGCCCTATGTATCAGACCAAGCCAGTTCCTGGAGCCCAGCTGCCATTTTAGCCCTTTTCCCCATGGTTTCTCCTTGAATATTCCCACCAGTGCTTGCTTGTCTCCAGAGGAGAAGAGGCATCCTTTCTGTTCTGAAATTGGAGGGCTCCTCCACCTCCCCTCCCCCCACCTCCCCTTCCCCAAGTTCCTTTTTAGTATCTCTGCTATTTCTTGTCTTGAGGCTCTCAGATCTCTTATACATTGCCCACTCTCTATCTAATACCTCCCATGCTTCAGAGGTGACGATCCTTCCCCTGATTATGCCCATTCAGCTTAGACTGAGGTGGTTGTTTTTTTTTTCTTAAGTATAATTTAATTTATTTCATTAAATATTCCTCGACTACATGTAAAAAAAATTTAACATTCATTTTTTTTAAATTTTGTGTTCCAAATTCTCTCCCTTCCTTCTGCCCCTCCCTTACTCATTGAGAAGGCAAGCAATATATGTTATACATGTGAAGTCATATAAAACATTTCCATATTAGTCATGTTGCAAAAGAAAACACACACACACACACACACACACACACACACACACACGAAAAATAGAGAAAGTAAAAAAAAGTATGTTTCCTTCTATACTCAAGAGTTCATCAGTTCTCTCTGGAGGGGGATAGCATTTTGTCATCATGGGTCCTTTGGAATTGTCTTGGGTCATTGTCTTGGCCAGAATATAAAAGTCTTTCACAGTTGATTATTGTACACTATTGCCATTACTGTGGCATCACTTCACAGCATCAGTTCATGGAAGTCTTCCCAGGTTTTTTGGAAACCATCCTGCTCATCGTTTCTTACAGCACAGTTGTATTCCATCACAATCACATACCACAACTTGTTCAGCCATTCCCCAATTAATGAGCATCCCTTCAGATTCCAATTCTTGGCCACCACAAAAAGAGCTGCTATAAATATTTTTGTACAGATAGGTTCTTTTCCCTTTTCTTTGATCTCTTTGTGATACAGACCTAGTATTGGTACTTCCAGATCAAAGAGCATGCCCAGTTTTATAGCCCTTTGGGCATAGTTCCAAATTGGCCTCCAGAATAATTGGATCAGTTCAAAACTGTACCAACAATGCATTAGTTAGATTGGGGGTTCTTAACCTGGGGTCTGTGAACATGTCTTTTAAAAATATTTTGATAACTATATTTTAACATCATTGGTTTCCTTTGTAATCCTGTGTGTTTTATTGTGTGCATTTGAAAACATGATTCTGAGAAGAGGTCCCTAGGCTTCCCAAAAGTGATGGCCAAACAGGTTAAGGACCCCTGGGAATACCAACAGCTTCTCCACATCTGTCCATCCACCCATCCATCCATCCATCCGGCTATCCGTCTGTCCATTAATCTACAAGCATTTGTTGAGTACCTGCTATGTGCCAGGCTCTAGGGATACAAGTACAAAGAACAAACCAGTCCTTGCCCATAGGGAGCTTGTTTTCTAAGGGGAGCTGGGGGAGACAAAAAGCATATAAAGACGTTCATTGTCTGGGTGTTTATCTGAGAGTAAATGTCCTTCCTGAAATGTAAGCCAAGGACCTTATCCATTGGGGTTCTATTCCTGGGGGCACAGGGAGGGAGAGGAAGAGGCGCCTTCTAAAGGTACAGTTGTTATGAGCATCAAATATGAGAAAACGTTTGTAAAGTGTTGTTAAGCCTTACTGTGCTGTAGTTAGCTATTATTATGATGCTTCTTAAACTCTTTCGATGTAATTCCTACCAAGAGAAAAGTGAGGCTTTAGCAGCATTCCCTTCAGTCTTCCCTGATCACTGTCCTCCCGTTGCCATCCCTGTGCCCTGTCTGCCATCTTTGTCCACCAATCACTGTCTCTCTTCCCCCCAGGATCTGTGGCTGCCTTACTTCAATGTGACCACAGATATCACTGCCTCAGCCATGCGTGTGCACAAGGACGGTAGGCCCCCCCCCCACTCTTTTTCCTAAGGCCCACGTCTTCACTGCCCTTCAGGGGGCCTGGCCACTAAGGAAGTGGGGGGAGTGGGGAGGGTGTCAGTGCCTGGGCCTGCTCAGATGGAACACTCACTCACTAACCCTTTGATGGTAACCTTGGCACTGTCCCTATGCAAGTTCCCCCTCATTGGGGTAACTTGAGGGCTCTTGTGTAGGAGGGCTGGACTGTACTTCTTTTTGGAGTGGATTCTCAGGGACTAGGGGGAGTGTTGATGGCTTTCAGCTTCAAGGGGCCATGGTTGCTGGGGGCCTGGGTGCAGGGGAGGCCGGGGCTGTGCTGTCTGGGACATTGTTAACAGCTGAGCTGCCTGTCTGCCTTGGGGTGCTGGCCAGGGTTCCCCAGCCTCAGTGACCTTTAACCTCTAACCTGCTAACCCACCAGGGACCCTCTGGACGGTTTGGCCTCCCAGGCCCTGAGCTGGGAGCAGATATGGGGGTCCCACCACAGGTCCCTACTTTCCCCAGGATGGAAGTTCACCTTGCTATCCTCTTCTACTCTTCCTCCTTTCTCACTTTCCCCATTCCCCCAGGATGGTCCTCTTCTTGCCATCTTTCACCCTCCTTGTTCTTATCCTATTTCCTCTCAGGTCCCTGGTCCCTTCTTCCTTCCCCTCATCTTTTCCATGTATCTGAAGGCACCCCCGCCTGCCCCCCGACCCCTGGTCCCTCGCCACTCCCTCCCCCTTCATGCTCCCATTCCTCTCTGTCCCCTTGGAAGGAGTGTGGGCCCATCTGGCCTAGTGCTTCCTGCAGCCTGTTTCTTTCTGCTCTGTCTCTCATGGTTTGTCTCTTCTCTGAAGGCAGCATGTGGCTCGGTCCAGTGCCTTCCCTATCTGTGCTACCTCCATCCCTTTCCTGCTGCCCCTTTCTCCCTCACCCCTGCCCCACTCTGTCACTTCCTTATCCCCTTATCCTCTCACACTCCCCTCCCACTCTGTCCCCCGCAGGCAGCGTGTGGCGGTATGTCCGGGCCAGCTCTTCCTACAGCCCGTACCTGCCCCCCCTGTGTGACCCCTCGGATGGGCACCACCTGGTGGATGGGTGCTATGTTAACAATGTCCCAGGTCAGCACCGGGGGGACGCTGCTCTTGGCCCCCCCTCAGGTGAGGGGGGGCCCTTGGGTGGGGGGCCTGACGTGGTGTCCCCCCTCCCTGGGCAGGGTCTCTGTGGCGGTATGTCCGGGCGAGCATGACGCTCTCGGGCTACCTGCCCCCACTCTGTGACCCGAAGGATGGCCACCTGCTCATGGACGGCGGCTACATCAACAACCTGCCAGGCAAGTGGCGGGCTGGGGGTGGGTGCAGGGCATCGCATGCAGGTGCAAATGGGCATGGGCATGCACGTATGTGGGCACAGATGTGCGCATGAGAGGCACCTGGGGACCCGGAAACACAGAGGACGTCGCGACGGTCTTCCATCAACTTCAGTCTTCCAGCACCCGTGACTCCGGACCAGACCTAGTGACCTTTCTCTTCCCTCCTGGGCCTCTGAGGCTGAGCCCAGGGCTCCCTCCCTCATAACCGGCCTCATGCCCTCACCTCTTCTCCCCCAAGTGCAGGCGCATCAGTTTGCCCCCTTTATGTCCTGAGGAGCTGGACTCATGGGGCTCATGCAGGTCACCTGTGGCTCCACATACGCCACACAGGCACACAGAGTGCAAAGGAAAGAAAAGCGTCCCGGAAGACTGTGAATGGTGTGGCGGCATGCTGCCTCCTCTGCCTTGTCATCTCTGATTCCTCTCCATCTCGGTCTTTCTCCGCGTTCTTTGCCCTTTGTGGTGGCTGCTTGGGGCAGGGTGGGAGGGAAGGTGCTCCTTCCCTGCCTGTCCTGTGGCCCCAGCCTCGAGTAGCCCCTCCTGGAGACAGTGGGCCTGGGGTAGGGTTCAGAAGCAGTCTGGTAGAGGGACCCCATTTCCTGGGTACACTTTTTTTCTTCCCAGCCCCTCAAAAAGAAGTGTTGAATGTTCATACACCAAGGTGTGCGCGTGTGTGCGCGTGCACACACACACACACACACACACACACACACACACACACACACACACACTCTGTCTCCTGTAAAAGCCCCTTTGTCCTCCCTCAGCCCTCCATTATACTAGCTGACTCCCCCATCTCTGCCCTACAGCTGACATTGCCCGGAACATGGGGGCGAAGACGGTGATAGCCATTGATGTAGGCAGTCAGGATGAAACTGACCTGAGCAACTATGGGGACAGTCTGTCAGGTTGGTGGCTTCTCTGGAAACGTCTCAACCCCTGGGCTGAGAAGGTCAAGGTGAGTGGGGCCTCCTGACTCAGAGCCTGGGGGCAGGGGATCGGGGCTGGGCTGGGCTGGGCTAAGTGAGGCCCTCTTACTTTGTAGGTGCCTGACATGGCAGAGATCCAGTCTCGCCTGGCCTATGTGTCTTGTGTGAGGCAGCTAGAGATAGTGAAATCAAGTTCGTACTGTGAGTATCTGCGCCCACCTATAGACTGCTTCAAAACCATGGACTTCGGCAAATTTGACCAGATATATGTGAGTATGGGAGGGTCAGGGTGGGGGGTGAGGGTGGGAACAGTGGGTAGGAATGGGGTCAAGGTTGGGGGGTAGATTCAGGAGGGGAAGATCTCAGGTTGAACCCCTGCCCCCAGCCTTCCCTTGGTCCTGCAGGACGTGGGTTATCAGCATGGAAAGGTGGTGTTTGGGGGCTGGAGCCGTGGGGACATCATTGAGAAGATGTTGAGGGACAGGCGTTCTGCTGACCTTAATGAGAGTCGGCGTACCACTGATGTGAGTCACTGGACTCCACCCCAATGGTAGACTACTGCAGCTGACTCCCATGGTGGACCTCCCCCATCCCCCGCCCCCACTTACACACTGACTCTCATGATGAACTCCCACCCATCCCCCGTCGCCACTTACACACTGACACCCATGGTGGACCCTTCCCACCCCCACATACACACTGACGCCCATGGTGGACTCTCCCCATCCCCTGCCCCCACTTACACACTGACTCCCATGGTCATTCCTCAGGTGCTGACCTGTCCCAGTGCGGGCTTTACTGACTTAGCAGAGATCGTGTCCCGGATTGAGCCAACCAAAAGCTATGTGTCTGACAGCTATGCTGATGGTGAGGGAGGGGAAACTAAGACCTGGGACCTGGGGGGACTAGGGACAAGGTTGGGGGGTGGGGAGCCGGAGGAGGTCCAGTCAGCCTGTGACTTTCTCTGGCCCTAAATCCTAGGAGAGGAATCAGATTGTCTGACAGAGTATGAAGAGGACGGGGGCCCTGATGGAGCCCGAGATGAAGGGGGCTCCCCTGGAGGGGGGACCCCCAGCAGCACCTTTGAGACTGTGAGTAGAAATAGCCAGTGTTTCCCTCCGAAGTTTCCCCTTAAGCTCTCCCAGCTCTGTTCAGACTTCTGAGCCTCTTGCTCCCAAGCTGTCCCTCGTCTCCCCTCCACCCTGTCCCAGCTCTGTTATGGGCTGGCCATGGCCAGGACCTATATAGGGCTGTTGCTATTACAGGATGAGGAGAAGAGTCTGAGGCATCGGAGAGGCCGCCCCCAGGACCCCCCTGGTTCTACTGCAGAGGCCTGAGCCGTCTCCGGAGGGGGTCTCATCCTCCTGTCTTGGGAGTGACTCCAGGGCCAATCGGGCCCCAGCTGAGGGAAGGCTGTAGCCCAGGGTGGGGGTGGGGCCCCCAAGCACCAGCCCCGCCCCACCACTCCTCAGCACCTGCACTGACCTGGCACTGGACTGAGCTGCCTTGGGGTGGGGGGGGCCTGCACTGAATTGACCCCTATTCCCCCCCAACCCCCAAATAAATGCTCCTAGCTTCTTCTACGCTTGCTTGCTGCCTCCTGGACCCAAGGACTGTGGAGTAACTGAATACCCTTTCAGGCAGGCACTGGGTGGTTGTTCACCCGAATGGCCACCAGGGGGCCACGCTTCTCCACCATTGAGCCAGTCCATGGCCACCGATTGAGGTGGTGTCCCCAGGGGTTTGGGAGCACAGGGGAGAGTTATGAGCCCACGGCCTGCCTGAGGAGCACACCAGGCGGGCTGTGGAGATGGAACACACCCAGAGGAAGAGAACCTGCAGACCGCAGCCCAGCCAGGCCTTCTAGGGTCCCTCTTTCCTACCCTCGATGCCACGTAATCCAGATCATAGGAATACTTTTTCTGGGGTTTACTGTGAGGGTAAGTAGATAATTACATACAAATTCAGAAGTGTGCATCAGTGAGGAAGTGACAGTCAGGGAGGGCTTCAGTAAGTCTTTGCCTCGGGAAGGAGCCCTGCAAGCCCAGGGGTCAGGAATGGGGTCTGAGGGATGGGTGCCTCAAGAGAAGGACAGAGTCTTTGACAGGCAGAGGCATTGGGCCGTGGTATGACAGAAGGCACAGGGCTTGTTTAGGAAAGAGTGAGGAGGCTGTCCGGGATTGGAGCTGTGGGGCTTTGTGGAGCGGAAGCGTGTGAGCTGAGGCTGGGACGGTGGATGAGCCAGGCTAAGGAGTTTGGGTTTTATTCAGGAAAAAGTAACAGGTTCTGTTCTCGAGCAGGGCCCAGCACTGGGCCTTGGGCCCTCACTTGAACCACATCGACCTCCTAGGGCATGGGTGGGGAACATGCTTGTGGCCCTCAAGGTCCTCAAGTGTGGCCCTTTGACTGAATCCAAACTTCACAGAACATATCCCCCTAATAAAAGGATCTCTTCTCTAAAACTTGTACTCAGTCCAAAGGCCACACCCCAGGTCTAGAAGCCACATGTGGCTGCAGGTTCCCCACCCCTGTGCTAGGGATTCCAGTTCTGTCCCTGAACTTAACCAGGGGACCTCTTTATCTGGCCCCAGGGCTTTCTATTTTCATTGCTTTAGAAATATTCACCTGTCACCGAGCCTCTTACTTGAAGTGAGGAGCCTCTCTCCTGACCTTCCTGGTCCCAAGCGGGCTTGGTTTCTTGGGCTCAGGGGTCTCTATCCCTTCTCTGGTTAACCTTGCCCTTTCCTCTGTTGCCACCCCTGGAACAGGGTGCCCTGGTCTAGCCTCCACTCCTTTCCTCTTGTCACCTACTCTACACACTGTATACCTTGAGGACTTGGCTGGTTTTTTTTTTTAAAGATTTATTTACAAGGGAAATTAGAGAATATACAAATTCAGAAATAATACACTGGGATAAGGTGATTAGGAATGTACATAAAGGAAAATGACCTAGTTCCAGCCTGGGTGGTGCCGAAACCTTCCTATCTATTGTATCTAGCTCAAATTCCCCAAGTCTAGTATGGTCTGTGTTTGTCTCTAAGCCTGAATTCTCTAGCAGCCCTCCAGAGAATGGTGCTGGATTCACCCACCTGGACCGCAACATTCGTGGTAAAGCCCCGGAGCTACTGTCAGCCCATCAGGAAGCCTCCTGGTGGCAGCAGCTGGCTCCGGGGCTTTCTGCCCACATTCCTCTCCAGTTTAATCACTAGCTATCTCCCTCATTGCCCTGAGCAAGACAGAGGCAAGGAGAGGCAAGCAGTCACTAAGAGTGTTGCCATCACTTAAAAGAATGGGAATAACAGAACCCAGTACCGAGGATGAGAGGCAGTTTGGCCCAGTGGCTGGAGAGCCAGCCAGAGTCAGGCCGCTGACGTGTGATGGCTCTGCCATCTGGAGCTGGTCACTGGACCTCAGAGCCCGGAGCAGCTCAGACAAGTTGTAGACAAGGTGCTGACTTTCAAATAGACCTTCCTGGTCCTTTCTTTGACTTTGGATCTCTCATACTTAGCGCTGTGACTGGCTCACAGCAGGTGTTTGATAAGGGCTTGCCTGTCCCCCGTCGGCAGAAGGAATTCCTCGCTTGCCACACTCATGCACACGGTCTGTTTAAGAAACGCGTGGGTCATCTGCGGCGCTCCCAGACGACAGGCCTGCTCAAGAGGCTGTGTGATATTGGAAGAGGCTTAAAACCCCCCAACAAAACAAAACCAGATACCTGGCTTTGAGGAAGTGTGTGACCCTGGGCAAATCATCGAGCCCCTTGTGCCTCGGTTTCCTCTCCTGTAAAACGAGGGGAAAACATGATTCATTATCAGCCTCACAGCATTGTTGTGGGGAAAGCCCTTTGGCAGCAACAAAGCGCCATAGAAATGTGAGCTCTTACTGTTATTACAAGTGGGACATGATTAGGCCTGTGCATTATTAGGAAGATTACTCTGGCATCAGTTTGAAGGATGGGCCTGAGCAGGGAGAGACTGGAGTCAGGGAGACCAGTCCAGGGGAGAGGTAAGGAGGGCCTGAATGAGGGTGGGGGCCGTGGGAATGGAGGGGAAGGATGGAAAAGATACTGCAGAGATGGAATCAGTGGGACTTGGCAAATACTTGGCTGTGGGAGGTGCGAGAGGAGGGGTCAAACCCTGAAGTTTCGGGTCTGGGTCGCTGAGAGGACGGGCAATGGACAGAAAGAAGGAGGGAAGCTACCTCGTTTATCAGGGAAAGTGTTGGGAGAGAAATAGAGATGCCTGAGGGCAGCAGCCAGGAGAAATGCTTAGGAATTGGGAGAATGAGAAAAGATTAGAGAGAGGCAAAGAAAGGGAAGCCAGGTAGAGGCCAGAGGAAACCTGAAGTTAGAGGGAGTGTGGGATAATCCAGCAGCCCCCAGGGTTTAACTGGCTGCTCTCGGAGGCCGTGATTCTGCCTGCTAGGACTCAGCCCTTGCCCCTCAGCCCAGGGGCCCCAGTTCCCAGCCTCCTGGCCAAAATTCCCACTCAGAATCACAACAGATCAGAGCAGGAAGGGGCTGTAGAGACCAAGCCCTCCCTGGACAAGAATTCTCTTTACAGCGGCCCCACAAATGGTCATCATACTTTGAAGACCTCTGAGGAGCTGCCTGCTGCCTCTTCAGGTAATCTTAGGGAGTCCTCCCTTCCCCCAGATGCCTTCTACCTAGTGCTCTAGTTGTGCCCTCTGGAACTGCTCTTATCTGCCTTTCACATGACGACCTGAGTCTTCTCCAGGCTAAACCCCCACACCCCCAGGTCCTCTCCTCCAGAGGACTCTTAGGTCTTTTTCTGGAATGTATGTTTAGGGACTTTCAAGTCCCAGGCAAGAAATCAAAGCATTTGAAGGAACACTTGTAGAATTTCTTTTCTACCAGGTGAAGGGTGGGACTTTGGAAGGAAAAGAAAGACATAAGAATTTTAGAGTTGAAGATCTCTCTCTCTCTCTCTCTTTCTTTTCATATCTCTATATGGTGGCAAATGATATATATGTATATACATATATATATACACACATATAAATGATAATATATGTATATGCATGTATGTATACGGTGGCAAATGAGATTAGTTTTTCTGGACCATGGCTTAGGATACCAGAATGATGGGCTCTTCTTGACCAAGAATGTATTTGGCTGGAGACTTGCCAATACTCAGGTAAAAGTGTAAACTTGATTCCTATGAAGGACACCAGGTAAAGCACCGGAAGAAAATTGGAAGTAGACGAGGTGCCTCATAAGGAAATAATTCAAGAGAGTTGAAAGCAAGGCCTCAGATGTCTATACCCTGAGGACCCCACTTATGAAATTTCCAAATATCGAAAGATTGATGAGTTAATCAATGTGAACACGCTACACCATCACCAACCTCTCACAACCCACTGTACCTTGGAAAACCATTTCATGGGTTGCCATGGTCAAAAGAGGCCATTATCTGTCCATCTAGATAAAAATATAGATAGATTGCTATAGATATATAAATATGTATATATAGTCTATGTAGTATATATATATATATCTCTCTGTGTGTATATTTATACATGTACAGTCATGCAAAACATTTCCATATAAGCCATGTTGCAAAAGAACCCAGACCAAAAAAAATAAAGTTAAATAAGTTTGCTTCAGTCTGCATTCTGACTCCATCAGTTCTTTCTGTGGAGGTGGATAGCATTTTTCATCATGAGTCCTTCAGAATTGTCTTGGATCATTGTCTTGCTGAGAATAGCTAAGACAAAGCATTTTTATCCTGGTTGGACCTACTGAAGCTTGTGGTCTGTGACCACAGCCTTCAGGAATCAGTATTCCTCCTCCTTGACCAGGCACTGGAGGGAGAACCTTAATGGAAAAAAGGTTTAACACAAGGATATCAATCTGATCTCATCAGTATCACCAAGTCTTGGTGAGATGGACTCATGAGTCTGGAGCACAGTGGAAGGGTATTCTTTATTCAAAGGAAACATCTAATTGAGAGTACCCTAGAGTAGCACTGACACCTGTGTGGAAATCTACAAACCTAACAGGAGAAGTGCAGTGGAAAGAATGCAGATGAGGTTCAAGAAAACAGGTGATGTCACTTTTGGAGTGTACACAGAGGAGCAGGGATGGGATGTTCTCCAGGAGTGACATTGTGTTGACACAGAATTGTGTCAGCCATTCTGTGAAGAAGAAAAGAGGATGTCCTACAGACCCCAGTGGGGTTCTTCAGGGAGAGCTTGTCAGCTTTAACCGAGTATGTGCAGGGGCCAGAACGGAGCATAGGTAACGGAGGAGGGACACCAGAGCATGGAGCAGTTCTGTACAAATACCTTCCTGAAAGCTAAGGCCGAAGATGAGGGGAGGCTTATTACTGAGCACACCAGTTACGGTGGTGGGAACAATGAGGAAATAAAGACCGCTTCTTGGAGTGGATGGCGACATGTTAACACGTGAGAGAGGATAACCAACCAGCCATTCAGCTCCATGCAGCTGAAGGACGAAGAGCAAAGCTGTGATTTCTTCAGTATGGGGAATCTCCTCCAGCTTGCACGTGGTGTATGGCTCAGTAGATGAAGGAAGGAAGTAGGCTTTTATTAAACACCTACTGTGTACCGGGTAAGAGTGCTAAATGTTTTATGGATAACTCATTTGATCCTCACAGTACCCCTGGGAGTTAGGTGCTATTATTATCCCCATTTTACAACTGAGGAAACTGAGGCAAACATTTAAGTGACTTGTCCAAGGTGACACAGCCAGTAAGTTTCTGAGGTCAACTTTAAACCCAGGACTTTTCTGATTCCAGGCCTGGTGCTCTATTGTGCCACCAGCTGCCTCAAATGAGCCCTAGGGGAATGCCTGCTGAACGGATAGATGTGAAGTGATTTGTCAAAGATCACATAGCTAGTAAATGTCTGAGGAAGGGTTTATATTAGGTCTTCTCTTCCTAATTCCAAGTCCCACACCCTATCCCCTATGCCACAAGCACATATGTGCCTTTTATGTGCATTATCTGTGCGATTCTGGGCAAGTCACTTCACTTCTGTGCCTCAGTTTATTCATTTGTAAAAGGAAGAGGTTGGACAGACAGTCTCTAAGGTCCCTTCCAGCTCTAAATCTGTGATGCTGTGATACAAAAACAATGAAAACCAATCCCTGCCCTCAAGGAGCTTACATTCTCCTGAGATTTACAACTTGTAAACAGATGAGTAAACAGGATAACTTAGATAGGGACCTAGTGCTAATGACGAGAAGCAGAGAAGGCTTGGAGGAGATGACATTTGAACTAAGCCTGGAAGGAAGTGAAGGATTCTGTTTTCCTTCTTTTCTATCCAGGAGATTTATCTCAGACTGGGAAGGATAAGACAAACACAGTTACAACGACTTAAAGTCCAAGATAAGGGAGATGATTGTAAGGGAACTTTTAGCTGCTTTAAAATCCCCAAATCTGCTGATATGATTGCTGAACTGTTGCCAGTGAAATTGGGATTGTGAATGGGAGAACCACCAGAAGATTAGAGATGGGTCTCCATTTCACATCTGGGATTCCAGGAGGAGGAAAGAAGATGGGTTCTGTAAATTGGAGGCATTGCCATGCAACGGGTGCTCAATAATCTTGGGAAGGCAAGCAGCGATCATGAGGTTACCAGCACAGGTTCATTAGGACCATGTCATGCAACTGATCGAATCTTCTTTCTGATAGGTACTAGGTTGGTAGAGCTGGAGAATGAAGTGGACACAATGTATCTAGATTTTCACAAGGCATTTGGCTGTTTCATAGTATCCTTGTGGGTAAATAGAAAGTATATAGGTTAGATGTGCTAATACAGTTAGTGAGAATACCAATGGGTTGAACTGGTCCCTAAGGAATATTGATTAGTCAAACAGTGTTAACCCTCGTAGAAGGTTTCTGATGGTGTGTTACAGGGTATTTTCCGTGCCCTGTCTTGTTCCTGAAAGGACCTTGGAGGTCATCTAACCCACCTCTTTCACTTTACAGGTGAGGAAACTGAGGCCCTGATAACTGTCTTGCTCAGTACAAACAGTATTTGGCAGAGGCAAGATTCAAACCCAGGTGCTCTGACTTCAAATCCAATACTCTTTCCACTGTACCATTATGGGCATACTAAGGACAGTTAGGTGAGCTGCCTAGGGAGTAGCTTCCCTGGTAATTCATTGTTCAGAATTTGCTGCTTTTCTTGGACAAGACAAACTCTCCCTTTAGCAACTGTCAAAGCATGTACAATTCTCTCCATGGATGCTCCCTCCAAGCCAGTTTCAGGATCAGTGAAATAGGGAAAGACAGCCAGACAGAAGAAAGAGGTACCTGCATCAGCCATTCCTGGCCTACAATCCTGTATCTAAACAGGAGATCTATCTGTGCTTTATGAGGTTATGTGGACATGAAGCAAGAGTCAAATAGAACTGAACAAAATTGAATACTCCTAAACACTGCTCTCGAGTGCTGTGAGTTTCTCTGTCACTGAGGCTCCCTACGCATCCAGGATCCAGGTTGAGAGATTAGAAGGAAAAGGTAAGAGGGCAGGGGAAGGCGGTAGTTGGCTTGTGTGAAGGTGTAGATGGCTCCCAATGTTCCTCCCATCATATGATCATGCTCTGTCCAGGACATCTTCAGATTTTCAGATGATGCAAAGCTGGGAGGGACAGCTATTATTTTAGACATCAGATTCAGGATCCAGAGATATCTCAACACCTCCAAGTCTCACTCTCATCTTCATTCATTCATTGATTCATTGATTCATTCATTTATAGTTTTCAACATTCACTTCCATAAGATTTTGAGTTCTAAACTTTTTCTCCCTCCTTCCCCTTCCCCCTCCCCAAGATGGCATGCAATCTGATATAGGTTCTACATATACATTTATATTAAACATTTTCACATTCATCATGTTATAAAGAAGAATTAGAACCAATAGGAGGAACCATGAGAAAGAAGAAACAATACAAAACAGGAAAAAAAAGTCTCTCATCTTTAAAAAGAGGGCTTTTAAGATTGAGAGATAGCTGATAGCCCCCATGCTACATTGCTATTCTTGAGGTGTCATGAGAATTTAAGGAAGGCCCCTTACATTTTGGCAGATGCCCTCTGTCAGACTTATGAGAGGACATGCGTAGGATTTACCTAAGATTAGAGGAATAGATGGATTTCAATTTGCATCAAGTGAAAGAATACCCACATTGATGAGCTCACAGCATGAGGAAAGCCCTTTGCAGACCTTAAAAGGCTTTATACAATGTGGGCTGTTATCATTATTGACAGGCTGGAATGATGGGACTATAACAGGATGAAATTACACAAGTTGGGAGGGGGGGAAAGGAGATGTAGAGAGAAAACAGTTCATGTCAAAAGGACATGGGCTATCAGTGAGCTGCAAGCACAGTATGAGCTGATGAAATGACCTCCAGAAAAGCCAATTTCAATTCAGGTTGTGAAGTCCAGAACAGAGGAGGCTTTAGTTTTCTGTGTGACTAATGGGACAGACCACATAAGAAGTACTCTGTCCAGTTTTTGCTGCTACATCTTAAGAAGGATGTGACAAGTCGGAGAGGGACCAGAAGAGGGAAGTGAGGGGACTCAAAACCGTGTCATGTGAGGATCACTCAAAAATGTGTGTGGAGAAAGAAAAGAGGGGCAAAATATTATCAATAGCTTCAGGTATTCAAAGGTCTTAGATCTGATATATGGGTGCAGAGACCAGCACCACGACTAATGGACATGAATTCTATATGAGGCAGACACCAATATAAAAAACTTTCAAACAGCTGTCTAACAATGGACTAGGGCTATCCTTATTGATAATAAGCTCCCATTTCACTGCAGCTGTTCAAGCAGAGGCTGGCTGTTGTGGAGGGGCTTCCTGAATTAAATGAAAAGCTGACCTAGATGACCATTACAGTCCCACCTCCAAGAGTATGATTCCAGGACCAGAGTAGTGACCACTGGGGGATTCCCACATTTGAGTGAGGAAAGGAGAACCAGGACAATGTAGGGTCTCAAAAAAAGTGGGATGGGGGGAGAAGATGAGGACAGAAAAGATTTGGATTTGGAAAATTTGGAGGGAGCATTTTGATGGGAACAGAACCCAGATTTTTTGAGGGTTTCAGAAGCACATACTTTCCAACAATTTGGAAATTCAAGCCAATTTGGCAGGCATTGAATGACAAAGACTCAGAAAACAGTCCCTGCCCTCAAGGAGATTATATTCTTCATGTAAACAGATGAGTATATAGTTGTTAATGGCGGGGGGGGGGAATCATGAAAGGCATCCAATAGCACATCAAATAAGCCTACATAGGATAATTCAGCTGGGATGTAGCAGGATCGAGGGAAGATTTTTTTTTTTTTGCTAGGTGAGACTGGGTATGTTGGTCTGCTGAGGAGGAACCAGAGGGGAGGGAGAGACTAAAGCTGCTGGAAAGAAAGGTCCCTGGGGATGTTGGAGTAGTTGGGATCACAGGTACAGGTGGGAGGGTGAGAGTCCTGGCCATAAGAAGGGATGGCTACCTTTTCCTTAGGGACAGGAAGGAAGGAGGAAGGGATGGTGAATGCAGGGGAAGACTTCCACATGTGGGAAAGGGAACTCGGGAGAGATGACCAGGACTTTCTTTGTGTTGGAGGTAGTTCATTTTCCTGATGGGGCAAAGAGGGTGGGTTGGGGATTTGAGGAAAAACTGTGAGAATACCTGACAGAGTTTATTAGTTGAGTAAAAGACTTGCTGAGCAGCCAGCCAGCCCTTCTCTCCTCTCCTGGGTTGTTGGGCCCCCCTGCCTGTTCTATGTCTGTAAGGGAGTCTTTTTTGGATGGGTCAGGGAAGACTATAGCCTCAGTGGGAGGGATAGAACCCATTAGGGGCCAGGGGAATTCTGGGAGCATGGATCAGAGCAATAATTTCTAAGGCCAGACTGGAATCCTGAGGACAAACTAATCCGCTTAACTGGGCTATGGTCCAGAATGGTGGGAATGGCTTTGGGGGAAGGTGGAGGGCCCCCTCCAAATCCCCCTTGGGAATGGTGTTGGGAGGGGGAATGGAGGCCCTCCCCTCCAAATCCCCTTGGGAAATGGAGTGTGGGGGTGAAGGTAGAGCCTCCCCCCTTTAAAATCCTTCTTGGGAATGGTGCTAGTGGGAGATGGAGGCCTTCTTCTTAAGCTCTCCCTTCTAAA
This sequence comes from Phascolarctos cinereus, assembly GCF_003287225.1. NCBI lineage: Eukaryota > Metazoa > Chordata > Mammalia > Diprotodontia > Phascolarctidae > Phascolarctos > Phascolarctos cinereus. Next base: position 683,567,072 of record NW_027555847.1, on the reverse strand, counting down.
TGGTGGTGAGGGAGAGAAGCCTTTGCCCCCCACTCTAAATTCACCCCTCCCCCATTGTCTGAGTCTGTATTATTAAAAATTTATGTAACACTTTATTATTACAAAGCATTTTCACAGATAGTACTTCATTTGATCCTGACAGCATTCCCCTAGGGTAGGCAGTAGAAGTGTTTATTGTCCCCATTTCACAGATTAAAAAAGAACTGAGGCTCAGAGCAGATTTGCCCATAATTGGGATGGGTAGTTGGTGGCAGAAGTAGAATCAGACTCGGGTCTTTTGCCTCTAAGTCCAACGACCCTTCCATTGCTCTCCATGACTCTAAAGGGATTCTGAGATTTCTGCTCCCCTGAGACCCCAGGGGCCCTCCCACATGCTGGTAGCTGGGTCTCAGGCTTTAATGACTGGGCTGGCTAACCAATGCCTATTTAATTAGACCTGGAAATTCTCCATTGTCCACCCCAGGCTCTGGGGTGCCATGCACCCGGTTCTTTAGGGGAGAATGATGTACAAGAAGGGGAAGGGCCACAGGCACTCTGGTGAAGGAGATAAATTCAGGAAGAATGAAGATTTGGGGGCCTAGGTCCTGAGGGGGAAAAGCAAGAGATGCAAGGAGGCCAATTAGGGCTTAGATACCTGGGTCCCCCCTCCCCACAAGCCAGAGGAGCTGGGGGAGCCAGGCTGTCTGGGGGAGCTGCCCAGGCCTGTGGGGCCTGCCCTGTCCCAGGGAACAAGCCCCCAGGGGAGGGTTGGGGCTTCAATTAACTGGGCATCATGGGTGGAACCCCAGCAGGAGGCACCCAGCTGCCCTGCCATGCAGCTAGCTCTGGGCTGGGTGTACCAGTCAGGTTAGTGTGGGGGTGGGAGGGCTGAGTGCTTGGGTCCTGGGAAGGGAGCAGTTCCAGGGTGGGGGGTCAGCACTTAGGTCCTTTTCTCTTTCACATAATGATACACCCCTCTGCCTGCACTCCATCCTGTTTCCCCAGCTTTGTTCACAAGATCCAACTGCTAGACTGCTGCCACTAATGTCCAGCATCCAATAGGAAGAGACCCCACAAGGAGAGGCTGAGGGGACAAAGGGCAGAAATTGATGTTCCAGGCTTTACCTAAGGCAGAAGATGCCATCTCACTTTCCTGTTGTTCACAGAATCATAGATCTAGAGTTGGAAGAGACTTTGGAAGTCATCTGGTCCAACCTTTTCATTTTGTAGATAAGGAACTGAGGCCAAGAGTGATTAAGTGACTTGTCCACAGTCACAAAGTGAACAAATGAGCTGAAATTTGAACCCAGGTCTTCTGGACTGCAAGTCCAACATTATCCACTATAACCAGGGCTTCTTAAACTTTTCCCACTCTTGACCCCTTCAGCGATTCTTAGCGATTTTGAACCCAGATCTTCTGGACTCCACCAACACTTTATCCACCATAACAGACTGCCTCTAGGGAAAACTCCTTAGGAAACAGCACCATTTGTAGGTCCTTGGCCCAGGACTCCTGTGTGGTTCTTCAGCAGAGCCACCTGGGGCTGGGAGCAGGGTCCTGGGACTCCCCAATTCCAGAAGCCCTTCTTTAAGGCAGGCTTTTCCACTTCTCCCTCCAAAGCTTTCTCCACTGGGCTCCCAGCTAGGTCTAAGGGACTGAATCCAGTAGCTGTCTGGGCAGCCTTTACACCTGAGTCCAGAGGGTCTGAATCTGTGTATCTGAATCTATGTGTCCATGAAGATATTGTGTCACACACATGTGGATGTACAGAGCTGCAGTTTTATGAGATGCTATGTTCATACACGCGCTGGTGCCTACGCACCAGTTTGTCCTTTGTTGCTGAAAAGGTCATGGGAATCATTGTTAGTCATCACGTGAAAAATGAGCACATAGGTATGACTATTGGCAGCTACATGCCAGTCTCCCAGCTCCAGGACATACATAGACAGGTAGAGGCCTGGCAGACTTAACTCCATTTAACTCCCCACAGTCTACTTCAACATGGATTTGCCTGACACACAGAATCAGAGCCCTGGAAAGGACCAAGGACCAGGGACTGTGGAGTCCAAACTCCTTACTTTACAGATGAAGAATGCAGGGGCAGGGGGAATGGACTTATCCAAGGTCACTGAGAAAGTTAGAATCAGACCCAGGCTAGAAGCCAGGCCTCCTGACTTTCATCCCAGACCTCCTTGGATCACACACCCCATCTACACACAAACATATCTCCCGTGCACAGAGATACAACATAGGTCCCCTCCCCTATACAGAGACACACCCCTTCCACGCACACACGTCTCCCTCCCAAATTCACTCTGAGCCAGGCATACACCCTTCTCATGTACACACAAATCCAGCCCGCCCGGGTCTCATCTGTGTCCACACCTGCCTCCCCGCGCAGACACATCCACACACTGGAACAACGCAAGCCCCAACACACCCCGATACCCATCCCCACCTGCCTGCTTGTCGTGCACCCACCCACGAACAGGCGGCCGGGCGCAGAACCAGCGGACAGACAGGCCTTCTTTGTGTGCGGAGTTCAGGTGCGCCCAGGAACTGCACAATGGAGGCCTGTCTGTCAGTCTGTCTGAGGCTTAACCGCCGGGGGAGGGGGTAAGGGGGGGCAGGAAGGCGGTGCCTCCCGGGGGTGTCCAGGAACCAGAAAGAACCACCCCTCATCCACACCCCCCTCTTCCCGCCACCGCTACACTGCACCCCAAGACGAGGGGAGACCCAGATGATTCCCCTCGTAGACACGCCCCCATCAGACACCGACTGGGACATCCCCGCGAGCCTCTGCGCCCCGCGTCGGTCCCTGAGCTCGGCACCTATACCCCGGTGGCCTAGGTCTCCTCGGGATCTGGAAAGAGGGGGCTCGGCCGCCTGGGTCCGGGAGAGGGCGCGGGCGGGGGGCGGGGCGTACCTGAGGCCCGGCCCCCGGGGCGGGGCGGCGGCGGCCGCGGCGGGGCGGAGAGGGGGAGGGTTGTGGGGGGACGCTGCTGCACCTGGAGCCCGGAGCCCGGCAGCTGCGGCGGCAGCGGCAGCGGTGGCTCGGCCCGGTGCTAGCCCAGCCGAGGGGAGCCAAGGCCGGTCCGGCGTGGCCGGGCCAGACCAGACAGCGCATCCCCGGCGCCGACATGGTGGAGGCGGCGCCCGCCGGCCCCGGGCCGCTGCGGAAAACCTTCCTGGTGCCCGAGATCAAGCCCCTGGATCAGTACGACTTCCCGCGGGCCAAGACGGCCGCCAGCCTGGCCTGGGTGCTGCGGGCCGCCTTCGGGGGCGCAGGTAGCGCGGGCCGCCGGGGCGGGGGGGTGGCGGCCGGCCGGGGCCGGGGCGCGGCAGGTGCGGGGGGCGGGGCTCTGGCTCCGGACCCCGCGGGGAAACGCCGGGGCCCCCGGGGAACAATGGCCGGTCTGGGGAGGGTGATGCGGGGCGGCCGCCGTCTCCCAGCCGCCGCCGCCGCCGCCTGCTTTGTGCGCTCTGGCCGCCGCCTCTGCTCGGGGGGAGGGGCAGGGGACTCCTGGGTTCCCGGGGGCTCGGGGCCTCCTTCTCCGCCTCTTCGTCCTCCTCCTCTCCCTTCCCTCTCCCCGGCCGCGTCCCCTCCCCCTGCTCCCTCTCTATCTTCTTGGACTTTGCCTCCCCCGCCTGCGGCTAGAGCTGGGGCCAGGGAGGGGTTGGGGTGGAAGGAACCGGCCGTCCACCCTCCCAGGATCCAGGTGTTCGAGCCCCTGGCTCCTTATCCAGGACCCAAGTGTCTTATAATCCCGGCCACTCTACTTAGCATCTAGGTGTCTGAGTACCCCTTCCCACGCCACCCAACCCCACCCTTCCCTAAACCATCCTATCCAGGCCCTAGCCTTGGGAGAGTGAGGCCAAGATTCTTGTCTTATTGCCTCCTCTGGGCCGTTCTGTCTTGTCCACCCCCCCCCTTTTATTTCAATCTAGTGTGGGGGCTTACTGGCACCTAGTATGGGAATGTACCCAACCAGGTGGCCTAGCAAGGATTGGACTTGGTACCCTATGGGTGTCCTTAACTAGCCAGGGGCCTAGCCTTCCATCTCAACGTGCTGACCCACATGGGACCCAGCCCCTTACTCATTCACCCAACTGCCCCCAGCCTCTCGGGAGGCAGGCCTGGTTTCTTTAGCTGAAGCCTTAACTCCTCCCCAGCCTCAGCTGCCCCTGGGAATACCCTCCTCTCCGAGGGTGGAGCTGGGAGCCCAACATTTTCACCTCCTCATGGCTGCCTGGGAGGGGAGGTGACCAGGGTTAATTAAACGTAGGCCTTTAAAAGCTCCATGGATGGGAGAGAGCCAGTGATCAGAGCAGGCATCATCCTTCCCATCAAAGCCAAGGAATATTCCCCCCCAGGAGCTGCCCCAGCCCAGCCCAACCTGTTCTGTGGGTGTTTGAGAGAGGGACACACACTGCTGGTATGGATGGGATGGAATCCCAGCCCTTGTGTCCTCCCTCATCTTTCTCCCTCCACAGCTTGTTTACACATAAAATCCCTTTGCCCCTTCCCTGCCTAGGCTCTTCTCAAAGGAAGAGGAGGCACCTTCCAGGAACCCCAGGGTCTTGACTCCTAGGTTAAGCTCTTTCCTGGTTATCTGACCTCTAACCAGGTCTGCTCTGCTCAAAGGAGTGAGGACAGCCTCCTAATCTGAGAACACAGATAAGGTGGAATGGAAACAGCCCTGAAATGAGTCAGGGACCTGAGGTCTAGTCCAGCCTGTGTCACTAATTTGCTGTGTGACCTTGGACTGGTCCCTGACCCTCTCTGTACCTCAGTATCTCTATTTGTAAAAATGAGGGGGTTAGTCTCTAGGACCTCTGGGGGCCCTTTCCTCTCTGAAAGTCTATGGTTCTGTGGGAGTTCTGAAACATAGAACTCAGGGGAGAAAGTCCTTGGCTGTGAAGTAACTACAGTGGGGTGGGAGTCAGGGGACTTGGGTTTGAGTTCATATTGTTCTCTGGATCAAATGAAAGAAAGCACATAATGCATTTTGGATTTGTAAGTTTGCACTATCTCGAGAGACTGTGTGGGCAGGGGCCAGAGATGGGCAGGCAAGGAAACCTGGGTTCTGTTGATCCTTGGAAACAGAGACAGCAATGACTGGAATCCATGCTGGCTAAGCCCTGGAGGCTGCTGAGTCAGGAGAAATGTGGTTTTCAATCCTGCCTCTGACACTGTGTAACCATGGGCAAGTCACTTAGCTTCTCTGAACCTCAGTTTCCTCATCTGTAAAAGGGGGGTGGTGGTAATTATACCTCTAGTCCTTACCTTAGAAAATTGTTGTGAAGATTGAATGAGATAATGCATGGATTCCCAGAGGCTTTTCTCCAACCAGTCTGTTTCCTCTCACCTCTCTCCCAGACATTCAAGTATCACCCGTCTGTCTGTCTTGGGTCTTAGCTTCATTGACCACTTCTCTGCAAGTGACTCTCAAATCTTGCAGACACTTGCAGCTGTCTCCTCTCTTCTGAGATCCCAAGATCTCAAGAGACTTCCAGGCCATTCCTACCTGGTTGTCCAAGGGATTGTTGTGAGATCTCAATCTTAGCATGCCTCAAAGTGAGCTATGTCATCTTTTCTCTTAAAGCTGCTTGTCCCCTTGACTTCACTATTTCTGGCAGTAGCAACAACATTTACCCAGTCACCCATGTTCCAAACCTTAGGATTATTTTCGACTTTTCTCTTTCCCCTACCCCTCCCATTAGTTACCAAAACATGGCTCATGGGTGAGTCCCCTTACTATTAATAATGACAGGGGGGATATTGTCAAAGCCTGTTTGGTCTTTCTGTCTCTAGTTTCTCCTATAAGCACAAAGTTTATGTAATTCCTCTGCTCTCACATCCTCAGAGGCTCCCTATTGCCTTCAGAATTAAAGGTATGTTCCCTTGGGGCCTGGTGTTCGAGGCTCTCCACAATCTGGCTCCAATCAACCTTTCTTGTTGTATTTCCTACTATTCCCCTCTGTGTGTTCTGGGTCTCTGCCAAATTGGACGGCTGCTAGCAGTTCCTCAATCTCATCTCCCTCTCTTTGTCCTTTCTATATGCTTGGAATCTTTATCTTTATCTGTGCCTCTGGAAGCCTTACAGAACCTAGCTTAGGAGTCACCCCTTCTTCAGACTTCTACCCCAGCCCAGCTGAAAGGGTTCTCTGCCTCCTCTGATTTTCCTGGATCACTTCTGAATCTCTGTGCTATGTCCCTGTTGTTCTTGTTCAATCAATTCAATCATGTCTGATGCCATTTGGGTTTTTTTTTCTATTTGGGTTTTGTTGTTTTTCTTTTTTTTTGCAAAGATACTAGAGTGGTTTGCCATTTCCTTCTCCAGCTCATTTGACAGGTGAGGAAACTGAGGCAAACAGAATTTAGTGACTTGCCTAGGGTCACACAGCCAGTAAGTGTCTGAGTCCGGATTTGAACTCAGGAAGATGAGTCTTCCTGACTCCAGGCCCGGTATTCTATCCACTGAGCCACTAGCTGCCATGCCCTTATCCTTAGAGGTTTCCAAAACTCTTTCCACATGTTCACATTTGTGTCTCAAAACAAGTTAGGAAGACAGAAACAGTGGGCATTTTCTTCCCCTTTTTATATGAGAGGAGACTGGGAGTCAGAGAGGCTGGTGTGAGAGGCAGGGTATAAGATCCAACATTGTTTCCAGTGCCCTCCTCAACTTGAGCAGTTTATTGTCCTGAGTAGAATGTAGACTCCTTGAGGCCTGGGGCCAGAGCACAGACCTTTTGCATGTCTAGCACCAAGCACAGGGCCTGTTACCGAGTAGGTGCTTTTAAAAAGCTTGAATTTGGTTAGCTCTTCGAGGTACATGAACATGCTCTGTAAACTTGGTTCCATCAGCAAATGCTTATCAAGCACCTACTGTGTGCCTAGCATATGGCCAGACATTGGGGAAGTGCCAGCGAAAGCCACTTCCTGCTCTCACAGAGTTTAAATCCAGCCTCAGACACTCAGTAACTGTGTGAACCTGGGAAATCATTTAACCTGCGCCTCAGTTTCCTCATCTGTAAAATGGGGATGATAATAACACTTATCTCCCAGGATTGTTGTTGAAGCTCAGATGAGATAATATTTGTAAAGCATCTTGCAAGCCTTAATGTGCTATATAAAAGCACATCATTACAGGGGTTAAGGGACACATGCAAATGTCTAATAATTCATGGCTGGATACAATCAGTTCAACAAGTCAAGTAAACAAGAATTTTTTTTGGTTTTGTTTTTCGGATGAGGCAATTGGGGTTAAGTGACTTGCCTAGGGACAATAGCTAGTAAGTGTCAAGTGTCTGAGGTCACATTTGAACTCAGGTCCTCCTGACTCCAAGGGCAAGACTCTATCCGCTGTGCCACTTAGCTGCCCCTGTCAACAAGCATTTTAAGAGTACCTACTATGTATACTAAGCTCTGGAGATACAAAGAAAGGAAAAACAGTGCCTTCCCTCAAGGAGCTCACAGCCTAATGGGGGAGACCACATGCAAATCACCATGTATGTACAAGATATCTACAGAGCAGATTGAAAGTATGTAGAGGGGCAGCTAGGTGGCTCAGTGGCTAGAGCACTGGCCCTGAAGTCAGGAGGACCTGAGTTCAAATGCAGCCTCAAACCAAACATGTAACACTAGCTGTGTGACCTGGGTAAGTCACTTAACCCCCATTGCCTTAAAAAAAAAGGAAAGTATTATAGAGGGGAAGGGGGGTGTTCAGGGTAATAGGACTAGGAAAGGCATCTTGCAAAAGGTGGGATTTAATCTGTCTTAATGGAAGCTGGGGAAGCTAGGAGTCAGACGTGAGGAGAGTACTCCAGGCAAGAGGAATTGTCAGTGAAAAGGAAGAGAGTTGGAAGATGGGAATGTTACCTATGAGGAATGGTGAGGGGTCAAGTTTGTTAGATCTGAGGGTCTGCGGAGGGGAGTGAAATGTAAGAAGACCAGAAAGTTAGCAAGGGCCCAATCTGTGAAGGATTAAATGTCTGAAGTTCTTACATTTGATCCCAGAGGCAACAGGGACCCAGTAGACGTTATTGGGGGGGTGGGCAGGTGGTGGTGAGGTGATCAGCTTGCACTTTGGAGAGACCAGTTTGACAGCCCAGTGGAGGATGGACTGGAATGGAGAGAAGCTTGAGGTAGGGCGACCAAGCAGCAGGCTGCTGCAGTCATTCAGGTTGGAGGTGATCAGGGCCAGCAGCAGGGTGGTGAGAGTGTCAGAGGACAGAGGGGAGCATATGTGAGACGTTACGAAGGTCAAATCGATAGATTGGCTGTGGAGGGTAAGGAAGGGTGGGGAGTCATGGATGACCAAGGTTAGGAGCCTGGGGGTGCCCTGGATGGGGGAAGGGCTTAGGGAGAAAGCTTTCAACAACAAGAAAATAGAATGTGTCTCTGCATGTGTTTTCCCCCCTTTGACAGGACGTAAGTTCCTTGTGGGCAGGCCCTGTTTTTTTTTTCATTTGAGCTTCCATAGTACACAATAAATGCTTGTTGAATTCAGCTGAGGTCAGAGGAGGGCGGCTCTCTGACTTGGGGGGAACCCCGGACAGGAGGTAGCATCAGAGCTGGGCCTTCAGCAGGTGGAGATGAGCAGGGCAGGGTAGACAGAGTCCTTAGCAAGGGGGGAGGGTTTGAACAAAGACTTAGAAGCATTAAGGTCAATACAGGGTGGGACCTAGAGCCAGGAAGACCTGAGTTCAAATGATGCCTCAGATACTTACTAGCTGTGTGACCCTAGACAAGTCATTTAACCTTTCTTTACCTCAGTTTCCTCATCTGTAAAATGGGGATAATAATGGCACCTACCTCTCAGGGTTGTTGTGAGGATCAAGCAAGATAACATATGGAAAGTGCTTTATGGACCTTAAAGTACTATCTTTTTTTTCCCCCCAGACAATCCAGGTTAAGTGACTTGCCCAGGGTCACACAGCTAGTGAGTATCATGTGTCTGAGGTGCATTTGAACTCAGGTCCTCCTGACTCCAGGGCCTGTATCCTATCCATTGTGCCACCAAGCTGCCCCATAAAATACTGTTATTTATGTTAGCTAGTATTAAGCAGGAAGACACTGGGGTATGTTCAGGGGAGAAGGTCAGTCATCCAGTCCTGTTTATGTAGAGTATGGAGTAAGTCAAGTCAGCAGACATTTCCTAAGCACCTACTCTGTGCAGGGCTCTGTGCTAGGGACACAAAGAAAGGCAGAAGAGAGTCCCTGTCCTCAGGGTGCTCACAGTCTGATGGTGGTGACAACGTGCAAACAGCTGTGTACAGACAGGACCAGGCTTAGGAGATGGGGTGGGAAAAGGCTTCTTGCCGAAGGTGGGATTCTAGCTGGGACTTTGGAGAAAGCCAGGAGGGGATGAGGAGGGAGCGAACCCAAAGCATGGGGGACAGCCAGAGAAAATGCCCAGATTTGGGAGATGGAACATCTTGTAAGAAGTGGAGCAAGGAAGTCAGAGTCACTGATCAAAGAATACGTGGCAGGGGGTGGGGGAGGAGGCATGTGCTATGAGGCAAGAGAAGACAGGAAAGGTAGGAGCGGGTCAGGTTATTAAGGGCTTTAATAGCCAATCAGAGGCTTTATATTGGATCCTGGAGGTCATGTAGGGGGCCACTGGAGTTTATCCAGTATGGGGGTGATATGGTTGAACTGTTTCTTTGGAAAGACATCTTAACTTCAACAGGTCCAAAACTGAACATGAGTTAATGGTAGCCTCTCCCCAAACCTTGCCCACCCCCCTTCTAAAGCCCTTATTACTGTCAAAGGCACCACCACTTTCGTGGTCACCATCCGCAGCTCCATACTCTGTCCAATCCCTTGCATCCAATCTGTTGCCAGATTGTGTCCCTTTGACCTCTGTGACTTCTCTCCTATATCTCTCCTCTGACACTGCCACCAATCTGGGCAGGCCCCTATCACCTCATGCCTGCTGGGGTCTTCCTGTCTCAACTCTCTCCCCACTCCAGTCCTCGGAGCTGCATGAGGGCCAGAACCATTTCTTATCCAAACTCTGTGTCTTCCTTGGCTCTAAGCGAGGTGTCCTGCATACACACAGTCAGTACTTGTTGTACGAATAATAATCCACGCTATTACAGGGCTTTCCAAAGCATATCCTTCAAAACTACCTTTTGAGGTTGGAGTAGTATTTCCCTCATTTCATAAATGAGGAAACTGAGGCAGACAGAGGTGAAGTGAGGGCAAGGGGATGTGCTTGAATTCACAGAGGCTAACTATGGGGAAGGTTATTTTCACCCTGGTTTTTTTTTTTTTTTTTTTTGCTTAGGCGATTGGGGTTAAGTGACTTGCCCAGGGTCACATAGCTAGTCAGTGTCAAGTGTTTGAAGGTGGATTTGAACTCGGGTTCTCCTGACTCCAAGGTCAGAGCTCTATCCACTTCACCACCTCGCTGCCCCCTACCCCTGTTTTAACAGAAGAGGAAACTTAACCCCGGTTCACATAACTAGTAAGTGTCAGGCTCTGGATTTGAACCTAGGTCTTTCCAGTTCCAAATCCAGCCTCTCCCCACCATCCATGCTGAACGAATGAGCAAATGTTGAAGCTGGGATTCCTTTCCACAGTGACAGGCTGCAAGAATAAATGAAGCAGCAGCTAAGCCTGGAAGGCTAAGATGATACCAGGCTGTATAAAGAAGGCTTTGAAGAGTTTGGGCTTTATCTTTTGCCAGGAATAATGATAATATTAATAATAACAACAGTGGGCATGTATAGGTGCACATTTGATCCTCACAACAACCCTGGGTGGCAGGTGCTGGTATTAATTTTACAGATGAGGAAACTGAGGTAGACAGCAGTTAAGAGACTGCTCCTCCCAATGGGTAAGACCTGGGTTCGAATCCAGACTCTGATGCTGTGTAAGGAGCAGGAGGGGGCCAGGATCTCATATGATTCTTACTACAGCCCTTCGAGGGAGGGAAAAGAGGCTGAGGAAGGCTAGTGGTTTCCCTGAGGTTATTTAGTAGAGCTCTGTAGTTTTATATGTGTGTGTGTGCGTGTGTGCATGCATATACATATACATACACATACCTATATATGTCTACACATACACATATTAGTAAATTCAAGGCTTTCTCTACTCCCCCCTCCCCCGCCTCCAGCCTCCTCTTGAGTCCAGACCTCATCGGCCTCTGCCAAGGTTGTTAATTATTGCAACAGCCTCTTAACCAAACCCTCTCCCTTTCGTTCTTCCTGGCTTCTTCTCGGGCTTGGTGCAGGGCCACTTCTACTTCCCTGTTCCCTGCTTAGAGCAGCTTCAGTGCCCTGGCCTGGGTTTGGCCCAGATACCAAAGGAGTGAGACCTCAAAGGCTGGGGAAACCTGTCCTTGCTTCTCCTACCACACCTCGGCTCAACTTGCAACCCTTGTCCTTCCTGTCCTCTCCTTGGGAATTCTCATCTCTGGATTCCTCCTCCAGGAAGTCCTCCAAGACTGACCGTGCCGCTCGGCAGGCCTCTGCGGAGTCCCCTGTGCGTGGGGCAGGAGAGGAAGTTCTGGGTCAAGGCCACGGTCACCGATTGTGTCTCTTCCTGCAGAACATGTGCCTCCGGAGCTGTGGGAGCCTTTCTACACAGACCAGTACGCCCAGGAGCATGTGAAGCCTCCAGTGACGCGGCTGCTTCTCTCGGCCGAGCTGTACTGCCGGGCCTGGCGGCTCGCACTGCCCCAGCTAGAGGCCCCGCCCGGTCCTGCCGCCCTCTTAACGATGTTGGCCCGCCGGGGTCTGACCCCGACACTGCCCGATCGGCCCGTGCGGGAGGCTGACCTGCGATACCAGCCCATCCTGATGGTGAGGCTCTGAATGCTCCCCCTTGTCACCTCCTGTGAGCTGCTGGGAGGGGGCAGCAGCTGCTTCTTCCCGACGCCCCATCGGTCTCTCTTTTCTTCAGGGTGCCCACTTGGCTGTGATTGATGCCCTCATGACAGCCTTTGCCTCAGAGTGGACTGCATCCCTACCTGTCCCCGCAGTCCCCGGCAGCTGGGAACACAAGCTCCTTCTCTGGGTGGACTCGGTAGGTGGAGGAGGCTGTGGGCATGGGGGCAGGGGGATTACTGCAATGACTTGGAGAGCCTGCTGGGGTGTCCCCAGCCAGAACTGAGGTCTGAGGGTCCCTCGCTGATCCTCTCAGGCCCTTAAACGGTCCTCCTTAGAACCAAGGCCTCTCACTGACCCTCTCACTGACCTTTCTTGACCCTCCCAGACCATGCGGCGACTCCAGGAGATGACAGAGCGAGAGGCAGCTCAGAGAACCCCCGTGTCCCCAGCAGACAGTGCTGCCCAGCCCTCGGTGAGGCCTGGCAGGTGGGGTGGGAGTAGGTGGGTGGGGTCTGGGGAGTCTGGACCCTGAAGTCCTGGGGCCAGGCTGTCCCTCTGCCTCATCTTTGGGGCTAGGGCTGGGGCAATGCAGGGCTGGGGTGTGACTTTCTCTGTATCTCTCTGTCTCTGTCCCTGCACTGCTGCATTCTCCTCCTCTCTGCCCCTCTCTGCGCCTCAGTGTCCCACCCGCTGGTACTGGAAGCTCGTTCCCGTAAGTGGGTGCGCCTGGCCCCCAGCTCCATTCTGTCCCTGCACCCTGACCTGTGAACAGAGGATCTGCGGCCCTGGGGAGGTGGAAGGGGAGCATCCTCTGGTGGGGATCGGGGTAGGGAGAACTGGAAACTCGTCCCCCAAGAAAGAAGTCAGAGTGTCTCAGATCCTCTGTTCACATTGGCCTCCGCAGCCCTGAGGGCCCCCTGGGGGAGGTGTCCTGCTGCATGTCTGCCCTGCCTGCTTCTCCTGGGGTCCCTCTGTCTCCACCCCAAGGTGCCAGAGCTGGGGGGTGTCAACAGGTCTCACTGAGGCCCAGACCTTGCAAATGGCTCAGGGCTGACTGGAGGACAGGTCTCTTACTTGTCTCTAAGGTCTGAGCCGGGGGCTGAGGGAACCCCAGAGAAGAGAGGGAGAGGCCAGAAACCCCAAAGGCAGATTAAGGAATGGGGCTCCCCTCCTAGGAATGACCGTGGTGATCTGATAATGAACCCTCAAGGATGTCCCAGGGTGTGGGGGCTGGTTCAGGGGTCGGGGAGCCCTCAGCAGACAGGATGAGTTTAGGGTCCCCCTCCCCCCCGGCCTGAAGCCTGTGTCCCGCTGCGGCCCCCGCGCTGACGCCCCCTCCTCTCCGCCCCCTCAGCACGCCGTTGCCTTCTGTTTGAAGGAGTCAGGGAGCAAACCCCCTGTGGTAACGTATCTCCAACCTCTGTCCTTCCTGCTTTTTGCTCCCCCTGGTCACTGCCCTCCTTCCCCACCAGGCCAGGCTGGGCCGGCTCCCCCAGCTGTCCAGAGCTTGAGGGCCCCTCCTGCTCTGCGCTCGCTCCTCCTCGCTCTTGGGGCCCCTCAGTCCCCCTCTCTGCTGCATGTTGCTCCCTCTACCCCAGAGCCTCAAGGACTCACGCACCTGGCCTCCCTGCACCGGCTGCATGCTCTTTGGCTCTGGCCCGTCCGCAACCTCTGACCTCTGACCTCTTCCTTTCACCCCACAGATCCGGTACCGAAAGGACCGGGCCGTGGCCCGCAGGGCCCCCTGTTTTCCCGTAGTGTCGGGTCTCCAGGACCTGGCCAGCGGAGCTGCCCTAGCTGCCATCATCCACTGCTACTGCCCCCAGCTGCTGAGGCTTGAGGGTAAGTGGGCAGGGCTCCATGCCTTGGGCCCAGGGTTGGGAGGGGGCCCAGGCATCTCCCAGTCAATCAGCAAGGATTTACTACGCGCCTCCTCGGGGCAGCTATGTGGTGCAGTAGATAGAGTGCAAGGCCTGGAGTTGTGAAAACTCATCTTCCTGAGTTCCAATCTGGCCTCAGACACTTACTAGCTGTGTGACCCTGGGAAAGTCACTCCACCCTGTTTGCCTCAGTTTCCTTATCTGTCAAATGAACTGGAGAAGGAAATGGCAAACCACTCCAGGATCTTTGCCAGGAAAACCCCAAATGGGGTCACAAAGAGTCAGACACAACTGAAACAATTGAACAAAAGTGCCTCCTGTATGCCAGGCAAAGTGCTAGAGATACCAAGAAAAAAAGTAATAGTCCCTGGCCTCAAGAAGCTTACATTCTATCGGGGAGACAGTGTGTGTGTGTGTGTGTGTGTGTGTGTGTGTGCTTGTGTATATACATACATACACAGACACACATATCTATATAAATGAAGAGAGACAGACAGACAGACAGACAGAATGAACAAATACCAGCTGAACAGAAGGCTCTTTGGCAGGCGCTGGGGCCGGGGGACAGAAGGCGAACTCTTCATCTGAGCCCCGTGGCCCAGGTACCCTGGGAATCAGGTGTTCCTTCCTGTCTTTCTACAGATGTATGCCTGAAGGACACCATGTCTGTGGCAGACAGTCTATACAACCTGCAACTGGTCCAGGACTTCTGTGCTGCCCGCTTGCCAGGGGGCTGCCCTTTGGCTCTGGAGGACTTACTCTATGTGCCCCCCCTCCTCAAGGTGACCTGGCATCCAGGACCCCACGGGAGCCCTGCAGGCTAAGCTGGGATCCGGAGAAGAGGGATAAGGATTCCTGGGTCCCTGGGGGAGCCACAGAGGGACAGCAACAGCGGCATCATGACCCCTCCCCCTCAGCCTGTCTCTCCCTGCCGGTCCCCACCCCAAGAACATCCAGAGAAGGGCTGCTAGGATGTAAGGGGCTTGGAGATCAAGTCAGTGAGGTGGATGGAACTAGAGATAGTTATCCTGGAGCTGAGATGGCCGGTGGGGGGAGGGGAGGCTGGATGGATATGAGAGCTGGCTTTAGTACTGAAGGGCTCAAAAAGGGCTTGGTCTTGAAATGCCTGGCCCTCGAAGGTCAGAACTGGGAGGAAAGGGAGAAAATTGTAGAGGGGCTCATTGAGGCTCAGGAGGAACAACTTGGTAGGAATGAGAGCCCTCCATAAGTGGAGGAACAGGTTGCCTTGAGAGGTAGTGAGCGCCCTGTCACGGGAGTGTCTCATGACCACCTGCAGGGCTTGTTGTGGAGGAGATTTTCGTTGCCTTTTCCAGTTCTTGACTTGCATGTCTCTCGGTCCCCAGACTAATGTGGCTGTGCTGCTAGCCGAGCTGTTTCTGTGCTTTGAAGTGTTGAAGCCAGACTTTGTGAGGCCCAAGGAACTGCCAGATGGGCGAGGTGAGGCTGGAGTGAGGACTGGGACACGGAAGCAGAGTGGGGAGGTGTGGGAGGGCCTCGAGAGCTGCTGTGATGTGGCTGGGTGGCCCAGTGGCTACAGCGTTGGACCTGGAGTCAGAAAGACCTAACTTCAAATCCCGTCTCAGAGACCCCCTATCTGTATGACCCCTGGGCAAGTTCCTTAAGCTTTTTGCCTCAGTTTCCTCATTTGTAAAATGAGGATGATAATAATAGCACCTGCTGCAGCGTTGTTGGGAGGATAAAATGAAGCTCTCTGCAAACCTTTAAGTACTGCATAAATGCTAGCTACTGTTGTTAGGTGAGGCCAGGGCACTGAGGCATCTGAGTAGGGAGGGTGAACTATGTGGGAGTGCTTCGTAGAGTGAGGCCAGGGCTTAGGCTGGGGCTGCTTGTCCTCTCTGGGCTGTGGCCCCATCTGCCTTCACCTCTGCCCTAGGTTCCTCTCCTGGGGTCAGTGAAGCCTCTACCCCACCGAGCGGCAACGGAGCCAGGTACGGCCTCCTCCCCACCCCAGATCCCTGGGGCTCCTCGGCTCCATCCCTTCCCTCCTCCTGTCCTGCCCCCTGTTCTGCTCCCCTCCCCCTCAGCCACTGGATTCCCCTTGGAGGCTTGGGGCAGAGCCCACAGGTCCTGTTGCTCTGGGTTTGGGGGATGGTGGGGACAGGGACATGGGTTGATTGCGTTTCCTTCTCACCTACAGCTCCCCTGTTTTCAATTTCCGGCACCCACTTCTGTCTCCTGGGGGGCCGCAGTCGCCCCTCCGTAGCTCATCAGGTGAGGAGCAAGGGGGGGGTGGGAGGAGAGGGGTCAACCTGGCTTCTGTTCCCCTGCCCCTCCCGCATTGTTCCTCAGTCCCAGTGAAGTAGCCAGAGCTGACCTCTGACTCCCCACAGGTTCCTTGCAGTCATCACCCTCCATGACCCACATAGAGGCTTTCGGAAAGGCATGGAACCGGCAGCTCAGGTGAGGAGTCAGAGTGAAGAGGCCTGGGAGTAGGCCTAGGAGCAGGGTTGGGTGGCAGCTTAGGCCCAGAGGGGAGAGGGTGTGGAGGAACAGAGGTCAGGTGCCTAGTTCTTTAGCCCCTTGTCCTTTACTCTGTAGAGCCCCAATTTTCCTTCTCCATCTATTGGTGGTCAATGGGTCACAGCCTTCCTCAGGCCTGTCAGGTCCCTCAGTAGTGACCAGTTTCCCACCAGTCTGAATACTGACCAGACTGTAATGATAGTCACCTGGTCTTAATAAATAATGGGCCTTTTGGGAAGTCCACTGGTTGTGCAAGGCCTCATTCTGTCCCATGTCTGTGGGCTCCTTAGCTGCCCCTGCCCCTGGTTGTGCTGACTCACTTGAGGGTCCAGTAGTGTTTGATGTCCATCTTTTGGTCAGTTTCTGGTGCCCTAGTAGCTCTATCTGACATCTCTGGCCCAGCACTCAAAGGATGGGTGTAGGCTTCAGGCCTACCGCCAAGTCCTGAGAACCTCTGAGAGCAGGGTTGGGGGAGGTACCCTGGCCAAGGGCTAGAGCCAGACATTGGAGAGGGAGTGACTGGGGGGCTGTGGGGTGGGCCAGGGGTTCAAGGCTGGAGTCTTAGCCCCCGTCTGGCCCTCCCCAGCCGCCCCCTGTCCCAGGCTGTATCCTTCAGCACTCCCTTTGGCTTGGACAGCGACGTGGACGTGGTCATGGGTGACCCAGTACTGTTACGCTCTGCCAGTTCCGATAGCCTGGGTCCCCCAAGGGTTTCAGCGTCGCAGCCTCCCCCAGAGCCAGCCCCGGAGCCCGGGGACCTCCCCACCATAGAAGAAGCCCTGCAGATCATCCATAGCGCTGAGCCCCGCCTGCTCCCAGATGGTGCTGCTGATGGTGGCTTCTATCTCCATTCCCCTGAGGGACCCTCAAAACCTACCCTGTCTTCATCCTACCCATCTGAGACCTCAAAATCTCTTGCTTACTACCCCCATCCTGAGGGGCCCTCCAAAGCCTCAAAACCACCCTTGGCTTCACCCTACCCATCTGGAGAGGCCTCTAAACCAGTCCCACCTGAGGGGCCCCCAGCAACACCTACCCAATCTGAAGTGCGTATGACAAGCTTTGCAGAAAGGAAGAAGCAGCTGGTGAAGCCAGAAGGTCGGGTTGGGGAGGAGGCTGGGGCAGGGGGCCCTCCTGAGGCCCCTCCAGAAGCCCTGAGCTCAGAAATGAGTGAGCTGGGGGCAAGGTTGGAGGAAAAACGCCGAGCTATTGAGGCTCAGAAACGGCGCATTGAGGCCATCTTTGCCAAGCACCGGCAGCGGCTGGGCAAGAGTGCCTTCCTGCAGGTGCAGAGGCGAGAGGCTGGCGGTGAGAGTGATGGGGACGGTGTTGATGGGGACGATGGCTCTGGTGCGCAAGTGGCCGAAGGCACCCCAGGCTCAGGGCCCGGGGAGAGGCCAGCCGGAGAGGGCCGTGGAGAGCCTTCTGAAAGGCCCAAGATGGTGACCTTTTCCCCAGAGGTGGGGTCTGGCCGGCTTTCAGATGAGGGCCTGGGGGACTATAACCGGGCGGTCAGTAAGCTGAGCGCGGCCCTGAGCTCTTTGCAGCGGGATATGCAGCGGCTCACAGACCAGCAGCAACGGCTTCTGCGGGAGCCCGAGCACCCTGGGCCTGGCCCACCTGCCGCTGCTTGGATCATTCCTGGTCCTGCTGGGCCCCGGGCTCCCTCCCCAGCACCTGCTCGTCGTGCCCCACCCCCTCGATCACCCCAGCCACCACCACGCCGAGCCTCTGTCCCTGCTTCGACCCCAGCTCCCCGTAGCCCCAAACATGCCCGGCCCGCAGAGCTGCGGCTGGCACCCTTGACTCGGGTACTGACTCCGCCGCACGATGTGGACACCCTTCCCCACCTGCGCAAGTTTTCACCATCCCAGGTGCCCGTCCAGACCCGTTCATCCATCCTTTTTGATGAGGATCAGCCTGGCCCTGGCTCTGGCCCTTCAAAGCCGGAGCCTGAGCCTGGACCCAAGCCAGGAGAGGTACCTGCTGAGCCCCTAGGAGGGGCTGCCACCCCATCTGGCCGGCCAGGGCTCATTGAGATCCCACTGGGGAGCCTGGACAGTGACGGGGATGGGAGCCCCCCTGGAGGGGAAGACTCTCTGGAGGAGGCTGTGAATGGAGAGCCGCGGACTGGCCTGGGTTTCTTCTATAAGGTTAGATGGAGGGGAGCTCAGGGGATGGTGCCTGGACCAGGGTAAGAGCAGTTGGGAAGATGGATGCATGTTTTCTGCAGGATGAAGAGAAGCCAGAAGATGAGATGGCACAGAAACGGGCTAGCCTGCTAGAGCGGCAGCAGCGGCGAGCCGATGAGGCACGGAGACGGAAACAGTGGCTAGAGGTGGAGAAGGAGCAGAAGAAGGAGGAAGCTGCCCGGTGAGCCTTGATGGGGTCACTCCTCCATCTCCTAGCGCTGCTCTGGAGAGGAATCTGCCCTGGGCATCGGGCTGCAGGGAACCTAGGCAGTTCCCTGACTTTGCCACTTGTCATTTCTCCGATTCCTGAGCCCCCACTTGAGGACTCATTTTTGCCTGCTGGGCCCTGTCTGAGCTTGACTGGGTCCTTAGGCTCAGAAGTCTGCTGCCATCAGTCCCTCGTGTCCCTTCTCCATTTTTATGCCCTTTTACATCTCTTGTTTATTTCTAGAATCTGTCTTCCCATCTTCTGGACCCTATAAGTCCATTTTCCAGGGCTTATTCAAAAAAAAAATCAGTATACAGTTTCAGAAATAACATATCCAGGAGAAGGGGCTAGATGTATACACTAAAGAAATCTGCCCAGTCTCATGAGGTGAGGTGACTTTAAACTTTCTAAGCTATTCTGTGTAGCCAGGTTCCAATGCCTAGTTTGGCATCTCATAATTTGCCCTTGCCTGGAGTATCTGACTCCCATGGAGGCAGGGAGCCCAACTGTGAACCCTCATCTCTCAAAGAGTTGTAAGAGCCCTCGATTTGGAGTCTTGGGACCTGGATTCAAATCCTGGTTCTGATTCTTAATTGCCTGTGGGACCTTGGGTGAATCACAATTATTGCGAGCCTCAGGTTTCTTGTATGTAAAATGGCTGAGTTGGACTAAGAGAGAGGAAAAACTTCCTAAATAGTGGTACTACTCTAAAGTGTGACTGGATTCCTCTTGCTTGCCATTAGTTTCCAAGCAGAGTTGAGATGACCACTTTTAAGCTGCGTTGTGGAGCTATCCTTGTTCATGGGGGACAGCTGAGTGGCTCACTGCTGGTCCCAGAATCAGAAAGACCTGAGCTCACAACCAACCTCCAATAATGCGGTAACTGTGTGACCCTGGACAAGTCACTTGTCCTTTGTCTGCCTGTTTCCTCACCTATAAAATGGGAGTGATAACAGGGTGGTTGTGAAGATCAATGAGATGGTTGTAAAGTGGTTAGCACAGTGCCTGGCACATACTAAGTGCTATATAAATGCTAGTTATTATTACTATTGGCTATTATTATAAGCTAGATAAATGGGCCCTGAGGTCCTTTCCTGCTATATGACTGACCTGTAAGACTCCTCTTGGCTTTAATCTTATGATCCTTTGATCATCCCCAGACTCTGTCAAATCTGTTGGGGGATTGGCCTTTCTGGGGAGCACTGGGTCAAGCTCATTGGCCCATTCTACACATTTGTAGCTCCCTTGTAGCCAATCTGGAAGCCTCTTCATGGTCTGGTGGGTTTAGGAGTGCTTTGCCCACACTCCTACCTAATTTTAGACCCTCTGCTCCTCAAAGGGCCATAGATGGATTAGATTTCTTGGGTCACCCTTCCCAAATCAGAATAATTTAGTTTGACACACACACTGGCCACTTCCAAAGCTCACCAAAGACAGGTCAGTTCTCTATGCTTGCCTCTTATTTCCTGCTCTGGACCTCTTTATGTTCTCCCTCAGGTTGGCCCAGGAGGAGAGGGTCCGAGTTGGGGCCGGGGCCAGCCTGGAAGAGGAGGGCCCAGCCCGGAGAGGGGACTTTACCCGACAAGAATATGAGAGGCGGGCACAGCTAAAGTTGATGGATGACCTGGACAAAGTACTACGACCTCGAGGGGCAGGGGGTGGGCCTGGAAGAGGGGGTGCCCGTCGGCCCCCTCGACCTCGATCTGGCTGCTGTGATGACTCGGCTCTAGGCCGTAGTCCCCGAGGTCTCTTGGGTAAGGGGGAGCATGGTAGAGCTGGTGATGGTGGAGGGGGGAGTTGCCAAGGGAAGAAAACAGGACTGAGGATTATATTTTCTATTTCTCCCTACCAGGGTCCCGGCTTAGCAAAGTTTACTCCCAGTCCACCCTGTCCCTTTCTACTGTGGCCAATGATTCTTCCAACAACCTTGGGGTAAAAAGGCCCACATCCAGGTAAACTTACACCCCTACCCGCTCACCTCCCCAACCTGTCTGTGTGTCGGTGTGTCTGGTTGTCAGTGCGTATGCTTCAAGTGTGACTGTGTATCTCAGTGGGCAGGTGGTCTGCTCACTGGTTGGGTTAGCTTAGAACTTCCTCACAGATGCCATCCTTATGGACAAAAGAGTTCCATTTTGGGCAAGCTAAACTCATGCTGAAGTTTGGGGTTTTTTAAAAAATCAGTTATTCTCACACCAGACCTGTGTACCACTACAATTGGGGCAAACTTGCAAAATTCTAGAATGGGTTATTAAAGGGATGGTTTATGAGCATTTAAAAACAGAAGCAGGGATCACTAGGAATCAGCATGGGCTCATCGAGAACAAACCCTGCTAGAGGACCTCCCTCCCCTGTTTCCTTTGACAAGATTGGTAGATCAGGAAAATGTAAGTGCTGTATTGTGCTCGTATTTCAGCAAACTATTTGACAAAATTTCATGCCATTCTTCAGGACAAAATGGAAACATTGGGTTGGATAATAGTACAGTTAACACTGTTCACAATTGTTGAATTTCCACGTGCAAAGGTAGTGATTAATGTGTTGATGTCAACTTGGGGGGCTTACAAGAAATGGGGACATATGCACATACTCTTGGCATCCCTGTTGTCTGGCACCAAGTAGGCAATTAATGAATGTTTGGTTGAATTGATGAATGTACTTTTCAAGGATCATTTGAAGAAGGTAGGGGTGTTTAGCCTCCAGAAAAGAAAACATGGTGGGGAAAGGTGATGGTCCTCAAGGGACATCAGAGGGTAGAATTACAAGCAAAGGGTGAAAGTTGCTGAGAGTCAGATTTAGGTTTAATGTAAGTAAGGACTTCTTAACTGTTCAAAGGACTTCTAGATTACAAGAGGTCTTTAGGCAAAGGCTGAGTGAACACTGGTTGAGAATGCAATAGAGTTTATCCATCAAGTAGCAGTTGAAGAAGATGATCTCTAGGGTTCCTTCTAAATCTGAGATTCTGTGGATCGAGGAGATGAGAGAAGGGACCATGTGCCAGGATCCCTAGGAGTAAGAGGCATCTGGAAGACTTCCTTTCCCCACTGAAGTGACATCCCTTTTTCTTCAGGGCCCCTTCTCCATCAGGCCTGATGTCTCCCAGTCGCCTCTTGGGTAACCGAGATCGGGACTGGGAAAATGGGAGTACTGCCTCATCACCAGCCTCTGTCCCAGAGTACACGGGTAAGGCCTTGACTGAGGATGGATAGAGACAGGATGGTGGCAAGGATGGGGGGCCCATGGGGCAGGTTAGGAGCCTCTAGCCCGACACCCAGCATAGGGTATAGTGGGAAGAACCACTGGACCCCAGAATCAGGAGACCTGGGTTTGAATCCTGATTCAGACACTTCTCTGACCTCAGTTTATTCATGTGGAGAATGAGGGTAAGGATACTGTCAGGTAGTCACACCACTTGCCACCCAGCACTGTT
This sequence comes from Phascolarctos cinereus, assembly GCF_003287225.1. Taxonomy (NCBI): domain Eukaryota; kingdom Metazoa; phylum Chordata; class Mammalia; order Diprotodontia; family Phascolarctidae; genus Phascolarctos; species Phascolarctos cinereus. The sequence continues at coordinate 683,545,042 of NW_027555847.1, read as the reverse complement.
GTGCTGGCATTTTACAAAGGCGAGATTGAGCTGCTCACATCCTTTTCCTGATTCTGACTTCCTTCTCCCCCTCACGCCCCAGGCCCCAAGCTGTACAAGGAACCCAGCGCCAAGTCCAACAAGTACATCATCCACAATGCCTTGGCCCACTGTTGCCTTGCTGGCAAGGTCAATGAATCTCATAAGAACCGCATCCTGGAGGTGAGGCCAGGCCTGGGCCCGCGGCATCCCTGTAGAAATCTCCATCCAGTCTGCTCGAAGCCCACCACCCCTCTTCTCCCTCAACCCATTCCTCTTCCCAAGGTTCCAATTCTCTTGTTTATCAGGCTCCAATATCCCCGATGCCTCCCTCCCCTCTCCCCACCCCACCCCACCAGCCTTGTCCTAACACCTTATCCTGATCGCAGGAAATTGAGAAGAGCAAAGCCAACCACTTCCTGATCCTCTTCCGGGACTCAAGCTGCCAGTTTCGGGCACTATACACATTCTCCGGGGAGACGGAAGAGATGTCACGCTTGGCTGGCTATGGCCCCCGCACCATCACCAAGTCCATGGTAGAGGGGATCTACAAATACAACTCAGACCGGAAGCGCTTCACACAGATTCCCGCCAAGACCATGTCCATGAGTGTGGATGCCATCACCATCCAGGGCCACTTCTGGCAGACCAAGAAGCCCAGTACCCCAAAGAAGCCCAGCACCCCTAAATAGGCCAGACATTTCCTGCCTAGCACTCTTAAGGCCTGGACTCTGCCCCAGAGCCAGCCAGGGGCCTTCTGTCCCCAAGGGCGACTCTAGAGGGATGGTGGAGGCCCTCTGCCGGGGTGAGAGGGGGTGCTTGTACCACCCTATCCCAGCCTGGGCTTTTCTCCACTCCCTGGTTAGGAGACTGAGGGCAGGAAGGGGGTTTCAGCTCTTGTCCTGGCCCCCTCCTCAGTCCCCTCCCCATCTGCATGTTTCTTCTATCCCAGCGCCTCTTGGAGGCAATGTCTCTGTTCCCTACTCCCCCACCCCACCCCACCCCAGCCCAGCCACCTCTTGCCTGGACAGATTTTGGTCCCCAGTGTTGGGGGGCTCCCGATCTTCAAGCCTTTGGAAAGCCAGTTTATAAATTTGGGCCTGAGCCAGGGTTGGATTCCAAAGGGGCCTGGACCTGCATTCAACCTTTTTTTTTTTGGAGGGGGTGTTGGGGGTTGCTTTCCTTACTCCCCATGCCTCTAGGTCTCTTCCCTAGAAGATTCTGGAGGGATTCCCTTCATCTATGTGTCGTGTCCTGCTGTGGGGAGGGGGAAGCTGGGAGCTTCAGGGACTCAGGGCTCAGCTCAACAACCCCCTACCCCGTCTGTCTCCCCACCTTGAATAAAATAATTTAAAGAGACGTTCTTTACCCCTTCCTCTAGAAGGGGGTGGTTGGAAGCTGAGGGAGTGCAGGCTCAGGGCTCCCAAGCTCAGAGAGCATCCAGACCAGTCTCTAAACAGGAATCCCTCTGTCCCCCACACTAAGACCCCCAACTATGGGGAACCTCCAGTATTTCACAGTAGCTTATTACTAATTTTTTCCCTATATTGAGCCAGAATTTCCTTTCCTTGTTTCTCCCAGCTCTTCCTTCTGAGGCCAATCAAAGCGAACAGGAGTCTTGAAGTGACAGCCCTTGCAGTCCTTCAAGAGAACTGTCATGATCCTTCCCAAGTCAGTGTTTTCCAAGCCAAAGGTCCCCAGTTCCTTCCAGGGTTTCTTTGAATCCTCTGCACTTCATCAGTATCCATCCTAAAACGCGCTCATAGCTGTGTTCCCGAGGGCAGTGGCCCCACTCATCTCACTGGTCCTCTCTTAACACAGCCTTTCCCTTGGCTTTTTCTGTCTCGGGTCCCAACTCACATTGATCTTGCAGTCCCCTAAAGCTCCCAGATCTTCTTCACACCAGCTCTCATCAAGCATCACCTCTCCTGTCCTGTTTCTGCCATTGATTTTTTGAACCCAGAGGACTTTATTCTTACTCAATTTTTATCTAATTAGATCCCATCCATTGTAGCCTGTTAGGTTATTTTTAGGTCCTGTCAGCTAATGTGTTAGCTGTCTCTCTGTCCTTGAATTGGCCTTAGCTGGGACACTTCCTGCCCACCCCTCTTCCCTCTAGCCGAATATCTGCACAGTAAGATAGCAATTACCCATTGATAGGTGATAGAGTGTGAAGGCCTCTAAGGAGAGGGGTTTGGCTATCCAAGAAATGCTTTCTGGAGAAGGTTGGGCAGAATAAGAAAATATCTTGAGCCAAGCAGGGAACTAGCATGAGAATGAGGACAGAGAAAGTGACTCGACGTAGGCTACAGTTCAAAGAGCCTTGAATGCCAGCCTGGTCAGAACCTAATCTTGTAGGCCATGGAAAACCTAGGAGAGATGACCAGAACTGGGGGTGCTTATTACGCAGGAAGGATTGGAAAGGGGCAATTCTGGAGGACAGTTAAGAGATTATTACAATAGGCCAGAGGAGGAAATGAAACCTGGCTTGGAGTGGAGTCAGCTTGGGCTGACCCCTGGGTGGTTATGGGCAGGTGAAGCTCCTGGCCTAGCCTTCAAAGGAGGCCCCATTTTTTTGTGGGGCAGATGGTCTGAGTTTACCCTACAGAGGGCTCAAGTACACGGTGTGCTCAGGCACTGGCCCAGGGGGAGTGTTGGGGGGGGAGGGGGATTGGTCTGCTTCCTGCTCCCCAGGGCTCTGGGCCAGGAACCGGCTCTACAAGGTGGGGGGTTGGGCCGTGTACTTTGGCCACCGTTCTGCTACGTAGACCAATCCCAGCTGGGAGGAGGTGGGCCTGGGCCCTGGGCCAGCGGGCACTGCCACCAGCAGGGTGGTAACTCCAGGCATGCCCAGCCAGGCAGGTGGCTGTGTCACAAGGACCCCTCCCCAGAAAGCAAGAACTGGGTGTGTTCACACGTGTTTGCATACAGCAGGGCGGCTGACAGAAATACAAACGTGAAGAATTTATTGTGGGTGATCGGGATCAGTCGTCTCTCAGGCTCCCAAAGACGGTGGCTGGCACGCTCTGCTGCTCCAGCGGCACCTCTGGGGAAGGAAGGGGGGGAAGGTGAGACTCGGTCGTTCCCGGTGACTGGGCCCCGTGTGCTGGCCGGCCCCCTCCCCTCCGCCGCTCACCATTGGGCTGTAGCCCCTCTTCTTCCTCCTCGTCCTCCTCCTCCCCAATCTCAATCTCCTCAGGGTTGGCCCGCTGGGCCAGTTCGGCCAGCTCGGTGCGGGAGGCGTCGCTCCTGGGGAAACGGGAAGCTGGCTGTCAGTTCCTCACCCCACCCTGACATTCCGCCCTGGCCCGACCCCGCCCACCTTCCCAGACTCCAGGTGCCCCAGTGCCCACCTGACAAAGAGGATCTTGCCCTTCGAGGGCTGGTCCCGTTCTGCCTCTGCCGCCAGCTGTTCTGCGCGATGCTCCAGCAGTTTCATGTCATCCATCCCGCTCTGTCCAGGGGCAAGGTCAGACACTAGGGCCAAGGGGAGAGAAGGGAGTCAGGCCCTGGGGAGGGGACTGGCGTGGATGGTGAACAGCAGCCGTGGAATCTGCGGGCTGGACTCACCGGTGCCGGTGGCATTGCTGTACACCTTCAGCATCTGGGAGGCCATGAAGTTGACTTGTGTGTTGTACGTGGCCTGCACGCTGCGCCGGATCCGAAGCATCTCACGGATGGTGTCTTCATTCCCGTGGCGGATCTCAAAGTCCTTCCACGTCTGCCAGAACGTTCCTGTCGTCTGGGGGTCGGCAAAGGGGAGATGGTCAGGGAGACCTCTTTATACCCCAGGATGCTTGTGCTGTCCCCAATGTCAGATGAACCTTGGGCCACATACCCGAGGATCGCAGATCTGGGAGCAGAAGCTATAGATAGCTCGGGCCCGGTCAATCTCCCCCAGTTTACATTCCATGTCAGCAAAACGAAGACACATTTCTCGTGCATGCTCATCCGACAGCACCTGAAACCCAGAGAAGAGAGTGGAGTCTGAAGGGGCTACTGAGATACTTGTTCCAACCCGACCCTGTGCCCCACAGCTCCCCTTGCAAGGCAGACTACAGCCTTCGGTCACTCTCATGTCCTCCCACAACGAGCCCCCCCCGCCTTCGACCTCCTCCCCAAATGGCAGCCAGAGCTGTTTCTTCCTGCCAAGGATGCCAGCTATGCCTTGTACAGCCTGAGCCAGCTCCCCACGGGGGGCTGGGCTGAGCACAGACTGGACAAGGCCCAGTTAGCATGCCATTGGGAAGTAAAAGGGAAGTCTCTCACCCTGAGTTTTAGTGCTTTTAACAACCTCACCATTCCACCTCCACCTCTTGGAGGTGTGCACATCCCCTAAAACCTGTGGCTACACTGGGTGGGGCCTGAGCAACAGGACACTGGTCAATGTTTGGCTACTGGGCTGGGCAGAAAGGAAAGGGTGGGCTCACAGGACTGATCAGTCTCTGCAGTGTGAGCCGAGGAAAGAGCAGCATCATGGAATCCTAGGATTCGGACCTGGATGACAGCTTCAAAATGATGTGGTGCAAGCCTCTCATTCTGTAGATGGGGAAACCGAGCAAGCAGAGAGGGGATGGAGGGGACCTGATAGAGAGGCCCCAGGAAAGGAAACCAAGGACGATGGACGAGGTGTGGCCTCAGTCTTCCTTCCATGGCTCCCCCGCTCCCTGACTTTGCTCTCTCCTGAATCTGTGCCCTATCCCCCCCTGCCTGACCCCCAACTCCACCCTCCAGCCCTTGCCCGATCTGGCACCTCAATGGCTTTCTGGTAGATGCTGCGGGTGTGGGTGACGCCATAGATCTCGGCGGCGCGTTTGATGTAGATGTTGAACATTTCATGTTGCTGGGAGGGCTCCACGGCACGGGTGGCACGCTCATACACAGCCATGGCATGGCGGGCCAGCCCCCACTCTTCCTCCAGCCGGGCATATAACAGGTAGAGAGCTGGGGGTGGGGGAGGACTGCTCAGAAAACACTCCCGCTGACCCCACCCAGAATCTTTCTATTCCCACAAACCTACACCGCCCCCCATCTGCGTCCTGGATTCCCTTCATGTGGAAGCCCTCCCCCAGTCCTGAGGGCCTCTCTCACTTTTGGCATATTTGGGGGGACAGCCATCCAGTGCCTGCTCGAACAGGTCCCGGGCCCGCTCCAGCTTGCGGCCTCCATAACGAGCAATAAACTTGGTCAGGTATGTGCTCCAGATGTCTGACACATTGGGCCACTTAAACAGTGAGATGCCCCGCTCGTAGGCCTAGAAGGGAAGGGGAGATGTGGAGCTTGCCTCCAGAACATGCCGGCACACACGACAGAAGCCTGTGGACTGAATGCCTTTGCCCAGGACTATTCCAGTTTTCTTTGCTTGCCTGAGCGAGCAAAGAGAGGTGCAGGGAGACGCCTGCCTGGGTCACCAAAGCACTAAGGGTTAGTTGAGGGCCTGCATCCAAATTCTGTGCTCACTATACATCAGCATTCTCACCTGTAAAGGGGCACTACAGTCCTTCTCCTACCTCTCTCACGCAATCTCAGAAACCTTCAAGTCCATATAGCCTAAGTTGTACCTGAACAAAGACATCCCCTCTGATACACCTGACTCAACGATACCTTGCCTCTCCTTGAAGACCTCTGGGCAGGAAGACCACTAAGGAAGCCCCTCCTGCACAGCTCTAATTGCTAAGGAATTTGTCCTTCTGTCAGGCCTTCATCTGCCTCTCTGTACCTCCCCCACCGCTCCCCATTCTGCCTCTGGGACCAAAGAGAACACATCTAATCTGTTCTCCACGTGACAGGCCTCACATGTAGATTGCTATCACATCCCCTGAGGAATTCTCCAGGCTGGTGACACATCCCAAATTCTGCCCTCCACTTCCTTCATCGGTGTGTCTCTACAGCCTAGCGCTGTGCCTGGCCCATTGGAAGCACTGAACACATTGCTTCTTGAACTGAAGTGACTGTGGCATGACCAGGAGGTTACCCCCCCCCCCCATCCCGGCCTCTTTCATGGAAGGAAAGCCCTTTGCAAACTGGTATAGAAATGGAAGCTATCCACCCCCCCCCCCCGCCCCAGCCCATGAACCTTCCAAGGGGCCCACCTTGAAGCTCTCCTCAAAGTAGCTGTGCTCCTCCAGGAACATGGCATAATTGATGACAATCTGGGGGGTGGCGATGCGTAGGTCCAAGATCCGCTCGTACACGGCCTTGGTGGACTGCAGACAGGAACGTGACCGTGGTTAAAGATCACCGGGGTGCATGGGATTGGGGGGGGGGTGGCGGCAGCACCATCTCTCCTAACTCAGCCTCAACTCACTGTCTGGACCCCTCCTCTGCACCTCTGCTCTTCCTATTTAGGGACACAATAGGCTGTGTGTGTGCCTCATCTCCCCAAGGGCTGTGTTTGAACTGGGAGAGAGACCAGGCTGCAGATGGCACCATCCGTGCCCTTGCAGAGTACAGTCTAGGCAGGGTGGGGCTAAGGCGCTAACACAAAATGACCAGAACAGTACATGGCTTTCAGAATGCTGGGGCTGGAAGTGTTTACTCTGCGGTCTCTATAACCTCTCATCCCATGACCCTGACATCCCTGACATGTGCTCTTCCAGGTTCCACCAGTGAAGGAGAATTGCTGTTTTGGGACAGCTGTTCTTACCCGGCCCCCAAACCTGTAGCTCTGCACCTTACTCTCTATTCCTAGGTCTGCCCTTTGGGGAACAAGTTCACCCAAAGGGTGTAAACAAGGTGCGGTGGGATGTCTAAAAGCTGTTACAAACTGAGGGAGCTGGGCCAAGGGGAGGATGGCCATTCCTGTTTGCTGAAGAGAGATGCACTGAATTCCGAGCCTGTGTCAGGGGCTTTTCTGAGGCTCCCTGCGGCCTGGCCAAGGAGAAGGTTGGGGGCAGGGGAGTACTCACCTGGAAGGTGCCCAGACTTTCCTCAAGGTCAGCCAGCATAGACCACACCTTCAAAGACTTGTATACCCGATTCTGCACAGGCTCAGATCCATCAAAGTACTCGGCCCGGCGGGCAGGCAGGGCAGTTGCCTTCTGCGGGGGACGAGGACACGCTTGGTGTCATAAGCAGCCCCCAGCGCCACTCTGGCTGCCCCCACGACGCGAGGGATCCCGCCTGCCCTGTCCCGGGGCCCTCACATGAGCACCCACACACCCGCAGCAGCCGCAGAGCCTGGTCATAGTTGTCGTGCCTCAGCTCCATCTCACCGTACTCACACCACACGCTGGCCAAATCCTCGACCTGCTTGAAGTTCACTTTGGTCGCCTTCTCCAGGATGGTGCGGGCCTAGGCAGCCAAGAAGAGTCACCCAGAGGCTTCGGCTGGGAGCCAGGCCTCCCCCACAGCCTCCCCAGCCCTGCCCCTCCTCTTCCCCCCACACACATCGTCCAGCTGCCCGTTATCCTCGTAGAACTTGGCAAAGGCGACCCACAACGTGTGGGGTTTGCCTGTGGCCTTGAAGGGATCCACGGTCTGCACAGCCTCCGTGTACGTGTTGATGACCTGGAAGAGGCAGAAAGGAGGCCTTGGCTGCACGCCTGGGGAGGCACTGGCAGGGGAGCCTCTGGGTTTGGAAGGACACTCCAGGGGCCAGGGCAGGGGTATGTGTGGGGGGGAGGGGACAGGCAGAGGGAGAGCAAAGGGAGACGCTCTGGGTTGGAAGACTTGGGGAGTGGGGGGTGGGCAGGCAGAAGGGTTTGCTCCCCACCTCTCTAGGCCGGCCCTGATGCAAGGCCACGCGCTTGTGCCACTCGTGGACGTGATGGGGGTTCTGGCGTAGCAGGACGCTGTTGAGGAGGAGGGGCCGGCGGCTGATAAGCTGCTCAAAGCGGGCCAGACGCAGCTCCAGGTCCACGTCATCTGAGGTGGAGGCAGCAACAGTTATGGACCAGCAGGAAAATGAAAAGCCCCTCTGAGGTGCCCCCACTCCAGACTGCATGGCCTGCCCCCTCCAAGATGCACCCCGCCCCCATCCCCACAGCCCACACGGCTCAGCCCCGGCAATTCCATCTCTGCCCCACCCCTCCCTCTCTCACCTTCTTCCTCCCGCCCTAGCTCTGAAGTTGTCTCCATCTTGGCCGCAATCATGCTCTCCTCAAACTGGGCATAGCTATCAAAGACCTGTGTGAAGTCTCGTACAGTCATCACCGTCTGGATCGCCTCCTCATACACGTCTCGGGCCTGAGACACAGAGAGCCATCAGGAGCACAGCTCCCACACCTGGCCTCTCCCTTGATGTCCCGTGTCCATCTTGGGGCAGCGCCAGGACAGGGAACGGCCAGTGAAGAGCCCTGGTTCTAGCACTGACACATTTTGTGACCCTGAGCAAATCACCTTCCATGTCTGTACAAGAGGGATGATATTTACCCTATATACCCCCTAGAGCTTTTATGAAGAAATACTACATAAAGCTCGAAAATTAAATAAATGTTTGATAATTCACAAAATGCTATTCAACCAGCATCTATTGAGTGCCTACTGTGTACAAAGCACAAAAGATTTAAAGGCAAAATGAAAACTGGTTCCTGCTCTCAAAGAGCTAACACTTCCCTGGAGGAGAGAGATCCAACACGGAAAGAGCCAAGAGCCTACGTCACCACTGGAGGTACAGGAGGAAGAGAATACAACCAAAGGAGCCAGGAAGGCCTTCCCCTGAAAGGTGGTTCATGAGCCCTCCTGAGAGGGAGAAGGCAGGAAGCGGATACCTCCAGCACGGGGCAGAGAGCTCTGGGTGAGGTGAGAAACGGGGAATAGGATGTCAAGGATGGGCAATGGCCCATTGGCCAGTCTGGCTGAACAAAGAGAGGAGGATGGGGAGCCATGGGAAATAAGCAGGCCTGGATGAGTGACTAGGAAGGCTTTAACTGCCAAGCCAGAGCTCATAGTTTATTTTGGAGACAGCAGGGGGCGCTGTAGGGCACAGAATGCTGGGCCTGGAGCCAGCAAGACCCGAGTTCAAATGTGACCTCAGATACTTCCTAGCTGAGTAATCCTGGGCAAGTCATTTAACCTGTCTGCCGCAGTTTCATCATCTATAAAATGGGGATAATAATAGCACCCACCTCCCAGGGTTGATGTAAGGATCAATGAGATAATATTAAGTGCTTAATTAACATAGTGCCTGGCACATAGTAAGTGCTTAAGTAATATTAGCTATTATTATTATTATTATATTATTATTATTGAAGGTGCCTGAGTAGAAGTGGCACGGTCAGAATTCTGCTTTAGGAAGATGATTTTGGCAGAAACCATGAACTCTTGGTCTGGGAAGGCCTGTGTATGTCCCATTATGGGTCCTAGCCCAGGCCCAGTCCTGGTACCTTCTCAAAATGTCCACTTCGGATATAGTAGTCGGCCAGTGAGCACCACAGCTTGCCGAGCTGGTCAGTGAAGCGGGTGAGGCCCCCTCGGATGATGGCGCCCACGTTTAAGGACTGCACTTTGTCAGGATTTTGGGAGATCAGGTCACACAGTTCATGCCACAGCTGGAGAAAAAGAGGGGAGGGGCTCAGCTCCATGGCTCCCTCGGCTCTTGGCCTGGGCCTGGGACTTGGGAGGGGTCTGTATGTGCGTGTGAGAGTCTGTGTCTGTGACTGAGGTGATGTCAGCGTACGTGACCGTGCAGCACCAAGCAGGCGGCAGGTTGTAATGAAAAGATCACCAGAACCGGAATCACAGAAGGACCTGGATTCCAAGCCTGGCTCTGCTACTTATTACCTAGGTGATTGTAGACAGCCTCTTCTCTTCTCTGGGCCTCAGTTTCCTCATCTGCAAAGTGAGGGGTTGAACCAGATGACCAGCTCTGGATCTCGGCAATCCCAGATCAAGTGTGACTGTGTGGCTGTGTCAGCATTTGTGTGGGGAGGGCAAGTTTGGGTTGCTGGGGCCTCCTGGGAGCTCTGAAGAGGGTCGGGGGCTGGGGGCCAGGAAGGGCTGAAGCCTGACCTGGTAGTTGGACTTTCCTTCCTTGGAGACAAATCTTTCATCATTGACCACGGTTGCCAGGCGCTGAGCTGCTTCATCCAGCCGGTCGATGGAGCGCAGGTACTCGATGTATTCCTCTGCACTCTCGGGGCTCAGCTGGGGAACCCCCAACAAAGAAAGTGGTCAGTGCTCCCCCACCCCCAGCCTCAAGAGGTCCTTGCCCATCCCCTCTCCAGTGCCCATCTCATCCCATGGAGCTTGGTTTTGGGGGTCGGGGGGCAAGGGGCAGGAAATCTTATAGTTGCATGATCAGCTGCCCACGCCCCTGGACCCACCCACATGGCTCATGGCTCACCTTGAGGAAGCGGCGGTATACACGCACTGCAGTCTCAGGCAGAGGGTGGGAACGTACAAAGCGAAGATAGAGGGGCCAGATGCGTGAGTGCTGAGTGATGGGCAGAGCTCTCAGGGCACGGTCGAAGGTGCGCCGGGTCCGAGTAATGCGGCCCTGCTCCATCAAGAACTGGCAGTAATCCAACCACAGACGCGGCATCTAGAGCAGAGAGAAGGCAGAGGTCCCCTCGTGCTCCCGCCTCCCCAGCCCCGGACACCTCAGATTCCTTCTGCCCCCTGGTCCCCGATCACCAAGGGCTCACCTTGTGCATGAAGACCAAGGCCCGCTCATGGCAGTTGTTGACATCCTCATAGGCAGGGTCAGTCACACAGCGACGCTTCACCTGGGCCCGACGGGCTTTCAGGTAGTGGTACCACAGCTTGTAACTGGGTGACAGGAGAGGGAACGTGCTTGTGAACACCATCACAGCCTTTCCCTTTTCCCTGCCCAAGCTCCACTTTCCCATGCTGAGGTGCCCCATAGGGGAAGGAGATGGAGGGGAGACTGGGAAGCAGAAGGGCCCCTTACCTCCCAGGCAACTCCTTGAGGGCTCGCTCATAGAGCAGATTGAGCACAGCCTGCGATGAACTCTGCTTGAACTCGATGTACCGAAACCAACACTTGACAGAGAAAGGGTTGCGAAGGATTTCCTCCTCATACTGTAAATCTTCCTCCTCCTAGGGAGACAAGGGGCCAGAATGTTGCAAGCAAGCCGGGCTCCCTCCTTCCCAATCCCATCACTGAATCCTCAAAATTGTCCCCACCCTGCTCCGAATCCCACCCCCGCAAAGCTGCTCTCCTCTCGCTGAGACAACTGTGCCACAGTGGGAAGATTCAGGAGGGCTGGGGTAAAATTCCACCTTCTACACTTCCTATGTGACCCTAGGCAAACCACTTCATGTCTCTGGGCCTCAGGGGATCAGAGTCTTCCTATTTCCAAGCCCCCCGTTGATTTACTCACTAAATTCCTGTTTCCTCTCTGAGCAAGTAGGTCACTGGCAAAGGTAACATATTTAGGTTCGATGGCAGGAAAAACTTTCTAGTAACCGGGCCTATCTCAAAGCAGGATGAGCTACCCCTGGAGGTGGTGGGTTCCCCTTTATTTGAAGCCTTTGATCATGCTACAAAGCTCGATGGAGAAGGGGCTCTTGTTCGGGTACAGGTTGGATTAGGAAGCCGCTGAAGTCCCCTCCAACTCTGACACGATCTGTTTGTGTCTGTGACTGGAGAGATGCTCTTGTATAGTCCCTGCCGGGCTCGACATCCGGCAGCATCTCATGTGCCCGTATTACCTAGTCTCTGCATCTGGCTCCGTTTCCCTGAGAAACGCCCCCAATGTCCTCTCTTTTCTCGCCACTTTCACAAGTCATAGCAACAGCCTTCTCCTTGGCTCCCATTTGTCCACCGCCCACCGTTCCACCAGACGGGCAAGGGCTTGCACCCCAGAACCAGCTCTGATCCAGTTCAATTCACCCCATGTTTATTAAATACCCGCTACAGCCGAGCACTTCATAGGGCAGCGAACCAAAGCTTAAGGAGGCACAGAATCTTAGAACTGAGGGACCGCAAAGGGCCTCCAGTACTCATACTCACAATAACAGCTAACATTCATACAGCACTTACTATGTGCCAGGCATTGTGCTAAGCACTTTATTACCTCTTTTGATCCTCACAGCAATTGGGAAGTTGGTGCCATTATCACTCCCATTTTACAGATGAGGAAACGGAGGCAAATAGCAGTTAAGTGACTTGCCCACAGTCACACAACTAGGAAGTTCCTGAGGCTAGATTTGAACTCAGATCTTCATGACTCCATCCTCAGAACTCTATCCCCAAAAATGATCACGCTGCCTTAGCTTGAAGATGTCCAGTGATGGGGAACTTCGAAGCCCCTGGGACAGCTCTAAGTGTATGTTTTTCCTAACATCAAACCGACTTCTTTTAAATTTCCATCCACTGTTCTTCATTCTACCTCCTGGGTCCAGGCAGGGGGAAAAAATCTGAATCTTTCTTTACAAGTTTTTCACATAGTTCCCGTGATATGACTCTGTCCTAACCCTTGTTCAGTTTACAGTTTAAGAGAAAGGCATCAACCGAGAAAACTGCAATAGATAATATTACTGAGTAAGTGCAGCAGAAGGGGTTCAAGGCCACGTGAAATCTGAAAGGGTGTTATTAGCTCAGGGACAGGAGATTCAGGAAAGCTTCCTGGAGGAGAGGACGGATGGATGGGCCTTTAAAGGGAAGCCAGAAATTCATCGGGTGAAGGGGACATAGAGTACCCCAGGCAATGGGAGCAGGAGGAGCACACAGGCAAGAACACGGTCATACCGAAGCACAGATCATGGTCCAGCTTGACAGCCCTATGCTACAAGAGGGGAATAACACGTTTGGAAAGGGGCTAGACTGTGGCAAGCTTGGAATGCCAAGCAAGGGAGTCTGAACTTTACCGGGGAGGCCACAGACTGAAGATTTCTGAGCAAATCTCAGCCATCTGCGTAAGAAATAGAGTATCCTGGAGATGGGGAGCTCTTTGAGGTCCTGATCCTTTCCTCTGCTCTGCTCAAGAACCTGCAGTGACTCCCTAGGGCTCACCCTGAGTCTGAACCATTCCCTTTGCTCCCCACTTCATCTCTCATGAATAGCACAAGGAGACGAGCATCCAGGCTGATTCCCAGGGCCGCAGCCTCCACTTCGCCCACTCCCAGGTTCGCGGAGGCTCTTGCCTGCGCCTGCGCACTCCTTGCCTCCGTAGGGCTGGCGTCTCCCCATCCTAGGTTTTGGACCCCGCCCGCCGCCCCGTGAAGTCCACCACGTCTGTGCGCTCCTCCCGCTCGTACTCACGAAGAAGAGGTCGGCCCTCTCAGGCCGAGCCTTCAGCTTTGCCTCGGCTGGAGCTGCATCCCCGATCTCAGGCATCCCCGCGTCTGCCCGGGTTGCACTGACCAGCCCTTACACTGTGATCCCGCCTCTATCCGTCCTGGCGCCGTTCCTCATTGGCCAGATGTAGCTCACTTCCGTACCCTCCCTCCGAACAACTTCCGCTTATTCTGGCCTAGGGGAAGAGGCGTGACACCCTCTCCGAGGCTCGCTTCCGCTTTGAGCCGCTCCGGCCAATAGGCTCCAGCATCCAAGCTCGGGCTCTAGCCAATGGCTTTACATCTTGCTGCGGAGTCTACTTTGGGCGGATGTGGCTTCAGAGACTGGCGGAAGCAGCCGTCGGACCTAACAGGATGGGGGTGAAGCTGGAGGTTTTTCGGGTCAGTGCTGGGGGACTGGGGCGTGTGGGACAGTGCTTCTCGGGGCCTGTGTCTGGGGCAGGTAGGGGCCTTTGGGGATGGAATCTAGAAGCTGAACATATTGACACCCCGTCCCCCACGCCCTTATCCCTATTCCATGACTGCCCCCTCCCTACCGCCTGGTTAGGCAGCGTTACCTAATGTGGAGCCAAAAGATGCTTCTTCTGAATCCTTCCGAGGCTCTTTAATTTGGCTCTGGGGCCTTCCATGTGACAGCCCTTCAAACATTTGAACCCACTAGGTGGCTCAGTGGATAGAGCTCTAGCCTTGGAGTCAGGAGGACGTGGGTTGAAATCCAGCCTCAGACACATGACACTTATTAGCTGTGTGACCTTGAGCAAGTCACTTAACCCTGATTGCCTCATCAAAAAAAAGAAAAAACCCACAAACATTTGAACCCAGTAGCCCTCTCCTCTCCCCTCCCCAGTCTCCTCCAGCCTTCTCTTCTCTGCGTTAAACATGCACCTCCAGTTCCTTCAACTAATCTTCAAGTGATAGGAACTCAGAAACCATCACCTTGGGGTCACCTTCCTCTTGTCACTCTGCGATCTTAAACTATGATTCCTAAAACTGAACAGATGACTCCAAATGAGATCTGATCCATGGTGATGATGAGGATGTATTTATATAGTGCTTTAAGATTTTGCAAAGTATGTTACAAGTATCTCATTTTATCCTTGCTAGGAAGGGAGTAAGCATATATTAAAGCTCCTGATATGTGCTGTAAGTGCTTTACAAATAGTATCTCATTTAATCCTGGCAACAATCCTGGGATGCAGATGCTGTTATTACCCTCTTTTTACAGTTGAGGAAACTGAGACTTAGAGAAGTTCATCGATTTGTTCAGGGTCATAGTAAGTGTCTGAGGTAGGATTGGTGCCCTAAGTCCGCTCTAAAGACTGTACTAGGTGGGGCAGCTAGGTGACACAGTGGATAGAGCACTGGCCCTGGATTCAGGAGGACCTGGGTTCAAATCTGGCCTCAGACATGTAACACTTACTAGCTGTGTGACTCTGGGCAAGTCACTTAACCCCATTGCCTAGCCCAAAACAAAAAACCAAAAGACCGCTCTAGGAGAAGTGGTACTATCACCTCCTTATTTTGGAAACTAGGATAGAGAATGTACTAGACTGTGATTTCATAAGTATAGGGAGCCCTCAGGAGGGGCTTCTATCAATGCTGGTCAGCACCTTCTCTGATCACAGAGAGTGGCCTTGCATGGACAGATTAAGGGATTTGCCCAGAACCACTCAGCCAGTATGTGTTAAAGGCTGAACTTAAATCCATCTCCAAAGCTAACTTTCTGTCCACTGTTCCACGCTGTCTCTCACCTTATATCTCTTAACTCTCTTGGCATCTTCCCAGGATGGCATTAGTTTTTTTGATGGTCACATCCCACCGCTGACTTATACTGAGTTCACTAAAAACATCCGAATTGTTTTTTCTCAAACTTCCATCGAACCATAACTCCCTCATCCTGTGCTTGTGAAGTTGAATTTTTTTTTTAAGACTTTACATTTGTCTGTATGGATTTTCATCTTATTAGGCCTAGCTCCACATTCTTGCATGTCAAGATCTTTTTGGATCCTGACTCTGTCATACAGTATGTTAACTATTATCTAGTTCCCAGTTCTGTGTTATCTACAGACTTGATGAGCCATGCTATCAATTCCTGTATCCAAGCATTTGGTTAAAACTGCTAAATAGAGGGCAGCTAGGTGGCGCAGTTGATAGAGCACCGGCCCTGGGGTCAGGAATACCCGAGTTCAAATTCGGCCTCAGACATATGATACTTCCTAGCTGTGTGACTCTGGGCAAGTCACTTAACCCCAATTGCCTCACTAAAAAAAAACAGCAAAAAACAAACAAAAACTGCTAAATAGTCCAGAACAGAACATAGATCCTTGGACCACTCAGGCCATTTCACTGGAGACCTTCTGTTTATTGACATTGAACCCCTAATGACTACTCTTTGAGTCTGGTCTTTAACCTAGTTTTAAATCTATCTAACTATATGATATAGTAGCCAGATGGCACAATGGATAGAGTGCTGGGCCCAGGGTCAGGAAGATGCCTCTTCCTGAATTCAAATCTGGCCTCAGACACGTACTAGTTGTATGACCCTGAACAAGTCACTTCACCCGGGTTGCCTCAGTTTCTTTGCCTGTCAGATGAGCTGGAGAATGAAATGGCAAATCACTCCAGTATCTTTGCCAAGAAAACTCCAAATGGTGTCACGAGGAGTTGGACATTGCTGAACAACAAGAAATGGTAGTGTAGTCCGTGGCTTCCCATGTTTTCCACAAGAATAGAATAAGATACTTTATCAGATACTTTGGTAAGAGCCAAGTAAACTATACCTACAATTTAAGCTATTAATAACCCTTTCAGAAAAGAAAATAAAGTTAGTCTGGCATGACGTGTCCTTGGTGAAACTAAACTGGCTCTTTTTAATCCCTGCTTCCTTTTCTGGATGGTGTCTGCCTGTCCCTTCCCTGTTGTATTTTAGAATTTCTGCAAGAATTGAAGTCAAGCTTAGTAGTTTCCAATTTACAGGTTTTATTTTCTTCCTTGATGAAAAGTGTCTTGTTGAACTTGTTGGGGGATGTTATAGAGGAGAATCCTATTAAAGTATGAGCTGAGCTGGATTTGTTCTGAGGTCCTTGCCAACTCTGAGATTCTTGATTTTGAATAGTCCAGTTTGTCTGGAAGGGAATGAATGAGATAAGTTTGGAAAGGCAGAATGACCCAAGATTGGAGAGGGTCAAGCTTGTCAGGCAAAGTAGTTTGAACCTCACTTGGGAGTCTGTAAGGAGCCACTGAAGATCTTTGAGTCAAGTGACATGAGCAGATCTATGATGCAGATTATTCCAAAAGTGTGGTGAAGGATAGCTTAGAGGCAGGGAAAGAAGGGAGTCAGAAATTCAATTCAATTCTACTGGCATTTACTGAGTACCTCCTGAGTACATGCCCATGTTGCTAGGTGCTGAGATACAAAGACATGAATGATCCAGTGCCCGCCTTCAGGGATCTTACAGTTGGGGGAGAGGGGTAGATAAGGAAATACAAAATATATACAAAGTGATAATGGGCAGCATGAAAATTTTCCTGGAGGTGGCGGTGCTTAAGCCAAGCCCTGCAGGAAGATAGAGGTGCCAAGGTGCAGAGGAGACAAGGCAGAGCCTGCCAGCTGTGGACCGTATGGAAGGAGGAGGCAGAATTTCCTTCCTGTGGAGCATCAAGTAGGCCAGTATGGCCCGAGGATAAAGTGGGTGAGGGGGAATAATGTAAAATATTATAATATGGACATTTGAAGGGAGAGATTAGAGCCAGATGGGAGAGGGCTTTAAATGCCAAACAGAAGAGTTAGTATTTTATCCCAGAAGCAGTAGGGAGTGACCACGATTCTTCAGCTTGGGCAGTTTCAGTGGATCCCTGTTGATTCTGAAACAATATGGTATAGTGGATAAAGATCGAGATTCGGAGATAGGCAGACCTGGGTTCAAATCTAGCCTCAGTTACTAGCTGTATGGCTTTGGGCAAATCATTACCCTCTATGGGTCAATGTCCAATGCTTTAGGAATATGAAGCTGGTAGCTGGGGAGGATGGATGGTAGGGGAGGAGATTGGAGACAAGGTGGCCAATTAGGAGGCCATTGCAATAGTTCAATAGAAGGTCATTGAAGGACTTGCTAGGGTGGTGGAAGTGTGAGCAGGGAGAAAGAAACAATATTAATAATCATAGCTCACAGTAATATAGGGCCTACTGTGTGCAAGGCACTGTGCTAAGGACTTTTCAATTATTATCTCATTGTATCCTCACAACAATCCTCACAGGTAGGTGCAGTTATTATCCCCATTTTACAGTTGAGGAAATGGAGGCTGAAAGAGATAACATGATTTGCCCAGGGTCACACAGCTAGGAAGTGTTTGAGGCTAGATTTGAACTCAGGTCTTCCTGGCTGCAGGCCTGGCACTGTATTCCCTACATCAGCTAGCTGCCTCATGTTGCAATCAACAGGAACTGGGTTAAATGTAACCCCAAAGAAATTTATATTAGATTACGGTTACTTTGTATCTACCCTCTATGTGTGTGTCTCTGGTATATATCTCTTTATGCACATGTTTTCTCCTTAAATGATGTTAGAATGTAGGGGTGATTTTCACTTTTTTTTTTTATTCCCTGTACTTAGCACAGTACTGGCACAGACTTGTTGATTGAATAAGTGTGCTATAGTGGAAAAGGCCCTCCACTCACAGTGAAGAATGCCCGGGCTCAGATCCTCGCCCTGTCACTTACCATCCTTCTATCCTGGGGCAATAATAATTGACAGATTTCACCTTAGTGTTTGCAGAGTGTCGTTGGGACACCTGCCTCGTGAGGTGAGTGGTGGATTATTATCGTGCCTCTTTTACAGATGAGGAAATTGAGGTGCTGACAGGCTTCATGACTTGCCTGTGATGACCCAGCTGGTAGAAAGTCACATGACCTTAGTTTCTTCCAGTGTCGAATTCAGTTAATTTGCATCACCTACCTCACAGGGTTATTGTGAACGAGGGCTTGATAGACCTTACTTTGTTGTTGTTCAGTTGTTTCAGTCATGTCTGACCCTTTGTGACCCCATTTGGGGTTTTCTTGGCAAAGATATTGGAGTGGTTTGCCATTTCCTTCCCCAGCATATTTGACAGATGAGGAAACTGAGGCAAACAGAGTGAAGTGACTTTCCCAGGGTCACACAGCTAGTAAGTGTCTGAGGGCAGATTTGAACTCGGGTCTTCCTGACTCCAGACCTGTCCTCTATCCACTGCACCACCTGCGTGCTCTTGGCAGACTTTAAAATGCTGTAGACATATGAGCTCTTGTTATCATTAAGGAAGATTGTTCTGGCAGCGGCAGAAAGGTCTTTCTGGGGAGAATGAGAGTGCTAAGAGCTGCTTGGTTATTGTAGTTGTCCAAGTGGGCCTGGGCTGGGGCAGCGTCAGTGAGACCAGAAAAGGGAGGAGGAAGATTCCAAGTGTGTGACAGAGATGGTATCAACAGAGCTTGGGATCTGATTGTATATGCGAGGTAAGTGAAAGGAAGGGTCAGAAACAGCCCCCAGATTATGGACTTGAAACTCAGTAAATACCCAATCTAGTGCCCCAGAGAAATAGTGACATCCAAGAAAATGGGTGGGAGGGAAGATAGTAAGCTAAATTTTGGACACAGTGAGTTTGGGGTGCCGGCTAGAGAAGCAGGTGGGAATGTCTTTAAGGCAGCTGGCGAGGCGTATCTGGAGCTCAGAGGGAAGGTCAGAGCTAGAGTTGCAGGTTTTGAGGTCATCTGCGTAGGGGAAGTAGTTGAAATCTTGGAGGTGAAAGAGATTGTCAAAGGAGAAAAGAAGAAAGCCCAGGACAGATCCTTGGGGGTAGCCACATTAAGAGGTTTTGTAAAGTAAAGAGAGGGCAAAAAGTTGTTAAAGAGGCAGGAGAACCTAGACGGTATAGAGTTGTCCCAGCCCCACTGGGCCTCAGTTTCCCCATCTGTAAAATAAAGGAGATTGGGCTAGATGGCTTTTGAAGTCTTCCAGCTCTAAAGCTGGGACCCTGTGATCTCTGGAGCAGCCATGGCTCTGTAACCTGGGGTCCTTGGTAGATTTCAGGGGGTTGGAAAATTTGGATGGGAAAAAACTCGACATTTCCATTTTTACTATTTCCCCCGACTGGTTTAATTTCCTTCAATGATTTAAATACATTGTTCTGAGAAGGGCTTGATAGGTTTCACCAGACTTCCAGAAGGGATCATGGTACAAAATGGTTAAGACTCTTGGTGTAAAGGTCAAAAACACTACCTAGAGAAGTCAAAGAGGAAAGGGACTGAAAAGAGTCCATTGGACTTGGTAGATCCAAAGTTCACTGGTGACTGTGGAGAGGGCTGTACAAGAGCGTGATGGGAGTCAACGCTGGGTTGCACCGGGGTTCACTTCACGAAATATGAGGTGCCTGTTGTGCTAGGCTGTGAGCGAGGCCCTGGGGAAAGAAAGACGAAAACAATGTCCCTGCCCTCACAAAGTCTACTCTGTGTGTGTGTGTGTGTGTGTGTGTGTGTGTGTGTGTGTGTGTGTGTGTGTGTGTGTGTGTGTGAATACAGCTTATACACTGATAATTCTAGAGGGAGAGAGCCCTGGCAGATTCATGAAAGTGTGTAGGGAGAGATAGTAAAGACTTGGAGGAACTCAGCTTAGGTGTATTCCAAAGTATACTTTTTATTTCTCAAAATATATTTGTGGCTTAAGATATATTTTAAAAAATCAGTGAGAACAAGAAATTTCACAGACATAGTCAAACAAGGTTTTAAAAGGCTAAAGATAGGGGCAGCTAGGTGGCACAGTGGATAGAGCACAGGCCCTGAAGTTAGGGGGACCTGAGTTCAAATGCGGCCTCAGACCAAACATTGACACTGACTAGCTGTGTGACCCTGGGCAAGTCACTTAACCCCAATTGCCTAAAAACAAAACAAAGCTAAAGATAAATTTCAGTTATACATGGAAAATAATGTAGCAAGCTGATTTCTATAGTGAAAAATGATAACTTAAAATTTTACTTTCCAAAATAGGAAAATTCGTGTTTCAATCTGAAATTCTACAAAATGAGAATTGTTTTATATGTAGTTGTTCATTAATCTTGAGAAATGATGTCTAAGCTAGTTGTCTGTCTCCTAGTTGGTGTTCCATGGAGGCAAGTCCAGGGCTACTTGATCTCCCTCTATGGGTGATTATAATAATTATTATTATTTAAAATTTTCATTCTTGTTGGAATGAAAGACTTCTGTAGGTGACTTTGAAGCAGTGGGGAGACATGCCCTCCATTCTCTGTCCTTTTCTAGATGACGTTGTACCTCACCTTCCCGGTGGCCATGTTCTGGGTGTCCAACCAGGCTGAATATTTTGAGGAATATGTCATCCGGCGCAAGGTAGACCAGGGGCTCAGGAAGGAGGGGTCTGATGTGCTCCTGGCAACAGAGTGGGGACCCACTGGGGGAAGAACATGCCCCGCTCTCTGCATTCTGTGGTTTCAGAAGCCAGGCTTGCTCTGCCTCCCTGCATGGCAGGTGTACCTAGTGGGGCATTGAGGTACCCTTGGACTAGGAGTCTGGACTTACCGTGTGGCCTTCACACTCTCACTATTTTCTGCAATGAGAGGGATGGACTCCATGGTCTCTGAGGTCCCTTCTAGCTCTGATGTTCAGTGCCAATCACACTTGGCACCATGTTCATCTAAGTAGCAGTAAGGACTGGAGGCAAGATGTCCTGTATAACCCAGAGCTCCCCCTGGGAGGGTTGGGGGTCTTGAGAGGGCTCCTTTGCCTAGAAGGAGACACTTCTTCCTTTCTCTCCTGGCCCTGCTGGGGTAGGGGTGGGGGATACCATGTCTGTTCCTGGTCCTGTCCCTCTTCTCCAGCAACTTCTTCTCTTTCTGCAGCAGGAAATCTTCCCTCCGGAGCGAGAAGACCAGGTGAAGCCTTGATCTTCCCCATCATATGTGGGGGGAAGAATGGTTGGGTTGGAATGGCAGTGGGAAATATTTCTAGGGTGTGTCTCTGCCCTCACTCAGGCTAGGTGAAAGCCTAGTTTGAAGTAAGAACTCCTGGGCTCAAATTCCTACTGTGGGCTCAGGAAAAGCTGGAGTACCCTCAGGAAGGCACAGGTGAGAACCAGGTTCTGGGTGCAGGAGGCCATGGCCTAGGAAGGAGCGCCTAGCTCAGGGGTGAAGCCAGAGGTTGGAGGGATAGGCTGGGTGTTCCACTCTTCTCTCATGTCTGCCTCATTCTTCCCCCCCCCAAAAAAAAATATTCCAGATTGGAGTGGGACTGGGTTCCAGGGATTGTGGGCCAGGGCCATAAATCTGAATTCTCTTGTGACATTCTACCTCAACCTGTGTTAGCGGCGGGAGCTGGAAGACTTCAAGGAGCGAATGCGGAAGCAGCGTGAAGAGAGACTCCGCCGGACTTCCCAGCAGTGACCTGGGCTGTATCTGGAAATCAGTGCACCCCGTCTCTCCCCCAAAACCTGGCTGCTGCACAGCAGGGCTACAGGATTGGGGCTCCTGCCGTCCCCACCTTCTGCTGAGGCACTCTGGAGGCCACCATCCCCTGCTCAGTCCCTGGCTCCCCCATGGCCCTGCAGACGTTTATGGCCTCGAGATCTCCCCTGCCCTGGACCGGCTGGTCAGATGCATTGCCCAAACACACATCAACCCTGTGCCCTTCCCCCACTTTGGTCCCTGGCTTTCAGGGCTCTACCTAGGAACCATTCAGGGATCAGTGTCTGAGTCCAAAGAGAGCAGAGAGAAAACCTTGTATTTTTCTATCCTGATTCTTTAAGCCAATGACAATAACAACTCAGTCTGACCCCTACTCAGTTTATGTGAAAGCCTTTTATTTGGTGATGTGGGACTGATAAGAGCATGGAAGCGGGGCCTAGCCCTCAGGGGCCAGTGGTTTGGGGGTGGGGGCTGCTGTTCCTTCGGAAGCTGAGGGCAGAGGGGTCTTGAGGAACCAATAGGGGATGGTGGCTGCGATTCCCAGTTCCTTGCTCCACACCATCCTGTAGGGACAGGGAGAAGGACCAGTTTAAGGTACTCTTCCGGGAAGCAGAAAGGTGGCAGATCTGGCAGGGGCCATAGAGAGCCTAGTCCCTTCATTTTACACATTGGGAAACTGAGGCCTACACAGAGATGAGGACTTTCCCAAGGTTACATATTCAGGTCATGACTGAGCTCTTTCTGCTCTGCCATCCTGCCTCCCAGGCCCACTTCCCTCCTGGTCTAGCCTCAGTAAAGGCAGAAACAGGCAGGAACCTCCTTCCCTAGAAACAGGATTTTCCTATTCTCTCTACATGATTAAGAAGGCAGTGAAGCCTCTTCCTTACCCTCTGAGTCTTCTGTACCCAAGAGAAGCCACCAGGCTCTGTGGCTTCATGGGAGGGAGGGATAAAGGCTGTGGGGACTGAAGTAGAAGCTAATGAATGGGATCTTGGGAAATGTTTTGGTTCTTGGGGTCTCTGGGATACAAGGTCCAGGATGTCTGGTTTCTGTTTCCAGAGAGTCTCACCCTCCCCTTGTGTGGGACTGGGATGCCCTGGGTTAATTAAGAGCAGGGAGACCAGAGATTAGCAAGAGGTGGAGGAGAAGTGGAACACTCCCTCTCCAAACCAAAACAAAACCCTTTCCCATTCTTTCTTCCCAGAGTTCGGGGCTGAACTGCTGAGTATGTTTAGAACCCAGGCAGTTTGCTTCTCAGTTTTCTCCCTGCCAGTACAAGAACCTGCTTTCCCCTCCCAGTCTCACTGCCAGGGTAGCCCCATACCTTAGGCGCCACAGACTGGAAGCCAGGCAGGTAGTTGATGCTGACACGTTGGTCGTCCATGCGGCGTGCCTGGGTGTCGGCCACCATGTCCATCAGGTTGTCCATCTCCGGAGGAGCAATGGGGTTAGGGCTGGGGCTGCGGCTGCTCTCTGGGGGAAGAGGATGAAAGGGGTTCAGGCCTGAGCGCTCTGCAAGCTGTGGGGACCAGTTGCGACAGCTTCAGCTGTGGAGGGGGTCTGGGGTCGGGCTGGGGAAGGAGACCAAGAGCCTACGGAGGTGACTGGAGCACCCCATTCCTGAAGGAGGCAAACCTGGGGCTGTGGGGAGACACACACGAACCTTAATCCGATTAGAAGAGGGCTCCCTGGGCAC
This sequence comes from Phascolarctos cinereus, assembly GCF_003287225.1. Lineage (NCBI taxonomy): Eukaryota > Metazoa > Chordata > Mammalia > Diprotodontia > Phascolarctidae > Phascolarctos > Phascolarctos cinereus. The sequence continues at coordinate 683,521,683 of NW_027555847.1, read as the reverse complement.
ACAGGTACACAGATACACACTCGTAGGCATGAACACATGTACATTTGCACTCATCCAAGTTCATTCACCCTTCTGGACACACTCACTGTTGGGAGGCCCCTGGCCTGGTTCAGTCTGCAGGGGGCAGCGCTGCTCCTCCATCCGAGCACCCTGGACATGGCTTAGCAGGTTGAAGAATCCATCCTCCTCTGGGGTCCCTGCCTGAGGCATCGAGGACTAGGGTTAGCCCTGGCACTATCATCCTTCAATCCTGAGGGCCTTCTCTGCTAGGGATCCTAGGTCTAGTACCAGAAGGGATCTTAGAAGCCATTGGGTTCAACCCCCTCATTTTTCAGATGAAAATTCATTTCAGAGAGGTTAAGTGACATCCAAGATAACAGCAGTGTCTGATGGGGTTCGACCCTAGGTCTTCCTGATTCTTCCAGGCTGTATTTATTTATTCCACCTCCCCTGCCAAATCTCTTGATCTTTGACATTACCTGAGATCAAATGGGGAAATGGAGCTGAGAGCTCTTGTTGTGGGCCCCCCTTCCCACTAGACCAGAGGAGCCTCTAGTACTTCTCCCACTGCCTCCTTTGCTTACTTTCCCTGCTGCCCTCCACCCCAAATAAGGAGTATCTCAGGCCACCTCTGTCACACCCACCATGCTCCCCAGGTCTTGGCCCAGCCTCCAGCCCCTTTCTCTTTGTTCCAGGTTCTGGGATCTAGCTCTTCATTCCTTTTCCAAGTCTAGGTTTCTAGTTCTCTCCCAGGTCTGTGAGGGAGGGCAGGGATACCTTTTTGCCTCCACCTCCATAAATGAGAAAGAAAATGCTTTTTTTCTCCTTTACCCTAGTGATGGTTGTGGGTGACCCTCTGCCATCCTGCCCATCTTACCATGCTCTGAAGCTGCACTGCCTGCTCTCTGGCATGAGAATCCAGTGTGAATGATATAAATGGCTTACCATCTTGTACTGTCCCCACTCCTACCTCTGCCCCTAGGGACCCACAAATCAGGATAGTTCTGGCTATAGCCATGTGGCTGCAGCTGGCTCTGGGGAGAGGCATGTCAGTTCCAACTTCAGTGGCCTAGATCAGAGGCTGAAGGAGGTGTTTGGGAACAAATTACTCCCTTGGGAGAGCCAAACTCTACCCTCTCCCCTAGCTCCTGGATTGCACCCTGCCCCCCATGACTTTGTGGCCCTTTCACCTTAACTGGGGCCTTACACCCAGGTATCTCTTTCCATCCTCCTCCCTCCCCCTCAAACTGGAAACTAGGTCATTGGCCTCCTTTTTGGCTCTAAGCCTTCAGAGACACTGGCCTTGCTAATGAGATACCTGCTAATTAGAGTCGTGTTGGTACAATCGGGAGATCTGAGACCTGGCAGGACTTGGAGATCACAAGGGAGCAACCAGGTGGGGTGGGAAAGTGGGGGAGCTGTGCTGGTGTCTTCACCTCCTAGGCTATGAATCCCCCATGCCCTCCTGACCAGGATGGGGGCCCCTGTTTACCTCACTGGGAGGACTTGAATCTGCTTCTTTCTCCTCTTTTCCCTCCAGCTCAGCCATCAGACTGGATCCCTAGGTGATCCCTTACTAGACCCCTTGCTCTGTACTGTGTACCCCCTTCTGCTGAGTTCTTCTGCCCCTAGACCCACTGCAGATGTCTGATTCCAGCTCCCACTGTTGCTTTTGGCATCTGGAGTAGGACTTTTAAAGGGTGGGGGAAACACCCACGATCCTCCAGCAAGCCCCAAATCCTAGACTCCATCTGGGAGTCCCCCCCTCTCCATCTGCTCCCACCCAGACTAAGCCCCATAAAGATCATCCAGATAATTGTTTTCGTGGAACTACACTGGGTGCTGGGTGGGGGTGGGGTGCCCAGGCCTCCTCCTTCTCCCCCAACTTCATCTCGCTCCCAGCATTCTGGCCCTCCCTCCCACAATCCGTGATTTCCACATTCTTGACCTGTAGCCCTGCTCTGAAACTCACCTGTGCCACTCACACCCCAGAGTCATAGGATCCATGCCCTTCCCCCTACCCCAACAGCTCTCATCTGGGTCAGCAGGGTCTGGGAGCAGGCATACTGAAGGTTCAAGGTAGGGTCTCCCAGACAACTGGGGGGCAGGGCCGCATAGGGAGAGGCCAAGCGGGAGAGAGCATGGAGAAGGCAGAGACCCCGGAGCCCACAGCCTCGTGGGCGGTACTTATAGCCTCCCTGTAGCGAAGACGTGCTAGAGATGGTGATCCTCACTTCACCAGAGGCCTCCCTAGCCCCAGCCCTCCTAACTGGTACCTGGGAATGCATTCTTTCTGGATAGCTAGGGATCAGGCCTTTCCCACAAAGAGCCCTTTTGTTGTGTGAGGACCTTTGGGAGTCAGGGCATCTTCCCTTGCTTCATGGCTCCCCACTCTTACCACCCCAAACAATGTCTCCTCTCTCTTCTGTCCACCTGTCCAAAGATGTGGATGGACCTGTCTGGTCAGACTGGTATTGGTTGGCTCAGTCAGTCTCCTTGGTTATGTTTCCTCAGGGAATGGGATTATTCTCCTCCCTGGAGGGGTCCTTACCTCCTTATATACCCACAAGGGCCTTATTACCAGCTCTGCATAGCCTTTGGGTCCAGGCTTTGGGGTGGTTACCACAGCAACACTCTCCATCGGGGGCCAGACCTAGCTAGGGGAGGAGCAGGAGCTGGAGGTCCTATTCTTCCCAAGATCCCCACCCCTCACTTCCCCAAACTCTGCCAGTCCCCCAAGGTTTTCCAGTTCCTCAAAGTGATGTCTTCAAAAGCTCATTCCCTGAATTCCCCCATTCAAGAATTAGAGTGGGTTGGGGAGGGAGGTCCTGGATCAGATCCCTCCATATCAGAAGAGGTTCATGAATGTTGTCTTAGAGTGTTGGAAGAGATGTTAGGGGAGAGGAGTATACATTGGCTGCATCATTTTTTGACACAGTTTCCTGGGGATGGAGAAACATGATACATAGTTATAGAACCCCCTTCCCCCAAGTACACACACACACACATAACACACAGAGGTGACAAATCCCTCTATCTACCCCCATTCTGGTGACGGTAGTTGCCTGGAGTTCTGATCATACTGATCCCTCCTCAGGATAAAGGAGGTTCTGGGGACCCCACTGTTACGTGTCAGTTAGAACATGTGACTGTATTTCTATGTATATCATAAGCTAGGAGGGATTGAGGAAGGTCAAAAGTAGGAGGGAACTGAGTATCTAGTTCAATCCCCTCATTTTATGGAGGAGGAAACAGCCCCAGAGAGTGGCAAAGGGCTTATCTGTGTGTATAATACATGTATCCCTGTGTCCTTTGCCTAGGTAAGCATTCACTAGTGAATGTAGAACTGTGCCACTGTGTCTGTCCTTGAACCAGTCTGGGCTCAAGAGGCAGTAGAATTGATGAAGCATGCTATCTACTTCCTAACAGAGAAAAGATCAACTCAGAGGGCAGAATGAGACTTTTTTTTTATATGACAAATACAGGAATTGGTTTTGCTTGACTGCATGTTTGTTACAAGGGTTTTGTTTTGTTTTCTTTTTCCCAAAGGGAAAGGGGTGGTGGTGGAAGAAGAAATGAGTTTGTTAATCGAAAAAAATTTTTTAAAGGAGGCAGGGCAGTGTAATGGTTATAGCAAAAAAGCTGGAGCCAGGAAGAGCTAGGTTTGCCTTCCACCTGTCACACGGACAGGCTGTATGATCTTGGGCAAGTCACTTAATGTCTTTAAACCAATAGGGTCGGAGGTGTTTGAGTACCGGCAATATGGGGTTTGCATGTGTGTTTGTGTGGGGGCATTGGGGCACGGTAATTGTACTGGTAGAGTGCAGAGAGAGCTGGTGGCAGTCAGGAAGATAGAGACCCTAGTCCTGCTCCAGCCGAATACTGGCTGTGTAATTCTGGGCAAATCCTTTACCCTCTCATCTCACTATTTCACTCATTTTACAACTCTCTGACTATATTAATAACGAACTTTTAAGTATCACTCTTAAGGTTTCCACGTGGCAGATCTCTCTATACTACAGAAATCAGCAACGAAAGGACGGAGGAAAGAAGGGAGGGAGGGAGGAAGGAAGAACAGACTTAACTAACCCAGGTTGATACTCACCAGCTGTGTTATGTGACCCAAGGGGAAGTCACTGATCTTTTCTGAGCCAGTAGCGATAATAGCGGTTGCAAACTTTCATGCCCTATATAAATGAATATTATTAGGTGAATTTGTAACTGTCTCTGTATCTTTGTGAGCCTCCGAGTACTCGAGTGCCTTCTTGCAATTGCTAACGCTTACATAGCGCTTTAACGTGTGCAAAGTGCGTTTCAAATATCTCGTAACACCGGGAGGTAGGTGCTATTGTTATCCCCATATTACCGATGGGAAAACTATTATCAGGAGTGTTCGCTCTAAAGAGAACGAGCGCTCCGGGCGCCACGGAGCACTTTCTCGTCTTCCCACCTTCCTTCTCACTTTCCCACCTTCCCGAAACAGACTCCCAGAGAAGAAATGGACTCGCAGTGGGGAGCTGGGGAGCTGGGTCAGGTGGTTGGGGCGTGGCCAGGTGAGGGAAGAGGCCAGGCCAGGTGGAAAGGGGCGTGGCCTCCTGCGATGACGCTACCAGAGGCTCCCGCCCCTTCTTGGGCAGACCCGGAAGCGGTGGCCCCAGGGGGAAGATGGCGCCCTCAGGGCTGAAGGCGGTGGTGGGAGAGAGTGAGTACTGGCCTTTATTCCAGTGGGGAGTGGGGCTGAGAGCCTTGTCACCTGAGTCCTTGGGAAGGAAGGAGGGAGGGTGGCAGGGAGCCTGGACACCTGACTCCCTGGAGGAGTGTCTGGAAACCTGGGACAGGAGGTGGGTGGCCACCTGTACCCCTGGATCCCCCAGGAGGGAGGGGGGCTAGGAGCTTAGATGCCTGGGTCCGTTAGGGGACGCGGCTCGGAGTCTGGATGCTTGGATCCTTAGGGGAGGGGGCTTCAGAAAAGCCACCTGGGTCCTGGGGGTGGGGGTGGGGAGGCTGGGTCCCCTGGGAGGTGGATGGGAGGCTTGTAAGTAACAGGCACTCAATAAATGATGATTGAATGAATGAGGGGAATGAGAGACTGTACCCAGGGTCCCTGCCCAGCGGGGGGCTGGGAGTCAGATGCCTGGACCCTTTGGGTAGGGTGAGGAATCTAGACACTTGAATGAGTGTTAGGGACGCTTATGGGGGGAGGCTGGACTTCTGGGTTCCTGGATCCCCAGTGGGGAGAATTTCAGGGGACTAGAAGTTTAGACAGTTGAAGCCCAGAAGAGGCCAGAACTGGAGGTCTATACCTTGGTGATCCCCTGCACCTAACCCCCTAGTCTCTTATTTAATGTCCTGTTAGTTATAAGTGCTTTGGGATCTTCACTGGAGGGAGTGGTACCCGGAAGCAGAAACTGGGCCCCACCCCTGGTCAGCAGGAGGGGGAATGGGCAGTTCTGTCCTGTGTTTTCCCACCCTTGGCCTGGTTGCTTTGGTTTCAGCTGTTTCCTTTAGTAGTGATAATGTGGTGGTGGTGGTGATAAGGGGCTAGGCCTCCCTCCTAGAGCGCTCTTTGACCCTGGTCTGGCCCTTGATTCGGCCGCTTCCTCTTCCCAGGTTCTTGGAGGGAAGTGACCACTTCTTGGTGGGGTTTATGTATTGTCCAATGCATTCTTTGACCATTTTGCACAGATAGGGAAACTGAGGCCCAGGGAGGGGTAGGGTCATGCTCAAAGTCACACTTTGAATTCAGAGGCACAGCTGAAATGAAAATGTGGGTCTTTTGACTCCCAGCCCTGTTACTTTTTTCCACATGGGTCTGGGGAACTGGGGTGGGAGACTGTAATGTGGAGGGACTCAATCCTAGCCCTTGTTCAGCCCTGAGTGGACTCAGGCTTCTGGCCAGAAGCATAGCTCACTTTGCCTGAGGCAAAGTATGGGGGAAAGGCTTAGGATGGCAGAGACACTGGTGTCAAGATATTTGCTTAGCCCAGGTGTCTGAGAAGAAGAGCTGTCCCCCGAGCCAGCCTTTCCTTCCTCTCCCCTTTCAGAGATCCTGAGTGGGGTTATTCGAAGTGTCAAGAAGAATGGAGAGTGGAAGGTAGGACTCTGGGAGCCAGGATATCTGGAGTCCCTGGAGGCCCTTTAAGGTCTCACAGCTTTTTCTGTAGGTCAGCCAGGCGTGACATCTTGGACAGAACCTTCAGAGGGGGCTTGCAAAGAGCCAAAGGGGAGAATGGCATGGTCTTTGTGCCTCTTGAGAGGAGAGCAGAAGGCCAGTGTTCCTAAAGTTGGGGTTAGGCTGTGGGAAGTTAGTGGCTTCATGGTTGCCGCAGCAGTCATAATTGGACGTCTTGGTACTTTGGGCAAACTCATTTGGGGGTAGCCCCCAGAATGGAACAACCTGGGAAAAGGGGTGACCTGCCCTCTGCTTCCCTAACTTTCACTGACCTGTTGCCTTGCCACCTTCCCTTCTCTGCTCCACTTTTCCCCTGCTGCCCTTTCTGGAGGGTGTAGAGAGCAGAGGATCCTGAGGCTTGGGGTGGCAGTCACTATGGTGGGGAGGGGGGAGCTGTGCCCCTCCAGTGGCACTATCCTGGTTGCAGCTCTGTGCCTTAGGTTCTTGTCATGGACCGCCCCAGCATGCGGATCATGTCTTCCTGCTGTAAGATGTCAGACATTCTAGCCGAGGGCATCACCAGTGAGTATGAGGCTCCCCTGGGCAGTCCAGGGCATGGCTCACAGATAATTGGGTATTCTGTCCCCGGGCCCCAGGGAGTGACTCTCCCCTAGATCAGCAGTGGATTGGGACCTTGGCTCCCCCCTCCTCTCTTGCTTTTGCCGGGGGCTAAGGGGAGGCAGGGGGAATTGGCCTCTTCTCCCTGGTGGCCTCCCCATGATCTGCCATGTTGTGTTGTTCCATCTCCTATGACGTCGCTTGGTGTGGTGCCGTGGATGGATGCCCAGTTGTGGAGGACATTAACAAGCGCAGGGAACCCATCCCCAGCTTGGAAGCCATTTACCTGTTGAGCCCATGTGAGAAGGTAAAGGCCACTGAGCGGGAAAGTCCATGGGCTGAGGGCTTTCTCTGTGGCCTCGGGGACTGGGGCCAGAGGGAGTGACTCTCCCATTTCTCCCAGTCTGTCCAGGCTCTGATCAATGACTTCCGGGGAACCCCTACCTTTACCTACAAAGCTGCCCACATCTTCTTCACAGACAGTGAGTGACAGGGACATGGGCTTTGGGGGAACGAGTTTAGGGGCTGGACCAGGATCCCTGCTCTGACTCTCCTCGTCCTGTTTCCTCCACACCCAGCCTGTCCTGAGCCCCTTTTCCTCGAACTGGGCCGATCAAGGCTGGCCAAGGCTGTGAAGACGCTGAAGGAGATTCACTTGGCTTTCCTTCCCTACGAGTCCCAGGTGGGGCTCTGCCCTGGGAAACTGGTGGTGAGGGGTCTGCAGGATGGAGCGGGGAAGGACAAGGCCAGAAGCCCTGCACAAGAAGGAGGGGCAGGGGGAAGCTGGAAGGATGCCCTGGGTAATGAAGATCAGGGCCGGGGTTACCCAGCAGTCAGAGGTGTCCTCCAGGCTCTACACCTTTACCCCTTGACCTCCTAGGTGTTTTCCTTGGATGCAGCCCATAGCACTTATAACTTGTACTGCCCCTTCCGGGTCAATGCAAGGATTCGGCAGCTGGAGGTTTTGGCCCAGCAGATCGCTACGCTCTGTGCCACCCTGCACGAGTACCCTGCTATTCGCTACCGAAGGTGCGGCTTCTCATCCTCCTTCCTCCCTTTCCTGATCTCTGACCCTGCCATTCTTCCCCCCACCCCTGTGGGCTGTAAGGCCTCTCCTGATCCCTCTTGTCCCCCCAGTTCCTCCTTCATTTCCTGCCTCCCTCCCCACTCTCCTGGGATCATCTTCTGGCCCCTACCGTTGTGTCACACTGGAGTCCTTCCCCTTCTGCCCCCACTCGCTGGTCCTGGCTCTGATCCCTTGGCCCCATCTTCCTCAATCAGACCCAACATACTTGTAGCGCAAACCACAGGCTTTGGGACAGTCCTCCTCCTCTCATGGCCCAGCTCTGGAGTGATGAAGCAGGTTGGGGGCATCCACTTCCTCAGCTTGGATCCCTTTTTCCTCTCCTCCATCTTCCCTAGGTGTGTCTCCAACATTTTCTTTTTTTTTAAGGTATTTATTTCTACAAACATTTATTTATTATCTTCCACCCCAATTGACCAATTATAAAAAAGAAAACCCTCGTACTTAACGTGCATAGTCTAGCAAAACAAGTTCCCACATTGGCCACATCCAGAAAGGTGTGTCTCGTTCTGCACCTTACGTCCATTTCCTCCCTGGCAGTAAGTGATTGGTGTGTTTTATCTTTAGTCCTCAGGACTCGTGGTTGGGCATTGCATTGGCCAGAGTTCTCAAGTCTTTCAAACTTGTATTTCTTTGTGATGTTGCTGTCACTGTATAAATTTTTCTCCTGGTTCTGCACCTTTCACTCTGTATCAGTTCATAGATTTCTTCCCAGTTTGCTCAGAAGCCATCCATGTGGTCATTTCTTTTCACAGGGGGTCTGAGGACACTGCCCAGCTTGCCCATGCTGTCCTTGCCAAGCTCAATGCCTTCAAAGCAGACAATCCCAGCCTGGGGGAGGTGAGAGCCAACCCGAGCAGGGGAACTGGGGTGGGGGAGGTGGGTAGGGCTTTTCTTGGGCTCACCCCTTTTCTCCCACTGTGTCTGTCCCCAGGGCCCTGAGAAGATGCGGTCTCAGCTACTGATTGTGGACCGGGGCTCCGATCCTGTGTCCCCTTTGCTGCATGAGCTCACTTTCCAGGCCATGGCCTATGACCTTCTGGACATCCAGCAGGACACCTACAGGTGCTAATGTGGGAATGGCGGCAGCAGCCTCTGGGGGAGGGATGCAGGGGGAGGACCAGGCCTTGTCCCCCGGACCATTCCATGTTCAGGAGCATCATGTCCTGTCCTTCCAGGTATGAGACGACGGGTCTGAGTGAGACCCGGGAGAAGTCTGTGCTTCTGGATGAGGATGATGAGCTGTGGGTGGAACTTAGGCATATGCACATTGCAGATGTGTCCAGGTAGGTCCCCTTAGGGTATGAGAGGTCCTGGGGTCAAATCCAGGCTGATCTACCTTCTCTTTGGAAGGTAGCATGAGATAGTGAAAAGACCACTGGATTTGAGGTCAAGTACCTGCATTCACACTCTGGCTCCATCAGCTTATTACATGTGACCACATGTGACCTTAGGCAAACTCTACAGGCCTCAGTTTCCCCATCTGTAAAATGAGGGGTTTGGACTAGATGACTCTTAAGGTCCCTTCCAGCTTTAAACCTATGAACCTATTACCTTTGCACTCACAATTCCCAATCCCCATCTGCCAAGCCAGCCAGCTCGGCCCCTGTCATGCTCATTCCTCTTTCATATCCTCACTGTCCTCCTTGACACCTTCAGGAGGGTCACAGAGCTGCTGAAGACCTTCTGTGAGAGCAAGAGGTTGACCACAGATAAGGTGAGCAGGACTTCTGTTTGTCTGGGGCCTGGGCCAGGTTGAGTGGAAGAGGAAAGAGAACAGACTTGTGGGGAGGAAGATCTGAGTTTGAGACACCGTGGTGAGGTGAATCCTGAGTGTTGGTGGCAATGCTGGGGAAGATCTGACTTGGTGAGGGGTCAGCTCTATTGGGGGACAGGTCATGGAGCAGATTCTTTGAGTGATGGTGGTTAGGGTGAGTTTGAGTGGGCCGGGCCTTGAGGGTCTTTGGGTTTGGGGAGCCAGGATTGGATGGAGGGAGCACAGACCTAGGAGAAGCCGAGTGCTGGGGATGGGACCAGTTTGGATGGGCTGAGCCTCAGAAGTCAGGGTGCTTTGGGATAGGGATGGGTCCAGGTTGGGTGACTAGGCCTAGGGTATTGGGATGATGTTCAGCATATTAGGGGGAAGGGGCAGTTTGGAGGGCCTGAGCCCCACTGTTCTCTTCCCTCTCCTTCCTTGCAAGGCAAACATAAAAGACCTCTCCCACATCCTGAAAAAGATGCCCCAGTATCAGAAGGAACTGAACAAGGTGAGGGGAGCCTGGAGCCCACTGGGCAGGTGTATTTAGGGGACCCTCCTGAGCTGGCAGAAGCACTCTTTGAGTAAGGGGGCCAGGAATCCCACCTTCTTCCCAGCTTGCTCCCTGTGGCCTGGGCCAGACTCCTGCTGGCTTCTTCTCTGCCACCTAGTCATTTATCAAGTATTTATTAAGCTCTTACTGTATGCTAAGTGCTAGGGATATGATGAAAGGCAAAACATAGTTTTTTTTCTCAAGGAGCTCACAGTCTATTAGGGGAGACAGCTTGTAAACAGCTCCATACGAGGAGAGGGAGGGTGATCTGAGAGAGAAGCTTGGCACAATTTCCTCCCAATGGTGGAGTTTGAACTGAGTCTTGAAGAAAGCTGGGGTAGGGGGGACACAAGTGGGCAGGGATGAGGAGGGACAGCACGTCAAGCATGGGAGATGGCCACGATGATGGGAGATGGAGCGTTTCATTGGAGGAAGGCCAGCAGGGCTGGAGCTTAGGCTTTGTGGAGAGGGAGAAGCCTAACAAGGGAAGAAGGGGCTGGGTTATGTTGTGGAGTTTTCGGTGCCCACCATGAGGCTTGATCTTTAATTCGCAGTACTCGACACACCTGAACTTGGCCGATGACTGCATGAAACACTTTAAGGGCACCGTGGAGAGACTCTGCAGTGTCGAGCAGGTGGAGGGCCCTCAGCTCTTGGGGGTTCAGGGTGTAGCTTAACAGGGATGGGGTACCTGCAGCCTCAGGGTGACATGTGGCCCTGTGGCCCTCTAGGTCCTCAAGTGCTGCCCTTTGACTGAATCCAAACTTCACAGAGCAAATCCCCTTAATAAAATCTCCTAAGCCTTAGGACCTGGATGTGGAGGCTCAGGGCTCTAGGGGTACCAGGCTTAGTTCAGGGGCAGGAGCTCAAGGAATGCCCAGGGATCCTGAGGCTCCTGGGCTATGTGGGCCCCACAGTGGTGGCTGAACTCCTGCCTCCGGCCCCGGCTCCCCAGGACCTGGCTTTGGGCACAGATGCAGAAGGGGAGAAGATTAAGGATGCCATGAAGCTGATTGTTCCCGTGCTGTTGGACACTGGGGTCCCCCCGTATGACAAGATCCGTATCCTCCTACTCTATATCTTGCTGCGGAACGGTATGAGCATTGGACGGGAGGGGTGGAGGGGGTGGGGCCTCAGTCACTGCCCACTGACCCTCATTAATCCCTGACCTTTTCTCGGGGTACCCCGGGCCATGTCATGTGTCTAAACACGGCCTTATATACATGTGTGGGTGCTGTGCCCACCCACAGGAGTGACCGAGGAGAATCTGGCCAAGCTCATCCAACATGCCAATGTGCAGGCACACAGCAACCTCATCCGAAACCTGGAGCAGCTCGGGACCACAGTCACCGTTGCCACGGTACGGGGTCAGGAAGGATGGCAGCAGTCATTGTAGCCTCCTGGACTCTCCTTGGTGTGAGTAGGGGCAGTGTGTCAGCTCTCACCCTGGAAGCCAGCCTGGAGTGGAGAGGAGAAATCGAGACACGGTAGTGGGGATCTTCACAAATTCTTAACTCCATCCCATCTTCTTGAAGCCTCAGCCTCTCCCATTTCTCCCCTCTCTTCTGTACTGTCTCTGGGCTCAGCCTCTTGTCTTTCTCTGTCTCTCTTTCTGTCTGTCTTATTCTTCTTTCCAGCCTGGCCTGCTTTGCTGCCTGGGGAGGTGCTGCCCTCCCCTCCCCTTCTGGCCCTGTCCATGACCCCCTCCCCTCCATCCCCGCCCCAGGGCTCCGGGGCCCCTACCCGAGGAGATCGAAAGGAGAGGTTGGAGCCAACTTACCAACTATCCCGCTGGACACCCGTCATCAAGGACGTGATGGAGGTGAGAGGGAGGGCACTAATCCTGTGATCATTAGTTGCCTCCTGGCCTCCCCCAGCCTCCCTGAGCCCTGGCCTCCTGCTTCCCTATTTCCCTGCTCTGACTTTTCCCAGCCCCCACCCTCCCACACCCCCACCTCTCTTCCATCCACCTCCCCTGGCCCCCTAAGCCACAGCTAGGCTTAATGGCAAATCCCTCATTATGGGCATTATCCTGGCATCTGATCCATGATCCCTGGGAGGGGAAAACAAGAGGAGCCTCCCTGGAGGAGGTGGGGTGATAAGGGACACTCTGAGCCTGTGTGTGCTCCCTCCCCAGGACGCTGTGGAGGACAAGCTGGACCGGAAACTATGGCCCTTTTTATCTGACCCTGCCCCCGCCTCCAGCTCCCAGACTGCTGTCAGGTAAGGTCTGGGGGGGACTGTCATGTGCCATCAGCCAAGGCGGGGTCCTTGTGAACCATAGGCGGGGGGTGGGGAGAGGGGGCTTGATCCTCCCCTGACTCAGTAGTCCCTTTCTGTCCTCAGCGCCCGCTTTGGTCACTGGCACAAGAACAAAACTTCAGTGGAGTCTTCCCGGGCTGGGCCCCGACTCCTGGTTTACATGCTGGGTGGCGTGGCTATGTCTGAGATGCGGGCAGCCTACGAGGTGACCCGGGCCACTGAAGGAAAGTGGGAGGTGCTCATTGGTGAGTTGGGGCTGGCTCAGGTGCCTGAGGCCTTTGGAGAGTTAGAGTTGGGGGCAGGATGCCCAGATCCCTGAAGGGTGTGGGGGCTAGAAACACAGTCTCGGGGAGGAGGGGGCGAGCAGCTGGATCCTTGAGAGAGGTGGGCTGGACATCTGCTGCCTGAGTCTAGAAAGCATGGAAGCTTCACTTGGTCTTTCTGTGCCTGTCAGGTTCTTCCCACGTCCTCACTCCCACCCAGTTCCTGGATGACCTCAAAAGTCTGGACCAGAAGCTGGAGGACATCCCCATGCCTTGAGTTTGGAGCAGCTTGATGTAATCCCCTCCCCTCCCCAACAGGCAATAAAATCCCATGGACTCCCAACCTCACCTCACCCCCCCTCTGGGTCACCTTCTTCCTGCGTCAGATCTTCATAGCAGGCCCTGACTTCAGTGAGGCTTCGCCATTGGAGCAGAGGAGCGAGGGGACCAGATGCGGCATCCTTTGATGGCTCCGTGACCTCACTGACATGGGCATTCCCTCCAGGTTCCCAGCCCATCAGCACCTTCTTAGTCCGTGTGGCCCTCGTCCCCGTCTCCTCCTGTTTGAGGCAGCGTCTGCCTGACAGTCTGGTGGCCTTCCTCGAGTTCTCTTCACATTCTGTGGCTTCCAGCCCCGTGCTCAGATGTCCCTCTGTCATCCCTCAGTCTCACTGCTGGGCTGACCTGCTTCCTTTTCTAATCATGTGGCTTTGGCTGGGGTATGAAGGTTAGATTGGAGGGGAAAGACATGGGAGTTGGAAGACAGTAGTTTAGGCTGGTGACAATGAACTCCTGGATGCGTGGTGGTGCTGGCCACTGGTGTCCCTCTTTTGGGGATCTATGGACTCATTATAAAGAAAGTAAGGGATTTTCCCCTAGATTAGGGGCTCTTAACTTGGGGGTCTGTGGGTAGATTTTCTGGGGCTCTGTAAACTTCAATGGGAAAAAAATTACATCTTTATTTCATTTCAAATTACATTCTTTATTTCATAATTGGTTTCCTTTGTAATCCGAGAGGTCCATAAGCTTTACCAGGCTGACCATCAGAGGGGTCTGGGGCATAGAAAAGGTTAAGACACCCTGCCCTGGATGGCCACTCATTCCCACGTGCTGCCACAACTTCCCTTCCCTTCTGCCCCAGGTTCATAACAACACCTTGGTCCTGTCCTTTCACTGGGGAGAGGGGTAAGGCAGACCCTCAGATAATATGTCTTGGGCAATGGGTGTGTCATGACCTCCCAGATATTTGTAAAGTGTGGTCTTTGCTAACATTCTCCGGCTACGAAGATTAAGAACAAGATGGCCCCTGCCCTCGAGTGAACTGAGCCAATTCACTTCCCCATCTCGGGTGAGGTTTCCTTATCTATACGATGAAGGGGTTGGGCTAAATGCCCTCTAAGGCCCCATCCAGCTCTGGGTCTATAGTCCTGTGGGGACAGTGTCCTAAGGCATTTTCCTAAGCATTAGGAGACTCACTTTGGCTCCAAGGGGAGAAGGGCAAAGCTCAGGGCAGGGAGACCCATACAGGTGAAAGGGAATAGGGAGGGCCATGAGAGTGGGACCAGGAAAAGAGGTGGGTCTGAGTAGTATGGAGGTAAATGGAAGTGATTAGATGTGGGGAGTGTGGGGGAGGAATGAGTCAGAAGATGGCAGTTTTTTGAGCCTGGGTGATAGGGAGGATGGTGGCATCAGTGGCAATAGGGAAGTCATGAGGACAAGCTTCTTTGTGTAAGGGGAAAGATATGAGCGCCATTTTGGACGTGTTGAATTTGAGGTACTAGTGGGACGTGGGTCTAGAGTTGGGGGAGGAGAAAAGGGATAGGACCAGATAGAATGTGCAGAGAGGAGGCCAATAGCAGGCCCCATAGGGAAGCAACCCCATTAAGGGGCAAGGAAGAAGATTAGGACTGGGTGTGGTAGGCTGCAGAGAGCATCAGCTTGGTAGTCAGAGGCTGGCCTCCTGATTCTGGCTTTTTGGCTCTGATCAAGTTGCTTCCCATTTGGCCCTTCAGATTTCCTCATGTGTAACAGGGTAAGATTGGTCCAGGTATCTCTAAGGTAGCTTTTCCCCAATGCAAATCTAGGATTCTGTATATATTTTTTTTTAATTTTTTTTCCTTTAGAAAAACCTGGAAAGACTTGGGTGGACTGATGCTGAATCAAGTGAGCAGAACCAGGAGAATGTTGTACACAGTAACAGCCACGTTGTGCGATGACTAATATTGATAGACTTAATGTTTCTCAGCAGTACAAGGATCTAAGACATCTCCAAAGGTCTCGTGATGGAAAATGCTATCCACATCCAGAGAAAGAACTATGGAGTTTGAATGCAGATCAAAGCATACTATTTGCTATTTTTTTTCCTTCTGTTGTGTTTTGTTTCCTCTTTCTGGTTGTCCTTCCTATTGGTTCTAATTCTTACTTACAACGTCACTAATGTGAAAATAATAGAAATGTGTAGTCTACATCAGATTGCCTGCTGTCTTGGGGAGAAAGGGGGAGACAAATTTAAAACTCAAAAGCTTATGGAAGTGATTGTTGATAAATCAAAATAAATTAATTAAAATTTTTTTTCCATAAGTGATTGTTGATAAATCAAAATAAATTAATTAAAATTTTTTTTCCACTTAATAGTATTTTTTTTCAATTACCACATAAAGGGGGGCAGCTAGGTGGATCCAGCCTCAGACAAACACTTAACATTTACTAGCTGTGTGACCCTAGGCAAGTCACTTAACCCTAATTGCCTAAAAGCAAACAAACAAACAAAAATCAATTACATGTAAAGATAGTTTTCAACATTCACTTTTATTAGATTTCAAGTTCCAGATTTTTTTTTTCCCTCCCCAAAATGGTAAGCAATCTGATATAGGCTATACACGTACAATCATATTAAACATATTTCCACGTTAGTCATGTTGTGAAAGAAGGATCAGAACAAAAGGGGAAAACCATGAGAAAGGAAAAAAAAGTGGATAGCATTTTCTATCTCGAGTCTTTTGGAATAGTCTTAGATCATTGCATTGCTGAGAAGAGCTAAGTATCAAAACTAATATGATTCCATATTTCAATGAAGTAGGCAGAGAAGGAACAGCCAGAGGGGTAGGAGGAAAGCCGAGTGAGTCATCTAGGGGATTGGAAGTGTCTAGGTGGAGGGGGTTGTCATCAGTATTAAAAACTGCAGAAGGGTCAGGAGGATGAGGAGTGAGAATAGGGCCTTGGATTTGGCACGAGGACTTTGTGGACTGTTGGAAGACAGGTGGGGATGTCCGGAAGCTGGCTTTCAAGGAGTGAGGAGTAGTGATGAAGGCAGGGATAGAAGAACTAGGAGATTTTTGCCAGAAGATAGAGGTCTGGTAGAGGGCAGAGTTATAACTAAGAGGTTTGCCCCAGGTTGCCAAGACTTGGAAGGTGCCAACTGAACCTGCACTCTAGCTGCAGACAGATGAGTACAGTTGCTCGCTGTAAAGTTTATTGGGAAGCTAGGTGGCTCACTGGATACAGCAACAAGCCTGCAGTAAGGAAGACTCATCTTCCTGAGTTCAAATCTGGCCTTGGTCACTTGCTAGCTGTGTGACTTCTGGGCGAGTCACTTCACCCTGTTTGCCTCAATTTCCTCATCTGTAAAATGAACTGGAGAAGGAAATGGCAAACCACTCCAGTATCTTTGCCAAGAAAACTGAGTTGTACACAACAGAACTTTATTACTTAAAATTGGAAGCTACCAGATGGTTCATACTTCCTCTCTCCAGCTATTGCACCCCTGGTGACCACCTCCCTTCCCCTTTGAGGCAGAGTGCCCTTATTATCTTGGGTCACTGCGCCCTTCCCCCAATTGAGTTTGTCTCAAAAGGTTGACTTAAGGGTGTTATTTAGGGAGAAGGATAGGGTTGCTGCCATGTTTTATAAAGCTTGCCCTAGAGTTAAGAAAATGGTAGTTATCGCTCACCAAGAAGGAAATAGGAGGGACCAATGGGAAAAAGCCAGTGGCAAAGAAAGCAATCGTGGGGCGAGGGTAGGAGGGGCCAACAGCAAAACTGTTGTGGGTGAGTAGTCCTGGGGCACTCCAACTTTACATAATTGGGCTCTGAGGCCCTACTAAGCATGGTGATCCAGCCTTCTCTGGGTGAGGGATCCTTCCCTTAGAAAGCGAAACTCATAACACAATAGGAATGGAGCTCCTCTCCCCTATGTACGCCAATATATCCCAAGTCTAGAACGTTAAAAAATGGATACCTTGTTTTTATGTAACTTTCAATTCCCAACCTATCCCTCCTCCCCACCTTACCAGTGAGCTATTGCTTACAAAGTGCCTTACAATTATGATCTCATTTGGTCCTCATGAACAACCCTGGGAGTTAGGTTCTATTATTATCATCTCCATTTTACAGATGAGGAAACTGAGGCAGACAGGTTAAGTGACTTGTCCAGGATCATAAACAGCTGGTAGGTGTCTGAGGCTGGATTTGAATTCAGGTCTTTCTGTCTCAAGGCCCAGAGCTCTATTCATTGTGCCACCTAGCTGATAACCAAGAAAAAAAGAGAAGAAAAATATTTACTTCAGCAAAACTAACCAACACACCCAAATGAGTCCAACAATTTATAGAGTATTTGACATCCCTAGTCCCCACCCCTTTATTTTTCAAGCCTTTCCCGGTTCTCGAAGCTATCCACCTTGGGAATGCCACTGATAGCAGAAGAATGCTCTGGGGGCAGCTGGGTGGCGCAGTGGATAGAGCACTGGTCCTGGAGTCAGGAGGACCCGAGTTCAAATCCAGCCTCAGACACATAACAGTAGCTATGTGACTTGGGGCAAGTCCCTTCACCCCAATTGCCTCACCAAAAACAAACAAAAAAAGCAAGAAGAATGCACTGGCAGCTGGGAGAAAGATCAGTGGAGCAGGGAGAGGCCAGGCAGCAGAAGACCCCTTAGGAGGCTAATACAGTTGTGCAGGGAAGAGGGGATGAGAGCCTAAACGAAGGCTGTGGCTTGTAAGTGAAGAGAAGGGGGCGATGTGAGAAGGGAGAGGAAGCCAGGGGCAGGGTGAGGTGGTTGTGAGGCTGAGTGACTGGAGGCAGGGTGGTGCCCTCAGGAGAAACAAGGAAGTTAAGGAGAGGGGACAGTTTAAGGGGAAGATGGTGACACCCATTTCACACATGCTGAGTTTGAGAACCCCAGTAGGGGTGGAGGGGTCCAGTAGGCATCATGTTGGACTTCTCAGGGTAGATTTTAGAGCGGATTCTATGGGCCTGGGAGACATCTGCATAGAGATGATAATTGAACTCCTGAGTTGATGAGATACCCTAGGAATGTAGCCTACATTCCTCATTAAGAAAGCACATTTTTCCATTATGCATGGAGGAATCCTGTGACTCCTAGGTGGGCAACAGAGAAGAAAGGAAGACCTGAATTCAAATTCTGCCTCAGATAGTTAACAACAGTTTGATCCTGGGCAAGTCTCACTTAACCTACAGATAAGTTTCCTATCTGTAAAATGGGAATAATAATAAGCTACTTAACAGGATTGTTGTGAGGATCAAATGGGCTGACTTATAGAGTGCTTTGCAAGCCTTGAAGCTTTATATAAATGCTACTTGTTTTTTTCACTTTAAAAATTTTTTAAATTAAATTTATTTTTAGTTTTTAACATTCACTTTTATAAGATTTTGAGTTCTAAATTCTCTCTCCACCCCCCTAGCCCCCCGGACGGCATGCAATCTGATACAGGTTATACATGTATAATCATAGTAAATGTATTTCTACATTAGACATGTTGTGAAAGAAGAATCAGAACAAAAGGGAAAAACAAGAAAGGAACAACAAAAAACAACAAAAAAAAGAGCAGCTAGTATGCTTTGATCTGCATTCCAACTCCATAGTTCTTTCTCTGGATGTGTATAACATATAGATGCTAATAGTTGTTGTTCCATTGTATTTTGGGGAGCTTATCCAGGGGACTGAGGGGATGTCACAGGGTCATTTTCACTTCTTTTCACTCCCTTATCAGCTGCAATCAGTAGCTAAGTCCTTTTGATTTCCCTTTTACTTATGTCTATCCATCCCCTCTTCTCCAGTCACACAGCCACTGCCGTAGTTCAGGGAGGTCACAGTCACCAGGGCCTTGGACAGAGACCTGCCAGAGCCTGGCCATAGGAGTGGAGATTGCATGGCCAGGGATTCTGGGAAGAAGAGCAAGATGCATCCTGACCTTTCTGAATTGCCCATGAGCCAGGCAGGGTTTAGTAAGATGGTGTCTTTCCACCATTTTGTGATTGTAAACTGGGGAGTGGGCAATAAAGTATTGTATTCTCCTGCCAAAGCCTTCTGGAAGCATGAATAAATTTCCTTGGGAAGATAAAATGTGAGTGGTCACCTCATCCATTCATGAAGTGGTCAGTATTGCAGGAGACAGAGATTCCTGGCTCCCTAAACGGGAGCAGTGAGCAGTCATTTGGGTAATCTCAATTAACATGCTGTATTTTTTTTTTCTCTCCCATGTGGCAAAGATAGACCAAAACTACATTTTCTTTTGGCAATCAGGGTTAAGTGACTTGCCCAGGGTCACACAGCTTATAAGTGTCAAGTATGTGAGGCTGTATTTGAACTCAGATCCTCCTGACTCCAGGGCTGCTGCTCTACCCACACAGCCACCTAGCTGCCCCAAAACTACGTTTTCTTGACAGTTCTGTGGAATGAGGAAGGAGACTCAAGCTATACTTAAGCCTTATTAGGAGATTTTGCTGGAGTAGTGATTGGGGGAGATAGTAGCCAAAGTTGTGATAATTTTATGATATATTACAGGCAAATTCATCATTTACATTTTGAAAACTCTAGCTTGAGAGCAGAGGGATCTGGGCCAAGGTGGAGTGTGGAGATGGGTCCTTGCTCTAAACCGTCTTTCTTCTAAGCATCCCTCCTATCAGACAGGTGGGCTGCATGTTCCCTCCGTACATTTACACAAAGATCAAAACCCTTAGTTCACAGGACAGGAAAGAAGAGGGGACAGGCACCAGTCTTGGGAGACACCATACTTATGGGGTGGGAGATAGATGATGAACTAGCAAAGAAAACAGGAGTGGTCAGGTAGGAAGGAGGTCAGCCAGTTGGTCAACAAACATTTATTAAGCCCCTACTATATGCCAGACACTATGCTAAGCAGTGAGGATACAAAGAAATAATAAAAAGAAGTTGCTGCCTTTAAAGAGCCCCCAATCTGATGGGGGGGGCAACATGCAAAACAACCACATATAAACAAGATATATGCAGAGCAAATTGGAGGTGATCTCAGACGGCAGGTGCTAGCAGCAGAGAGGATTGTATGAGGCTTCTGCTGTTTTGTGGATCCCTGGCAAAAGCAGGGAAGAGCAATTCCCAGAACCCAATACAGCTGCTTACCCTTTTCCAGAGGTTGTTTTGAGGAAAGTTCTTTGTCTACCATAAAGCACTATTGAAATGGAAGTTTTAATCCTTCTTCTTCACATTTCAAGGGAAGGGAAAGCCCTACTATATACTAGGCACCAGATTTTTATAAATGTTACCTCATTTCATCTTCACAACAACCTGCAAGGTAGGTGCTATTGTTATCTCCATTTTACAGTTGAGGAAAGTGACTTGCCCAGGGTCACACAGCTAGAAATGTCTGAGGCCCGATTTGAACTCAGCTCTCCACTGCACCACCAGCTGCCTCTGGTTCAAGGATCCCAGGTTTTATCAGGGTGAGCAACCTGCCAGAAAAGTAGGCCAAAACCCTTCCAAGGTTTGGTAGCTGGGTTTTGAGAGGTGCTATGACCAGAAATCAAACCAAACAAAAACCCAAAACACACCAAATTCCCCTCCTTGAAGCCAAGCTCTGAAAAGAGGCCGAGCCTAACACAGCAGACACGCAGTCACCAATGGGACTCTATTCAAAGCCTTTTGAGCTTGGTAGGACCCCAGTGAGGCAGCTTTCATGATAATAATGGAACACAGTGAAGGTAAAAGAGGAATACAAAGTGCTCAGAGACTCTGGGAGGAAGGGCTCGGCCCCCAGTCTGGAGGAGGCAGAATCTGAAATGGACCTGGCAAGGTTTGGGGTGGGAAGGCATATCGGGAATGGGACAAAATGAGAATTGTCAGAGTGGAACGGTTCTCCTCTTGCTCCCTCATCCTCTGTATCTGATCTGTTGCCACTTCTTGCCCGTTCCATCCCTTCGACACCTTCTTCTCCACTCACACAGTCCCCACCCTAGGCTAGGTCCTCACCACTTTCCTCCTGGATTGTTTCAGTGGCCTCCTGATTGGTCTCCTTGCCTCCAGTTTCTTCCTTCCCCAGTCCATCATCCGCACACAGCTGCCAAAATTATATTCTTCCTTTTATTTTTTTTTTAAATCAGGCAATTGGGGTTAAGTAACTTGCTCAGGGTCACACAGGTAGTAAGTGTCAAGTGTTTGGTCTGAGACTGGATTTGAAGTCAGGTCCTCTTGACGTCGGGGCCGGTGCTCTATCCGCTGTGCCACCTTGCTGCCCGTCAAAGTGAGATTCTTAAGCCCAGGTCTGACCCCGTCACTCCCTGCCCTAGAAGCGTCAGCGCTGCCCCACCACCTTCAGAATAAAGCACAGTCTCCTGTGTTTGGTATTTAAAGCTCTCCAGCTTCTCTTCCAGGAGGGTCACACATTACTCCTCCTTGTGCACCCTCTACTCCAACTGAACTGTCCATTGGCTGTTGCCCGTTCATGACATTCCATCTCCTGACTCCATCTCTTTGCACACACTGTGCCCCCTGCCTGGAATTCTTTCCCTCCTTGCCTCCAAATCTTGGAACCCTTAGCATCCTCTAAGGCTCAGCTGAGGTGTCACCCTCTTAAAGGGGCCTTTCCTGCTTTCCTCAGGAGTTTGTATGTCCCAACCAATCAATCATTCAATTAAAAAGCATTTATTAAGGACTTACCATGTTCTAGGCACTGTAATAACCCCGAGGATACAAAGAAAGGAAAAAGACAATCCCTGCCCTCAAGGGGCTTACAGTCTAATGGGAGAGACAACATGCCACCAACCGTGTACAATCTACAGTTATCCCTTCAGCATCATGACTTTCCCCATCATGATTTAATATATCGAGGTTTGGCATAAGATATTAAATGGGAATTTTTTTGGAGTTTTGTGGAAGTTGCAGACAACATGAGAAGGCCAGCAGATGGCACAGAGAGTTTAGAAACATATAAAATATATGTATAGTACTGTATAGTATGAACCCAAGTTTTTTTTTTTTTTGGCTAGGCAATGGGGTTAAGTGACTTGCCCAGGGTCACACAGCTAGTAAGTGTCAGGTGTCTGAGAGGTCAGATTTGAACTCAGGTCCCGCTGACTCCAAGGCCAGAGCTCTATCCACTGTGCCATCTAGCTGCCCCTGAGCCCAAATTTTACAATATGGTATTGAAAATACTCCATAAAAGAAAAAGAAAAAAATTCAGACTTCTTCTGCAAATGGAGGGCCAAAACATTTTACACAGATTTTCTAGGTTGTGAGGATGCCATACCCTTAACACCTGGGATTTGGAAGGGATAACTGTATATACAATGGAGTTTGGAGATAATCTCAGAGGAAAGATATTAGCAAAATCTTGAAAGAAGCCAAGGAAACCAGAAGGCTGAGGTGAGAAAGAAAATTCTAGGCAGAGAGACAGCCAGTCAGTCAAAATGCAGAGCCAGGAGAAGGAGAGGAAGTCTTATGCAAGAAATCATGAGGAGGGCCAGGCTTACTGGAGCTCAGAGTACATAGAAGGAAGTAAGGTGTGAGGAGACTGGAAAGGCAGGAAGAGGCCGAGTTATAAAGGGCTTTAAATGCCCAAACAGAGAATTTTTTATTTGATCCTGAAGGTAACAGGGAGCTACCGGAGTTCATTTGAATGGAGATTCGGGGTAGTGCAGGGGACTGGGAGGAATGGAAGGGAAAAGGAGACTTGGTCAGACCTACCAGTGTTTTAGGAGATCTCTTCCGACAGCTGAGTACAAGATGGACTAGACTGGGGAGAGACGAGAGGGAGAGTGACCATCACAAAGCTTCAAATCATAGGACCGTAGATTGAGTATTTGAAGGGATATTAGTGGTTGTCTAGTCTAACGTCTACATTTTACATAGGGAGAAACTGAGGCCCAGAAAACTAAACTGATTCTCTAGGATGCTGCAGTTAGTGCATGTCTGAGGTCAACAATTGAACTCGGGTCTTCTTGACCTGACCTACTCTATCTATATGTCTTACTTATATTTCTAGTTTGTACATATCCCTTATTTGTGTAAGTCCTTTATTTGAGAGACAGTATAGTATTAGATAGAGAACAAGGCTTGAAGCCTAGAAGATCTGGGTTCAAGTCTCTCTTCCGCTATAAACTGGCTGTGTGACCTCAGGTGTATCATTGACCTCTCAGAACTGTAGGCAACTCTCTAAGATGGTGGTTCTCCAAGCATGGTATGAGGATCCCCAAGGGTTCCCTAGATCCTTTCAGGGGGTCCGAGAGGTCAAAACTATTTTCATAATTTTGAGAAATGGCCTAGTGGTAGGCCCTAGCAGACAGAAGTGATCCCATATTTGTTTACTGATTGACCTCTGAATGTACGGGGAAGTTTTTATGTACCCAACTGACTCTGATAGCTACATTTACGGTTGGGGATGCAAGGCTAGCAAGCTTCATTTAATCCGGATATATAAGAGTAACAAACTTTACCTATCACAGTGTCCTGGCGGGGGAAGTGGCAGTCTAGACTACCCACTGATTGCCCCTAAGAGTTCCCTGGAGTCACCATAATGCATAGAGTGCCAGGCTTGGAGTCGGTAAGACTCATCTTCCTAAATTCAAATCGAATTCAAATTCAAATCTTGCGAGCTGTGTGACCCTGGGCATGTCACTTAACCCTGTTTTCCTCAGTTTCCTCATCTGTAAAATGAACTGGAGAAGGAAATGGCAAACCACTCCAGGATCTTTGCCAGGGGTGGGGAACCTGAAGCCTTGAGGCCACATGTGGCCTTCTAGGTCCTCAGGTGTGGCCTTTTGACCGAGTCCAAGTTTATAGAACAAATCCTATTATTTGTATAGGGATTTGTTCTGTGAAGTTTGGATTCAGTAAGAGGGCCGCACTTGAGGACCTAGAGGGCTACGTGTGACCATGAGGCTGCAGGTTCCTTACCTCTGAAAAATCCTAAATGGGGTCACAAAAAGAGTAGGACATGACTGAAACAACTGAACAGAACACAGGAAAAGATTTCCCTCCCACCTAGTCTCTGTGAATCTGCTCAGCAAAACAATCAGATATAAGGGCAGAAATTCCGGGGATCAG
This sequence comes from Phascolarctos cinereus, assembly GCF_003287225.1. Lineage (NCBI taxonomy): Eukaryota > Metazoa > Chordata > Mammalia > Diprotodontia > Phascolarctidae > Phascolarctos > Phascolarctos cinereus. Next base: position 683,497,721 of record NW_027555847.1, on the reverse strand, counting down.
AACTCTCAACTGGGGTACACATTCCATGGCAAAACCAAGCCACTGGGCACTGTTGTTTCCTGGTGGGGCTGTAGATCGAGGAGCACATACTTTTGTGCCTGTGAATAACAAATGGCCTGACCTGAGATCCTTCTAGCTCTTATTTTCCTTCTTGGTCACACTAATAATACTGACATTTAAATTTCTAATACTGTAATATTGCTAGATCTCAGCCACATTAACAAAAGCTCTTGTTAGGGTAATTGTTGTTCAATAATTTTTCAGCATGTAAGGAATCCTGAGGACAACATATCTGAGAATTGCTCAAGATTCTAAATTGCAAGGAAAGTGCTGACATGCTTTGTGTGGAGGAAATTGCCTCATCTGGGAGGACCCAATGTCAATGAAACCACAGGTTCAGTCTCTATCCCTGTGTTTGCCCTTTACTGATCTGGGAACTTGTTGGGGGGCCCCAATTTCCACCCTACCTATTGAATATAAGCTTCTTGAAGGCAGGGTGGGTCTGTGGAAAGAGTGTTGACTTTGGAGTCAAGAGGAGCTGGGTTCAAATCCTGCCTCTGATACTTGTTACCAAGGGCAAGCCTCTTAGTATCTGGGTTTTTTTTTTTTTAGGCAATTGGGTTTAAGTGACTTGGCCAGAGTCACACAGCTAGTGATCGTTAAGTGCCTGAGGCCGGATTTGAACTCAGGTCCTCTTGACTCCAGGGCCAGAGCTCTATCCACTGCTCTCCCTAGCTGCCCCCGTCTCAGCTTCTTCTTCTGTAAAATAAGGGGGTTGGAGCAGATGGCCTCTTCCAGCTCTAGTCTGTGATCCTACACCTGGAGCACAGTGCCTGGCTCATAGTAATCATTTATTTGATTATTGATTATCGTTTAGTTGTGTCTGACTCTTCGTGACCCGGTGGACTCTTGCACGCCAATGCTGTCCATGGGATTTTCTTGGCAAAGATATTGGAGTGGTTTGCCATTTTCTTCTCCAGCTCATTTTACAGATGAGGAAACTGAGGCAAACAAGGTGAAGTGACTTGCCCGGGGTCAAACAGCTAGTATCTAAGGCTGGATTTGAACTGAGGTCTTAGTGACTCCAGGCCCAGTGCTCTATCGACTCTAGCACCTACCTGGGAAAATAATAATAATAATAATAATAATGATAATAATAGCTGTCATTTATGTAGCACTTTCAAGTTTGCAAAGCTGCCTCTTGATTACTGATTGGAGCGAAATAGTGTGTAGAGGGCAGATGTGAACGTCAACCTATGCTGTCACAGTGGTATGTGAGTCGGTGGGCAGGTGGCTGGGGTGCTGGTGTCAGAAGACTTTGTGGAGTCAGTTCATCTCAAAGGTAGGGCAGGTCAAACTCACTTCCCTGCCTCAGGCTGTCAGGCCTCTGATTGCTACCAAACTCCCCTACCCCTTTATTCCCCATCCCGTCCCTTCCCAGTCCTGTCTCAGCCTCCATCCATGCAGCAGGTGCTTTCTACCAGACAATAGCAGAGATTGCCCACGTTAATTGAAGGGAAAAAACAATTGACCAATCTTCAGCCCTCTCACAATGGGAAGAAAGGGAAAAAGTGTGTTTCTGTGACAGGATGGCTTATTTGCCCAGAGGATTCATTAATGGTAGGATTTCAGGCAGTGTCATTTGGGGAAGAGAAATCTTAGGGCATTGGGTGATCTCCTGGGCTCCCAAAGCGCTCTGTTCCCCAGAGAGACACTCCATGATCTAGCCTCTGCTCTGCCCTCCCCCTAGCCTTGGGGCCTGGGGTATTGGGAAACCAAGGTCCTGGAGCCAAAATTGGAAGCCTCACTTGCCCAAGACCGGAAACCACAATCAGCACTTCTTCTTCTGGGAGATGGAGAAAGGTGGGGAGGGGCTGGGATTGGGAGAGAAGAGGAAGGCTACATTGGGGACCAAGAGGTGCTGTCATCCCAGAGTCTGGCAGATTCTTATCAGCACCTTCTTCTCAACTCTGCTCAAAGGTGAGAAATGTCTCCTCCCCTCCCTCTCTTCACTTCCCGCCCCAAAGCTCCAATGGCCCCCATCTCTGGAAACTGTTATATTGACTTTCTTAGAAAGAACCCAGATGTTCCAGTCCCTGTCCCACATCCAGTGAGGGCTTTGCTCAGTGGTCGAGTAAGCTTGTTTTCATTGGGATAGCTGATTCTGAATTTCCTTTCTTCCTAGGGGCCAGTGGGATGAAGACTGCCTCCACCTTCCTCTTCATCATCTTCCTCATCCTTCCTGGGCACCTGGTCCTGGGGCAGGCTCACTGTTCCCTAGATGAGCTCTTAAACAAGAAGATCGAGGAGCAGGCTAGCTCCTATGGTACCACAGCCCCTGGACATTGCTAGACTCCAACCTTGCCTCTTGCCCCAAATCCAATCCCTGAACTAGACCCTAACACTTGGCCTGACCCGTCAGGATCCACCTGCCCAATCTTCCTCTGATTACTGGTACAGAGCCCATTAGAGTAGCTTCCAATGGGAACAGGAGGGAACCCAGCAATAGAGACATGGGAAGGTCTGGCAGCAACCTGGCTGGCACCAAAGGGGAAGCATCCTGGTCCAGGAGAAGGCTGGACAGGAATCTTACAGCCTTTCTCTTCTCTGTAATGGTTTAGTTCTGGCTGCCGTTCAAAAGCTTCAAGTGAGCTGCTTCAGTGTTACCTCTCGGGGTGCTCTAGCCACCTGCCCCTCAGGTCAGTCTGGAACCTAGTGTTCTAGCCCCAACTTCCCCTCCCCCAGGCCTCTGATGTTCCCTACCCATAGGACCCTAGTGTCCAGCCCCCAGCCTCCTACTCCTCCAGGACCCTGGTGTCAAAGCCTCAGGAGCCCCAACCAGGGCTCCAGAGTCCAAACCCCAGGCTCTCTTTCCCTTCCTTCTCCACCCAGGACCCCAGAGTCCAAACCCCAGGCTCTCTTTCCCTTCCTTCTCCACCCAGGACCCCAGAGTCCAAACCCCAGGCTCTCTTTCCCTTCCTTCTCCACCCAGGACCTCAGAGTCCAAACCCCAGGCTCTCTTTCCCTTCCTTCTCCACCCAGGACCCCAGGGTCCAAGCCTCAGGCTCTCTTCTCCTCAGGGTCCATCGTCACAAGCTGTTCATGTGGCTCAGCCTGTGGCTCCTGGGATGTTCGTGAACCCACCACGTGTCACTGTCAATGTGCTGGAATGGACTGGACTAGTGCCCGCTGCTGCAAGTTTGGGGGCCAATGATGAGCCGAGACAGAGCCTTCCTTTGCCTTCTTCCCACCAAATCCTTCCTGAGTGTGGCCTGCTCCCAGGAGTCAAAGCTAGAGGTTAAATAAACATGGCATGTGGTCAGAGTGTGCTGAGTGATTGCCGAGGGGCAGGATAGGGCCTGCCCAAATTTCTGCCCAGCCCTCTTACTCTATACCAATATGCTTCTTCATTGGCTCCAACCAGGGAGGTCCCAGACTTTCAGGTACTGCTAATGAGGAGCAACTGACATGCTGGGATCTTGAAGGGACTGAGAGGTAGAGCCTGAGCCTGGATACCTAGGTCTTTGGGAGAGGACCTTGGCAGGTAGAAGTTTGTCTGGCAGCACTCCAGGAATCCTCATTTCCTGCCCCCCCCAATTCCACAGAGAGAATTCTCTAGTTGGGGTGATGGATCCCAGAGAGGGTGGGGATGGGCAGCTGTCTATGAACTCGTGAAGAGGAATATATGGAGGTTGAGCCCAGCTTAGGGTTATCTGGAAGACTTCTGCTCCCTTTGGCCCCCACCCACCAGGGAACTTGAACCACCAAAGTGGTTTTTCTGCTTCTCTGTGTTCACTTTACTTACTGTCCAGCTGGACAGTTCATGTATAAATTAGTCAACTTTAAGGTACCAGGCTTGGGGCTGGACTCCTGGGTCCTGTGCACAGGAAAGCTGAGGGCTGGACATCCAAGCCTTGTGGAGGAGTATAGGATGGAACAGATGATGAAGGAAAGGAAGAATTTCTGATGGGACCAGTTCCAGCCCCAGCTCGTCAGCCCATGTGACAGTTTAATCTTGACTATGATGGTTTCTCTTCTCTCCCTCAGCTCCCTTACTTCTGCTATACTACTCTGCCCTACCACTTTGAGCTCCTTAGATTGGTCCCTGACTCCTCCCTCCCCTCCTGACACTGAAACCTCCTAACCACAGGAAGTTCCCCAGGGTCCCAGGGAACCTCCCAGGCATGGTGTCCAAAGGTCCCAATGTTAAGCAGCCCCAGTGTCCGAGTTTTGAATGGTCTCAGCATTATTAGTCTCTCCCTAGTCTCAACAAACGTTCTCTCCTCTCCTTGGAATGCCCACAGGGCTCAGCCTGACCTCCTCTAGCATCTTCAGTACTTAAGTAGTTAGGGCCCTGCTCACCTCTCCTCTTGGTTAGAATTTCTCTGTCTTTTCCCCCCATTTCCCTTTGGGAAATGGGTTCTCTTAGAACCACTGAGAGATTTGGGGACCGAAAGATCTGTGTGTTGGGTAAAGGTCTGTGCCCTGGATCAAGGTCTATGCCTTGGTTGGATCTTCCATGCCTCTGGCTAACAGTCATATTTTCCCTGGTTTGGTCTCTCTGCTGTCACCCATACAGATGACTGAGGGGCAAAGAGATGAGAGAGGGAGGGTACAGTAAGAGGCACATTCTATGTTGCCAATAAAGATGTACACACACACACACACACACACAGACACACACACACACACAGACACACACACACACACTCTATATGTGCACCTATGTATATATTCATAGTTGTGCATGAAAACTAGAAACCAGCTTCCATACGCTTCAAAGTTCTATACACAGAACTTACACACTTTCACACACTTCCCTCCTCACTCTATTGCTGTCCCTGGTACTGAAGTTGAGGGGGAGAGAGGATGGAAAGGGAGGATGGACATCTGGGACTGGGTATAATCTCCTGACCCTGAAGGTTTGGTTTCACCCCCTTGCCTGGCTTCTCCTTTCATGACCAATAAGACCAATAAAGACCCAGGCATCATCAACCCCTCAAACTTCCCCTACCCCATTTCTCTAATCTAAACTGTTGAACACCCCAGCATGGGAGGACAGACATCGTACATAAACAGGGTAAGAAAGAGAGAAACCATGGACAGGGCGGCTGGTAGAGGTGGGGTGCATAAGGATAGAGTCCTAGAATATGGACTGAAGGCGGAGGGACCCAGGTCCCTGGGACCCTGGGCAGGACTGAGTCAGTGGGAAACAGATAAGAGTCCCATAAGATAAAAGGGCTGAGTCTATCAAGACCAGGGACAGAAGGATCCAGGACATATGGATTAAGGACAGAATAGGGAAAGTCAAGCAAAAAGATAAGGTCCTGGAAAATAGAGAGAATGAAAATAGAAGCAGCATGATACAGCGGGAAGAACACTGGGTCTGAAGTCAGAGGTTCAAAATGTAAACTCTCCCATATTCTACTTGAATGATCTTTGGCAAAAGTCACTTCACAGATTATTTTTTTTGGCTAGGCAATGGGTTTAAGTGACTTGCCCAGGGTCACACAGCTAGAAAGTGTTGTGTCTGAGGCCAGATTTGAACTCAGGTCCTCCTGAATCCAGGGCTGGTGCTCTATCCACTGCACCACCTAGCTGCCCCCACTTCACAGCTTTGCTCTCAGATTCTTCCTCTAAAATTAAGAAGTTGGACTGGTGGTTGTTGTCCTTCATTTTCGAAGAGGGCCAAAATGACATCACTATGCTAGAATCAGGTTTCAGTGTGTCTGACTGTGGCTGATCAGACCATACAAGCTTGGAATGCTCTACCACAAGTCAGGCACAAATAGTCCATGTGAACATTTGGGGTGGATTCTTGAAGTTTGGGCATCTTGTGTTTCTCTTGAGCCATTTCAATTCTGCTTTGCTCACAGAGCACAGCACCTTCTCTGATGTGGGCACACCATGCTGAGTGGTCCTGTGCCAATGTCTCCCATGTCACACAATCAATTCCAAAGTTCCTAAGAGAGACCTTGAGAGTGTCCTTGTATCGCTTCTTCTGACCACCATGTGAGCACTTTCCCTGTGTGAGTTCTCCATAAAACAGTCTTTTTGGAAAGCATATGTTTTGCATTCAAACAATGTGGCCAGTCCATCATACTTGTGCTGTCTAAAGCAGAGTTTGAATGCTTGGCAGTTTAGTTCAAGAAAGGACCTTAGTGTCTGGTATCTTATCCTGCCAGGAAATCTTCAGAATCTTCCTTCAGAATCACTTCCTTCAAATGGAAGTGATTCACTTTCCTGGCGTGGCACTGATATATTTTTCAGATTTCACAGGCATACAACAATGAGGCCAGCACAATGGCTCTGTAGACCTTCAGTCTGGTAGGCAGTCTAATACCTCTTCTCTCCCACACTTTCCTTCTGAGCATCCCAAACACTGAATTATCTCTGGCAATGTGTGCCAGAGATAATGACCTCCTTATCAACACATACATCCTTGGAAAGTACACACCAACACAAGTGAACTTACCCACAGCATTCAGAACTTCTCCGTTTGCTGTAACTGACGGTTCCATATATGCATGGTGTGGTGGTGGGCTGATGGAGCACTTGTGTTTTCTTGGTGTTAATTGTTAGGCCAAAATTAGCACAAGCAGCAGAGAATTGATCCATACTTTGTTGCATCTCAGCTTCAGAGGCTGCATTGAGCTCAGTGCACAATCATCTGCAAACATAAAATCTTGTACCAACACTTCTTCCACTTTGGTCTTGGCTTTTAATCTTTTCAAGTTGAAGAATTTACCATCAGTGTGGTAGCTGACCTTGATGCCATGTTCGTCTTCATTGAAAGCATTTGACAACATGGCTGAAAACATTGCACTAAAAAGTATGGAAGCAAGCACACAGCCTTATTTCACTCCATTGGTGACTGGGAAAGCGTGAGAGTATTGAACATTACCCAAAACCCAGGCAAGCATGGTGTCATGAAATTGACATACAATGCTGATGAACTTCTCTGGGCAACCAAATTTTGACATAATTTTCCATAAGCCCTCATAACTGACAGTATCTTGGTTAGATCTACAAATGTGTACAGACCTCTGTTCTGCTCTTGGCATTTCTCCCAGAGTTACTGGGCAGCAAAACACCATATCAACTGTTCCTTGGCCCCTTCTGAAGCCACACTGGCTCTCAGGTAGATGACCATCTTCCAGGTTAAGGATCAGCCTATTAAGGAGGACTCTGGCAAGAAATCTTGCCAGCAACTAAGAGAGAGGACCCCCCACCCTGATTGTCACAGGACAATCTATTTCTTTTACCCTTATAGAGATGGACAGTGGAGGCATCCTTGAATTCCTGGGGGATAACCTCCTCTTGCCATATAACCTGGAAAATTTGAGTCAGCTTTTGTATGAGCAATGGACCCCCTACCTTGTAAATCTCAGCTGGAATAGAATCAGCACCAGGTGCTTTGCCACATGAAAGGAGCTGAATGGCATTCAAAACCTCTTCTTCAGTTGGAACTTCAGCTAGGGAGGGATTGACTTCAACCTGTGATAAATGGTCAATGGCTTCAGCATCGATTGATGATGATCTGTTGAGAACACTATGGAAGTGTTCAGCCCATCTTTCTAGGATCATGTCCATATCGCCAATCAATGTGGCTCCATCAGCACTGAGTAGGTGAGATGCACCATAGGTCTTTGGCCCATAAATAGCAAGAGGTTAGACTAGGGGACCTCTGAAGTCCTTTCCAGGTCTACAATCTTATGACTTTGGGGTATGATGGAAAGATGGGGACAAACATGTATTTTGGGAGGAGGTGTGGAGCCAAGGAACTTTTCCCCTATCACTTTTAATCTTGCCATTCTTGAGGAATGACTTTCATGCTGTGGAGTGGATTTTGGTCATAGGCTCTGTATGGCTCTACCATGGGACTGGAGAATACCACCAGTGCTACTCAGAGTTTATTGACTCATCCCCCTTGTCTCCACTACAATGTTTGGTGGTGGATAGGGGTATACTTGGTGATACTGCCTTAATTCATATATGTATACTTGGGAGTATATATTTTGATCTGGTGGTGGTGGTGGTAGTGGTTGGTGGTGACTCAGGTGTCAGAGGCAGAAAAACTCATGTACTTACATGATATCTCTTACTCAAACATCGAACCAGTTGGAGAAATGAATTCTGGGTCTCTGAGGAGGCTGGACGTCTGGGTTGTCAGGAGCTCAGGGGCCGGAGGCTGGATCCTGAGTCCTTTAAAGGTGGTAGGACCTGGGGGTTAGATGCCTAGCTTTCATCTCAGCTGCAAAGCTCTTTCTAATGATCTTGATATCCTCCCCACTCCTACCTTGGTTGTCACTGAAAACTTTCTGCTCTTCTGGCTTCCCTGGCATATTTCAAGTCTTGGCTAAAGTCCTACCTTCTGTAAGGAGTGTTTCCCTGTTCTCCTTAATTTTAGCACTTCCTCTCTGAAATTATCACCAATTTATTCTGTGCATATCTTGTTTGTATGTTAGATTTCCTGATTGTGCTATGATCTCCTTGAGAGCAGGGACTGTTTGTTATTTGTCTTTCTTTGTATCTCTAAAGCTTAGCACAGTGCTTGGCACACAGTAGGTGCTTAATAAATGTAGGTTGACTGACTACACTTTATCCACTGCCCATCCTTTTACTCACTGGACAGTTCTTTGACCAGCTCATGTGCAGTTTTGTCATCTTGCAAGGTACCTTAGAATGCAGAATGGCAGAGGTGGAAAGCCCTTAGAACACAAGATGGCAGAGCTGGGAAGGCCCTTAGAACTCAGAATGTCAGAGTGGGGAAATGCCTTAAAGAAGTAAAATAAGTCTATCTTGTCTTAAAGGCCCAGTGAGCAGAAATGAATTTCCCAGCTAAGTATTACTAAGTGAAAAATGCTATCCACATCCAGAGAAAGAACTATGGAGTTTGAATGCAGATCAAAGCATATTATTTGCTTTTTTTTCCTTCTGTTGTGTTTTGTTTCTTCTTTCTGGTGGTTCTTCCTATTGGTTCTAATTCTTCTTTACAACATGACTAATATGAAAATATGTTTAATAGGAATATAGAGAGAGAGCCTATATCACATTGTGTGCCATCTTGGGAGGGAGGTGGGGGGAGGGGAGAAAATTTAAAACTCAAAAGGTTATGGAAGTGAATGTTGAAAACTAAAAATGTTGAAAAAAACTAAAAAACAAAGAAATTGTCTTTTCCTTAGCTTCCTCTGCCATTCAGGATTCATTCGTTTATTTAATAAGCATCTTAATAAGTACCTGCTATGTTCTAGGCACTGGGGATACAAAGACCAAAGCCCCTGCCTTAAGGAGCCTCCATCTCTTGGAGGAAATAGTCAGTATACATGGAAAATTAAATATAAAATTGACAGAGTGAATTCTGAGGGTTGGGGAGAGGTACTAGCAACTGGGAGGGAGGGGATTTGGATTGGTTTCCTGTCAAGATGGCAGAGTGTAAGGTCGTAACTGTCAAACTTCCCCCAAAACCTCTTATACAAAATGAGCACAGAAAATGCCAAACTGAATTCTGAGTGGGGAAGCCATGAGAAAGTCATAGTGAACATATTTCCAGCCCAGGGCAGTTTAGGAAAATAGAGAGAAGTCTGCAGATGGTGTAGGGGGTGATCTTTGGGGCAGCAGCAGTGAGAACAGTCAAGTGTCCAGGGATGGAAAGGGAACTGACACTTGGTCAGAAAGGGGGCTCCTGTACTAGCACTGATTACAAGATTAAGCACCATCAGGGAGCTCTGTTACCCATTACCCAGTTCTAGGTCACAGTTCCAGGGTGGCTGAAGTCACAAGGGGCCCTGCCTGTGTAAAGAGCAGAGTTCAGACCAGGAGGGCAGCAGTCAGACCTCTCCTCAGATTATACCACATTGGAAACCCCAAAAACTTACAGGCCTCCAGATTGAGCTACGGCAGCAGCATAAAGACAATAAAATACAGAAGCTCAGGCTAGTCATTTTCTCGTCCTGCCCCCCCCCCCCCACACAATGGAGGTGGGCAGAGCATAACATAAAGTCCGAAGTCAAGAAACAGGCTGGAAAAATGAACAATCAACAACGACAAAAGAACTTGATCAGACAACGTTGCTATGGTGACAGAGAAGTTCAAGGCACAAACTCAGAAGAAGACGATGACTTGGAAACATCCGAAGCAAAGCCTTAAATTGTATAGAAGCCCAACAAGAAATTCTAGAAGAACTAAAGAGGTTTCTGAAAAACAGCAAAAAAAAAATTTTAAATTGAATTGAGAGTGGTAGATAAAAAATTGGGGTTGGGGAATGAGAGCTGTGCAAGAAAGCTATTAAAGAAAAAAGAATGGACAGCTTGGTAAAAGAGGACAGGCACAAAATAGCTTTCACAGTGGAGGGGAAATGGTAGAGTGGGAAAGGCCTCCTGCAGAGAAGGGTCTGGAGCTGAGCCTTGTAAGGCCGAGAAACACCCCATGAATCCCCTTTCTCAGCCTGCCCAGCTGCTAGGTGGGGGTGGGGAATCGCATGTGGCCCTCTAGGTCCTCAAGTGCGGCCCTTTGATGAAATCTAAACTTCACTTAGAGAACTCTAGAGAGTCAGCTAAAAAACTAGATAAAACAATTAACACTTCAGCGAAGTTGCAGCATATGAAAGAAACCCACATAAATCGTCATCATATCACCTGCAAAAAATGATAGTTGTGTTTCCTTTTGCCTATTCTTATCCCTTCCATTTCTTTTTCTTATCTATATAGCCATGGCTAGCATTTCTATTATATAATGCAATAAAAATTACATTAATAAAAGGCCTTTGAAGCATAGAATAAATATTAATTGGAAACTAAATAATCTAATCCAAGAATGAGTGGGCAAAGAACAAATCATAGAAACAATTAATATATTCATTAAAAACAATGACAATGATGAGACAATGTCTCAAAATTTGTGGGATGTAGCCAAAGCACTACTTGGGGGAAATTTTATATCTCTAACTATAGAGAGAAAGAGCAGATCAACAAATTGGATAGGCAACTAAAAAAATCCCCACTTCTGGTGGTGACACATACATGTTTTGGTTCAGCACTAAAGGATGTGGGGCTTTGGGAGGGTGAAGCAACTTCTTTATTGGCCCTTGAGCCAGGAAGAGTCGTCCCTCAGTAGATTTTTTTTTTTAAGCAATTGGGGTTTCCCAGGGTCACACAACTAGTAAGTGTCAAGTGTTTGGTCTGAGGTCACATTTGAACTCAGGTCCTCCTGACTTCAGAGCTGGTGCTCTGTCCACCTTGCCAACTAGCTGCCCCTGCCCCTCAGTAAATTTTAAGGGGATAGAGAGACTTGTTCTTTCCTTCCTCTCTCCTGAAAGCATGACATGAAACTCTCTTTCTCTAAGACTATCCATGAGGAGGAGGAGGAGGAGGGTATCATGAACACCTCCAGGACCATTCCCTTGCCTCATTTGCCGCTTGTAAGGTCAATCTTATCCCTTCTCAGCACAAGTCCAAAGAATTTACTCTCTTACTCTGAATATAATTTAAATGTACCTTGCTGCTGTTTAATTTTTTTTTCTTTTTATCATCAATAAACATGAATATTTCTGTACATAAAGAACAAAAAAGAGGGTTGTATATGAAACTATGAATCTCTTAGTATGGCTTTGGTTTTAAAGAATATGTTAGACTTAACCCAATAATAACTATGACACATTGTCTTGCTTGTCTGTGTCTTCTTATAAAGTTCATTCTGCCCTTTTTAAGTATGTTTTTATGTGTCATTGACACTTTTTTCTTTTCTTTTTTGACATCACAATTACTAATCATCTGCTGCTCTCCTACAACTCTGTCACACCCTCCAAATAAATACCCTCCCCCATAACAAGTAGTTATAGCCAAGCGAAACAAATTTCTTATGGGCCATGTCCACCTGGCATCTCCTTGTCTTTGTACTGGGTGCCCTCTACTCGTGGGGCGCTCCTCTGCCTCCCTTCCACCTCTCAGGATCCCTATCTTCCTTCGAGGCTCAGCTAGAGATCCCTTCTCTGTAGGAGGCCTTTCCCAGCCTGCCCAGCGCTAGGCAGGGGTGGAGAACCTGCAGCCTTGAGGACACGTGACCCTCTAGGTCCTCAAGTGCGGCCTTTAGACAGAATCTAAACTTTCCAGAGCAAATCCCCTTAATAAAAGGATTTGTTCTGTAACACTTGGACTTAGTCAAAAGCTGCACCTGAGGACCTAGAAGGCCGCAAGTGGCTTCGAGGCCGCAGCTTCCCCACTCCTGTTAGAGCCTTCCTTGTGAGGGTACCCTCTACCTATTTTGTATGTACCTATTTACTTATTCAACAAAAATAAGGATCTTGCCTCCCTCATGTAAGAGAGTTAAGCTTGTGCCTAGTTTCCAATAGGTTTTATTTTTGTTTGTTCATTTTTGTATTTTTGGCTAGGCAATGGGTTAAGTGACTTGCCTAGGGTCACACAGCTGGTAAGTGTTAAGTGTTTGGTCTGAGGCCAGATTTGAACTCAGGTCCTCCTGACTCCAGGGCCAGTGCTCTATCCACTGCACCTAGCTGCCCTGGAAAAGACTTTTTGTAGAAGGTGGGACTTGAGGGAATGCAAGGAAGCCAGGAGCAGAAATGAGGGAGGAGAGTATTTCAGGTATGGGGGGAATGGGGGGGGGGGACAGCCAGCGCAAGTGCCTGCAGCTTTGAGATGGAGTGTGTTGTGTGAGGAAGCAAGGAGGCCAGTGCTACTGGATCAAAGAGTAAGTGAACGGGGCAGCTAGGTTTCACAGTGGATAAAGCACCAGCCCTGGAGTCAGGAGGACCTGAGTTCAAATCCAGCCTCAGATCAAACACTTGACACATACTAGCTGTGTGACCCTGGGCAAGTCACTTAACCCCAAGTGCCTAAAAAACAAACAAACAAACAAAAAACAAACAAAGAGTAAGTGAAGGGGAGAAAGTATAAGAAGGCTAGAAAGGGAGGAAGAGGTCAGGTTGTAAAGGTTTAAAAGCCAAACAGAGGATTTTATATTTGATCCTGGAGGTGATAGGGAGACACTGGAGTTTATTGAATAGTGAGATCAAATGGTCAGGCCTGTACTTTAGAGAGACCACTTTGGCAGCTGAATGGAGGATGGGCTGGAGTTGGGAGAGACTTGAGGCAGGGACGCCAACCAGCAGCTATTGCAAAAGTCAGGTGTTAGGTAATGAGGATCTAAGGGAGGCCGCGGTGTCACAGGAGAGAAGAAGGGAGTATGTGACAGATAGTAGGAAGGTAATATCAACAGGCCTTGGCAACAGATATGGGAGAGGGGATGAGAATGAGGAGTCAAATGATACCAGGTTTGCAAGCCTAGGTACCTGGGAGCATGTGGTACCCTCCACGGTAGTAGGGAAATTAGGGATGGGAGAGGGTTTGAGGCAAAAGATAGAGTTAAGTTTAGGATATTATTGAGTTTAAGATGTCTACAGGGCACATTCAGTTCTAGATGTACAATTGAATGTGGAAGATGGGGGTATGGAGTTTATCGAAGAGGTCCAGGCTGGAAAAGTAGATGAGAATTATCGGTACAGAGACGATAATTGAATTTGTGGGAGGTGATGAGATCACCAGCAGTATGGAGGGAGAAGAGAAGATGGAACCCTGTGGGACACCGGCCATTAATGGGTGTGATCTGGATGAAGATCCAGTAAAGGAGACCGAGAAGGAGTGGTCAGATAGGTAGGGGGAGAACCAAGAGAGAGTAGTAGCACAAAAACCTAGAGAGAAGAGAAGAGTGATCGATAGTGTCAAAGGCTGCAGAGAGGCCAAGAAGGATGAAGACTGAGAAAAGGCTGGCCAATTTGGCAAGTAAGAGATGATTAGTAATTTGAGAGAGAGGAGAATGATATGGTCGGAAGAAGAGTGAAGAAGAAAGTGAGTGGAAATGGAATGGTTGCGTTGATTATAGAAGCCCTTCTCCAAGAGTTTAGAAACAAAGGGGAGGAGATATGACATGATGGCTCTAAGATGGATCAAGCAAGGGTTTTTTGAATATGGAGGAGACACGGAAAAGTCTGTACCTGGTAGAGAAGCATCTGGTAGAGAGGAGAGGTTGAAGGTAAGTGAAAGAGTGGGGATGATCTATTGAGCAGTTGGAGAAGATTGGATAGAATAGGATTACTTGTGCATATGGAGGGTTGGCCTTGGCAAGGAAAAGGACCACTTCATTGTGTGAGGTATGGATGAAGGAGGAGACAGTGGCAGAAGGCATCTGGGTGATGTGAAATGAAGACGGGAAGAAGAGGGAGCTGTTGGCAAATGACCTCAACTTTTTAAATAAAATATGAAGTAAGGTTCTCAGCTGAGAAGGTTGGGGGAGGAAGTCATGGGAGACTTAAGGAATGATGAAAAGGTTTGTGAAAGCCACTGTGGTGAGTAGGATAATGAGTCAATTAGGGAAGTGTAAAAGGATTGCTGCATTGAGGGCCCAGTTGAGATTATGTCTTGTAAGGGAAACTGAGGAGGATAGATCCTCTCCAGCCCCCTGTATAACCATCTCATGACCTAACAGTGTAACTGCCTCATGACCTGACATAAAGATAGATGGGAGTTACCATGCATGGCCAAAGGTGACCGTGGAGATGAAACATTAAATAACCAATAAGCTACGTTACCTGGGAAAGCAATATATCTCAAGGAACATTTTTCTTGAGAAAGGTGTGTAACTGTCCAAGGAATTGATCACTCCTTGGAGACCTACACAACAAACAGGTATTTGGCGCTCTGATTAAGCCCCAACTTTTGTTAGAGATGTGTGTGTGCCTGGACATGAGCTCACCAAGGATACATACACAAAACAAAATATCAAGATTGTCTTTCCCTGGTTTACATAGATATAAAAGGGGTCATTTGGAAAGGGATTTTTGGAGACTTTGATTTCAGAGACAGGGACGCGGAATCTCTGTTGTGTTCAGAAGCGGACCTCATGCACGGCTTCTGTTGGGTAGAGGCGGGATGCTACTCCGTTGGCCTCCCTGACCAGACCTCTTGACCATTTTCCAGTCTCCCTGGTCTATTAGGTATTTGAGCTCACCTGGTCAGTGAGTGTGTATCCTTTCTTTTCTTATTCCTACTTTCCTTTATGTTGATTGTTACTTATTGCATTGAATATTATTCTTACCTTTATTGCTTGTGTGGTTTTTAATCATTATTAATCATTGTAAAGTAAATGTGATTATTTGTTAAGTTTATTCTGAGCACGTGTCATTATATCTTAAGATCTGAACCTAAATTGAATCTGTGCAGTATGTAATCCTTTCGATTATGTCTTGATTGAGATTATGTAACATATATTTGTGGAGTAGCTAGGTGGTGCCATAGTGTAAAGAGCTCTGGGCCTGGAGTCAGAAAGACTCAGTTTCCTGAGTTCAAATCCGGCTTCAGGCACTTATTAGCTATGTGACCCTGGACAAGTCACTTAACCGTTTGCCTCAGTGTCCTCATCTATAAAATGAATTGGAAAAGGAAATGGCAAACCACTCCAGTATCTTTGCCAAGAAAATCCCAAAGGGGGACACAAAGAGTTGAACAAAGACTGGCCAATAACAATGAACAGATATTTGTAATGGATCCAGTTAGTATAGCTCTGTGATTTTCTCCAGCTTCATTGAGCAGCACATCAGTAGAAGTGAAGGCAATGGATGATGGGAGTAATCCAGGGTTGAGGTTTTACAGGGCAAGATCTTCAATAGGCTAAGTAGGCAAGGAACTTGAGAGAAGACAGAGTTGAGTTGAACTGGTTCTACAAGGGGTCAAGATAGGGAAGGGAAGAGAGTATAGTTAGTGTGGGGATGAAGGCCTTGGAAAGAACTAAGGGGTCAAGAGATTGAAGCTCATGATGAGGGCAAAGAACAGGGTTTAGGGTTCTAAGTCAGAGGGAGGGGTGGAATGACAACAAATTGTGATCACATAAAGGGAATTTCCAAATTCATAGACACGGAAATGGTACATTTGTGGGTCATGGCAAGATCAAGGCTATGACCATCTTTATGTAGCTGAGGTGGAGTGAAGGAGTAAGTCAAAGGACTAAGCAAGGTGAGGAACTGGGGGATAAGGCGGTTTGGAGGAATATTGATGGGGGTTGGAGTCCCCTAGTACAGAGCTTCTTAAACTTTTTATACTAGCAACACCTTTAGCACTTCTTAAACTGTGGGTTGAGACTGTGTGAGGGAAGGAGTTAGGAAGGAGAGAAAGCCTTCGAGGCAGACACTGAATTCACTGAGGAAAGAAGGGGACTGTCCTGAAGGTGAGTAGGCAACAGCTACCAGAATTTTGATTGGGTGGTAGACATGGATTGAGTGAACTTCAAAGAATGAAAGGTTATTAATTGATAGAGTTAGGAGGAGAGCCTGGAAGTGGCAATGGAGAGCAAGAAATATTCTAACTCTTGCAATGCAACCAGTGATGGAAAGGGTGGCTAGGGAGGGTGTGTCATCAAGAGAGAGCCTGGTCTCAGTGAGAGCCAAAAGATGAAAGGAGTGGGAAAGGAAAAGGAAAAGGAAAAGATTTAAGATGAAAGCAAATTTGTTACCAGTGCTCTGAGTATTCCAGAGAGCACAAGTGGAAAAGATGGTAGCTTTAGAGTGTGACATTTGAAGAGCAGTCAGGTGGAGGGGGATGGGCATAAAGGAGTGGACAGTAGGGGGCAGAGAATGGGGTTTGTCTTATAATGGTTAGAAGTTCATGATCACTGAGATCTGGAGGGTATGACTGGGCAAGAGTTTATTAGTGTTAGAGAGAACAGGCATGTCAATTGATGTAAAATTTCAAAAATAATTTTACCATAATTTCTTTAATCTGTGTAAATGCCTTTTAAATATAAATAATTAAAAATATATAATTTTACTTTGAAATAAAATTTATCATCCTACTATCTCTATTTTCTTTGCTGTATGGATTTAAAAAAGTGTTCTGCATTAATTGCTGCAGCTTGGTCTCTCAAAGTCTTCTTAATTTCTGTCCTTCTACTAATCATTTCAGAATGAGTTCAGGAGGGTTAGTAACGTCACCAGGTGTTTGGTCTCAGGGTTTTGTCTTCTAAGGTTCTGCTTACTTCATTTTGCATCAGCTTAAAGAACTCTTCTCGGTTTCTATGAATTTATCACTTTCCTTATGTCTTATGTCATTAAATTATTCCATTACAGTCACATACCATATACCTTTGTTCTCAAAAGGAAAGGGGGAGACAGACCACAAAAAGTCCCTTTCCACAAATGAATGTTAGCAAGCATATTTGGACTCAAGATTAAAAGGAAAAGGGGAGTCTTCTCTACCATAATCATTGACTTTCAATGGCCAACAAGATCACTGCTTAGCTCCTGGCTGCCTACCAGTAGCTTCCGTAGAGTCAATATCCAAAAGATTGGTAGGTTAGGTCAAATCTAAGAAGATTAACTCTGATAGGAGGAAAGTTCTGCACTGGGGTTCAAAAAAGCAATTGCACAAATAGGGGATGGGGAAGGCGTGGCTAGATAGCAATTTCTGTGGTGAAAAAGATCTTCAGGTTTTAGTAGGCTGAAAACATGGTAAGAATCAAAATCACAATGTAGTATACAAAAAGCTAGTTTGATCTTAGCCTGAGTTATTGTGTGAGAAATATAGCATGAAGAATGAAGAACGTGGCGGTCCCACTGTACCTTCTCCTTTTGGATCAAGTCTTTATCTCTGGACTCTGGGAATTGGCATAGGCCAAGCCCCCTTATCTGGAACACTCTCCTTCCTCATCTCTGTCTCCTGGTTTTCTTGGCTTTCTTCAAGTCCTAGGTCAAATATCACTTTCTATGGGGACCTTTCCTGATCCTCCTTAATCCCAGTCCCTTCCCTCCAGTGGATTAACTCCTATTTATCTTGTATGTAGCTTGCTTTGCATATATTTATTTGCATATTGTCTTCCCTATTAGACTGTGAGCTCCTCAAGGGCAGGAATTGTCTTTTCCCTCTCTTTGTATCCTCAGTACTCAGCACAGTGCTTGACACACAGTATGTGCTTAACAAATGTTTATTGACTGATTGACTATGCTCAGTTCTGAAGCCATGTTTTAGGAAGGCCTTTGACAAGCTAAAGAATGTCTGGAGGAAGGTGACCAGGATGGTGATGGGTCTGGAGTCCATGCTGTCTGTGGATTGCGGGTGTATAGGTAGGAGAAGAAAAGACAGGAGGATATAATAGTTGCCTTCAAGTATTTGAAGGACTTCGTGTTTGTAGGACCTCAAACTAGTTTCCTTCCTTCTGTGGGACTCAGTTTTGTCATCTGTGAAATGAGAGAGTTGAGTTGGACTCTCAGCCAGGTTTTTTTTTTGTTTTGTTTTTCTTTTTGGCAAGACAATCGGGGTTAAATGACTTGCCCAGGGTCACATAGCTAGTAAGTGTCAAGTGTCTGGGGCCAGATTTGAACTCAGGTTCTCCTGACTCCAAGGCCGGAGCTCTATCCACTGTACCACCTGGCTGCCTTCACAGACAGTATTTAAGGTACCTTCCAGCTCTATATTATATGATTTCTTGGGCTTGTGGGATTTATTCTGCTTGACCCCAGGGGCAATGGAGGGAAGTTGTAGAGAGGCAGATTTATAACTTTCTAACTATTAAAGCCCTCCAAAAGCGAAATGTGCTTCGAAAAGTAGTAAGTTCCCCAACCCTGTCATTGAAGTCTGCAGATTCAGTTGTCAGGGATGCTGTAGGAGGTTGCTTCTTTAGGTAGAGAAGTCTCTGAGACTTCTTTTTGGCCCAGAGAGTCTAGGCTCTTCTTTCTTCTTCTCTTCCTCCCCAGTAGACATCCTGAATGATTGCTTCATCCATCCTCTGACACCATGTCCTGTGAGGGTATGGGCGGGGAGAGGTGGGAGAGTGAGTCAGACAGGCAGGGAAGATTAGCTGATGCCAGGACCATGGAAGGGACAGAGGATATTTATGTAAATGATGAGTTGGCCCCCAAGAAGAGAGTCAAGAAGAAAGAGGTCCCAGCAGGTAGCACCAATGGGTGAAAGTGGGGTGGTGGTAGTGGTGAGGTCTCCTTGGAGGATATGACTCTGCAGGGACGGGGGACAGGGAAACTGAAGGCTAGGGGGCTGGAGCCTTGCCATGATTGAGGGTGTATCTCTCTGTCTCTGCCTTCTCCATATACCTCTATGGATGACATGCAGGTACCCAGAGATCTTCCCTTTAGCCTGCTCTAATCTAAGCCTCGGGTTCATTTCTTCCAGAGTCTGGGAGTAAGGTGGGCTCCAGGATGCCAGAGGGAAGACATTTTAGGTAGAAGGAGAGATTTGAGGCTTGATGGGGAGAGAAAGAGAGGAGGGTTCTGGAAGTTGTGATGTCTATGTTCCTTTAAAAAAGTTTGTATTCTGAACTTAGGAAACACCAAATAAAATGAAGATTTTCATATACAAAATAGAACAGAAAAAAGAGGATTGTTCATGAAACCCCAAACTCCTATTATGCGCTGCTTGCTTTTCCTTTTAAGTATACAATGAAATCGACATGTGACTAAAGCTGCCCTGCTTGTCTGTGTTTTCTTCTGGCCTTCCTTCTGTTCTCTTCCAGGCATTTAAAAATTGCTTCCATGAACCACTTTTCCTTTTCCTTTTTGATGACTCTGTTGCTAGTCCCCACCATCTCCTCCAATTCCCCATCTCTAGCTTAAAAAAAGAAAAAGAAAACCAAACCTCGTAACAAATGTACACAGTGAAACAAACCACATTCATTTGTTGGTTGTGTCTGAAAATGTATGTTGTTCTATTTCACAAGTCCGTCGCCTCTGTGTCAGGCAGCATGATTCATTAGGGAAGCTTCAGAATCTTGGTGGGACGTCCGGGTTCTTCCAGAGGATGACAAGTGAGGCCTGGTGCTGAGAAATAGGATGCCTTGGTTCTGTGAACCTCTAAAGCCATTGTCTGCTCCCTCCAGGTGCCCAAAGATTTAGAAAGGAGGATGACCCTGACTATGAGAACATCTCTGTGATCACATGGAAGCGGAATGGGGCTCTGGAGCAACAGTCAATGCCCATCCATTGGGGTAAGGACTCTGCCTTGCCCCTTGTCTCACTTCCCCCACAACTCTACTGGTCTCAAACACAGGCTCATCTTAGGGACAGATGGGTCATTGTGGGATGGACAACGTTGGTTAGGGTTGTAGGCAAAAAGAAAACAATCTCTGCCCTCAGGGAGGGGGGAAAACATAGACTTCATATATGTTTTCTATTTGTGTGTATTTGTACATGTTTCCCCAATAGAATGTAAGCAATTTGAGGTCAGGGAGTATTTTGCTTTTGTTTTGTATCCCCAGGACCAAGTGCGGGTCCTAGCACATAGTAAGTAGTTGCTTAATAGATACATATCGAAAGAATGAAAATAATACAAAAAATAATTTCTGAGAGCAAGGGCAGCGGCTGGGGTGGGGGTGGGGAGGGGATCAGGAAAGGCCTGATGTAGGGGGAGGTGACATTCGAGCTGAGCTAGGAATTCTGAGAGGTAGAAGGCAGGAGGGGAATGTGTTCCTGGCATGGGGGACAGCCCATGCAAAGGCGTGGAGATCAGAGAGGGAATGTCCTGGACAAAGTGCAAGTTTAGCTGGAATGTAGAAGGCAGGAAGGGGAGGAATGTATGATGAACTTGGATAGGCTGGAGTTAGATTATAAAGGGATTAAATGCCAGACAGAGGAGTTTAGATTTGGTCTTGGAGGTAGTAGGGAGCCCTTGAAGCTCCTTGAGTAGGGTGGGTAACATGATTAGATCTGTACTTTAGGAAAAACCACTTGGGTAGTTGTGTGTGGGATGAAATAGAGTAGGGGAAGACATGAGTCAGGGAAAGCAACCAGGAAGCTATTGCTATAGCCCAGGGAGAGGTCATAAGACCCTGAACTAAAGTGGTAGATGTGTGAGCAGAGAGGAGGGATGTGGCAGATGTGAAGTTAGAATGGACAAAACCTAGGAAGATTCGAGTTCAAATCCTGCCTCAGACATTTGTTAGCTCTGTGACTCTGGGCAAGTTACTTAGCCTTTCCAGCCTCAGTTTCCTTATCTGTAAAATGAGGAGTTGCACTCTATGATTTTATGATCCTATGAGGGAGAGAGATGGAAGGGTTGAGGCTGAGCTTTCAAACCTAGATGACTAGAAGAAAGGTAGTGTCCAACAGAAATAGGGGCATTAGCAGGAGGGTTGGGTTTAGAAGGAAAGATAGCTAATGCTTTGGACACACAATTATCCACTATGTAAGAGACCCTGTGCAGGAGACTGGGGAGTCCAAAAACACCTGTCTTCCCTTCAAAGAGCTTACAACCTTATAGGAGAAGGCCCAAACACAAGTAAATATAGTTGATAGGGAAATTGAAATCGGTTCAAAGG
Source organism: Phascolarctos cinereus (assembly GCF_003287225.1). Classification (NCBI taxonomy): domain Eukaryota; kingdom Metazoa; phylum Chordata; class Mammalia; order Diprotodontia; family Phascolarctidae; genus Phascolarctos; species Phascolarctos cinereus. The sequence goes on along the minus strand of NW_027555847.1, from coordinate 683,476,394 downwards.
AAGGGAGAAGTCGAGGAAGGCTTTCTGGAGGGGCCATTGGAACTGGAGTCTGAAGGCTGGCTAGAAATATGACAGGGCAAGGATGCATATGGGTAGTGCGAACAAGGGCAGAGAAGTGGAAGCCCGTGAGGGGCTGTGTTCAAGGGAGCAGAGAGTTGTCCATTTTAGCTAAATCACAGAGTACTCGGAAGGGATTAGTACAGGACTCATTTCTTCATTTGTGGATTCAGTAAACATGGACCAAATACCTGATCCTCAATTTGGGGATATATTATGTAGGTAGTGTGTGAGGTATTCAGGAGGACTAGCACCTCTGGAACTGATGGAGAGGTCCAGGGAAAGAGCTGTGGGGAAACTGAGAAGGGAGAGATCCTTTTCATTGGAGTCGGGAATGTCAGGGGAGGCTTCCAGGAGGAGGTTACTCCTGAGCTGAGGATGTATAGAGATTAGAGAATTGGTAAGAATCCAGTGGATGCAGAAGGAGGAGAGGCCATTCTGGGTCCAGAGACTAGTGTGATGAAAGGCAAGTAGACAGTGCGGATGGTCTGGTAAAACCTTGTTGGAGTGTAGAGTCCATGGATGGAACCATTATGAGATTCATTCATTCATTCAACGAACGTTCCTTAAGTGCGCAGCATAATACTCTGAGGCAACTCTCCCACCTCCTATTTCCACTGACTGGCTGGGTCTTGTTACATCCCCATCGAACTCTTAGGGTTTGCCCTGAGGAGATGGGGATGTATTTTTCTAGTGCTATAGTTCACCAGCCTGTACCAGTGTGTTTCCTGATATGATTATCAGTTGATATCATTTAGTCAATCAGATGTGTTTGGCTTTTAGAAAGGGATATTTTACTATGTATAGATAGTTTGGTACGAGTAGTTGGTACAAATCTTTCCCTCAAAGGCTGTGACAGACTTTTCCATAAATACGTACAGAGAGAGTTAAGGGAAAAGTGGGCTCAAACTTAGAGGGCACATTGACAATAGTCAATTAAATTAAGTACCTACTATGCTGCCAGGACTCTGCTAAGCACTGGTGATACAAATATGAAAAAAGAAAGTTCCTGACCTCAGGGAGCTTACTTAGCAAGGGATAGATAACACAGCTTCTTCAGGTCATCTTAAGGAAGTCCTCCTCAGGTATAGTGTGCTGATAAATAGAAGCATGTATAGACATATATACACATATACATCTCTATATATTCATACATCTATATATACACATATATATATATGCATATATGTATATATGAATATTATATGACACCTATTTGTGTCTAATGGTGGTTGTCTCTAGGGCAGGGTGGGGGAGAAGAAAAGGCATTTGGGGTTAAGTGACTTGCCCAAGGTCACACAGCTAGTAGTATCAAGTGTCTCAGGTGGGATTTGAACTCAGGTCCTCCTGACTCCAAGGCCTGAGCTCTATCCACTGCACCACCTAGCTGCCCCCCAAAAAAGAAATTTACGTGATTATTTTGTTGTATATTTGAAAGAAATAGCAAGTTGTGCATTTGCAATTTCACGCGTAATCATCTTTTTTATTGTACTGTGTTACAGAAATGCCTTTTCTATTTCATAAATTAAAATAAAACTTAATGTTTTAAAATAAAGTATGGCGTACCTTTCCTGCTGGCTTCTTTGTAAAGCCTTGGACCTGCTTTCCTCGCTTCACCCAGTGGGTTCTTGGCTCCAGCTGTTAAAGTTTAGGTGATTGATTACAAACCTTGTCTCCTCCGAATTTCACAAGGTATTCCTTCAGTTATGAATAATGAGGAGGGGGTGAGGAGGGCGCAAGGCTGGGGCTGGGAAGGAGGCATCCTTTCTTCCTCTCCTTCCCCTCCCATCTTCCCAAGCAGGTCCTGTTCAGGGGTTAGGTTGGAATGCTCCTGGCTTGTTCACTTGTTGGCAAAAGTGGTACGGTCCAGGGGTCATTCAACTAGGTCTCTCTCATACTTAGCCCCTGCTGCTTCAGCTCCAAGCAGTTCCTCCGGACGGTGCTTAGTGCACAGACCTGTCCTGTGTCTTTACCTCCTCCTGGCCCTGAGTTTCCTGCTGGGCATTAGCCTGTTGTCTCTGGTGGTGGTGAAAAGTGAGTGTGAGGTGGGGTTGCATGGGAAAGGGGAAAGGGGAGAGGGGAGGGGCATGGCCCTATGTCCCCATACTTGCCTGGGTACCAGGGCTGGGATCCTCTCAGTTCCACCATTGCCTCCAGTTCAGACCCCCATCATCCTATCCAGACTGCACACTACACTCACCTGATCCTATCTCATACCTTCTCCCAGGCCCTAACCACTGCCCTAGGGTGAGCCTCTGCCTGGCTCCTCCAGCCCTTCACCCTCTCTGATTCTTGTCCTGCCTTTTCTTTCTGACTTTCCTTCTTTCTGTCTCTTTCTCTGACTTTCTCACCCTCTTTTTAATTCTTCCTCTCTCTCTCTCTCTCTCTCTCTCTCTCTCTCTCTCTCTCTCTCTCTCTCTCTCTCTCTCTCTCTCTCTCTCTCTCTCTCTCTGTCTCTCTCTCTGTCTCTCTCTCTCTCTGTCTCTCTCTCTGTCTCTGTCTCTCTCTGTCTCTCTCTCTGTCTCTGTCTCTCTGTCTCTGTCTCTCTCTCTCTCTGTCTCTCTCTCTGTCTCTCTCTGTCTCTCTCTGTCTCTCTCTCTCTCTCTCTGTCTCTCTCTCTCTCTCTCTCTTCCTCTCCCTCTCCCTCTCCCTCCCCCCGTCTGTCTGTGTCTGTCTGTCTGTCTGTCCTTTAATGTTTCTGTCCTCATTTCTCCATCTCTATTTCCCTACCTCACTCCCCTTATTCCTTCACCTCTTCCCCTGACCGGCTCCAGGCTGAACCCCAGGTTTCCCCTCTCCTTTTTCTTTTCCCCAGGCTCTGATTTTTCTGAGCAGCTGAGGAGTGTGAAGAGTGAGCTGTGGAATGGTGAGGTGGAGGAATTGGGGATTGGGGGTGGTAGTTGTGAGTCTAGGAGGGGCACAAAGGAGCTGTGGGGAAAAGTCAGGCCTGAGTAGGGGGTCAGGATTCAATCTCTGGACACCTGGGAAAGAGAGGGGAAGGGTCACCTCTCCTCTTTCCCTCTTAGCCTTTTTTTCTAAAACATTTTCTCTCTTTCTGTATCTCCTCTGTATCTCTGCCTGTCTGTCTCTCCACTATATTTTCCTCTCTCTTTTTCTTTCTCTTATTTCTCATAATAATGCTGACTATACGAAACATTATGATTTGCAATACATTTTACATAGAGTTTCTCATTTGATCTTTTTTTTTTTTAATTTTTGGTGAGGCAAACAGGGTTAAGTGACTTGCCCAGAGTCACACAACTAGTGAGTGTTATGTGTCTGAGGCCAGATTTGAACTCAGGTCCTCCTGACTCCAGGGCCAATGCTCTACCTAGCTGCCCTCATTTGATCTTTATGTATTTCACATTTACTTGTTTGTGTATATGTTGACTTCCCCCAGCTAGAATGTAAGCCTCTTGAGGACAGCGATTGTCTGTTTTGGTCTTTATCTTTATATCCTCATTGGCTAGCACTTAGTAGGGACTTAAATACTTATTGAACGAACGAATGAATGAATGTCTCTTTCTGGATCTCTCAGTCTCTAGCATCCTCCAGAAAGAGCAGGAAAATACAGAGCAACTGGAGATTAAGATCATTAAAATAAAGGCAATCAGTGATGCCTGTGATGCAATGGTGAAACAAGTTAGTAAAGGTACTTCTTATCCCTCCGCACCCAGTGCTGGGTGAGAGTGAAGGTGGGGGATGGGGGTGGGCAGGGTGGAACTGCCCAGTTTGGAGGAGGGGAGAGATACGGGGCCCCAGAGGTTAGGGAAAAAGGAGGGTCTTGGCTAGGGCGATGGGTCTCTGGGGGAGACATCTCTGGGAGAGGCGTATCTGAGGAATAGATAGCTTTGGGAGAGTTATCTCTGAAGGGCTGTATCTGCCTTTAGGGTCTTCTCTCCATCATCTCCTTCTCTTTTGCAGACCTGTCAAGCAAGAGAGAGATCTTGAATATTTTGAATGCTAAAGTAGAAAAACTGGAGAAGGCTCAAAAATCAGGTTAAGCGGGGAGAAATCCTTTATGCAAGGGGGGAGAGAGGTGCAGGAGAAGACTCCCGAAGGGGAGCCTGTCTGATCTTGTGTCTTCCTCCCAGGACCAAATCCGACCCATTCAACTGGCTGAAGATCAGTCTTTCATCTGCAAGACTGGAAGATTTCTCTGACCTGTTTCCCTCCTGTGATCTGGGCGTTTTTGTGCACTAACAAATAGCATGTAACATGCTTTAAGATTCTCAAAGAAAAAGAGAAAAATCAGAATCTGGACATCACTCCCTCTCCTGCTAGTGTGTACTCTTCCAAGCTCACGTCTATGAGTGTACCTCAGTGTGTATAATTCTATCGGGTATGTCCATATGTGTCTTTCTGTGTCTGAGGATTTACAAATAGGGATGAGTGTGTAGGAGAGTAGGGCAGAGGTCACCTCCAGGTATAAGGTGATGCTGGCTGGTCCCAGAAGTTTCCTTTATACTAATGCCCTTGCCTCTTAGGTAGGCACTGGAGGAAGAAAAGACAGGTGGGTGAATTCTAATGCCCAGGGGTTTCCCAGTAGCTCAGTGGGGCCCCTGTTTTTCAGTGGCTTGACCCAGATTTTTAAATTTAAAAAATTTTTTTAAATTTCTATATTTTGTTTTTATATCATCTTTATTTCCCAATAATATTTCCCCAGCATCCAAGCTTGGCTTAAATGTCTATGTACTTCTTACATTTAAAATGTAAAATCATCATTATACAATCTTTTCTTTTTGGTCTGGACCTTTGATTTCATTGGTGGAAAGAATTTCTTGGTGAAGAAGCTCCCTCCGTTATTGCAAATGGACAACACACACAATACAGTTTACAAGCTATTTACTAAGTGAATAGATAATGCAGGGAAGAGTAGAGAACGTGTAATGTCTAACCAGTAACGTACCCTGAAGGAGACCAGGTTTAAATGATGTTGTTAAGGAGAGATGGCCCGGTGCTTTGGCAAAGGCAGGGGAGGATAGATGGACTGCCTTGGTACGCAGCAGGTACCTTTGTGATATCTTCCTTGAAGGCCTTCAGAATGGGAGAAGGAGGGAATAAGCATTTATTGAGCACCTACAATACTCTAGGCATTTTACTGAGTGCTTTACCCTTGAGGTAGGTTCTATTGTGATTCCCATTTTACAGTTGGGGAAACTGAGGCAGACAGTGGTTAAGAGGCTTGCCGAAGAAACACCTAGTAAGTGTCAGAGAATGGATTTGAACACAGGTCTTCCTGACTCCAGGCTCAACATGCTGTCTACTGCACCAACTAGCTAGCTGCCTTAATCTAAATTATTAACTAAACTGTTATGCAAATTCTGAAGTCAATTATGACTGTGGAATTTTGTTTGTTACTGAGGAAAGCATCAGTGGCATGGGGCATGGACCACTGGACTTGAAGCCAGAAAGATCTGAGTTGAAATCCTGCCTCACACACTTATCAGCTTAGAGAGAGAGGTCGAAAAATTTGCAGAATTTCCTCATGGCTTTGGAAATCTCCCACAAGCCGATTTTTAGTTATAATTTATATCATTAATAATAATAACTAGCATTCATATTGTGCCACCTAGCTGCCCCTGAGTTTCCTCAATTCTAAAATGGGGAAAATAAAAGTCCCTACCTCACAGGGCAGTTATGAGAATCAAATGAGATGTTTGTTAAGAGCTTAGCACAGTGCCTGGTATAGCGGGGGCTATATACTTATTCCCTTCCCTCTTAACATTTGGCCCACTCCTGCTCTCAGTCAGATCAATCCTCTGGTCAAGGGCTGGGGAAAGAAGCTTTTAAGTGGGTTAATCTAGGGCCTCTCACCTTTCTTGGTCACATCTTAATTCTATCAAAGTGAGGTCAAGGGGCAGCTAGGTGGCTCAGAGGATAGAGCACCAGCCCTGGAGTCAGGAGGACCTGAGTTCAAATCTGACATCAGACACATGATAGCTGTGTGATCCTTGGCAAGTCACTTAACCCCGATTGCCTCACCAAAACAAAAAAAGAAAAGTGAGGTTGAGAACTCCTTCCTGAACTCTTTAATTGAGATTTCCTCAAAGACAATGTGGTTTGGCCTTTGGTAAGAGGGAAAAGGGATTTAGTGTGAATCCTGGTTTTAGAATCGAGAGTTAATGAAAGACTGAAGAGATTTCTCAATTCAGATCAGTCCAAAGACTTCCCTCATTCAGGCAGTCAACAAGCATTTAAGAAGCAGCTAGGGGGTGCAGTGGATAGAGTGCCTGATGTGGAGTCAGGAAGACCAGAGTTCAAATCCGGACTTCAGACACTTACTAGCTGTGTGACCTTGGGCAAGTCACTTAACCCCATTTCCCTCAGATTTCTCATCTATAAAAATGAGCTGAAGAAGGAAATAGCAAACTACTCCATGAAAAGTCCGACATGACTGAAACTATTGAACAACACCAGGCTGGTAGGCAGTGTCAGAGTAGAGGAGGGGCTTATAAGAGGGATGTCAGGAAGGCAAAATCAACAGGCCTTTGGGGGCAGGAGAGAGTGAGGAGTTGAGGAAGATACTTAGGTTGAGAGCCTGGGTAACTGGGAGGATGGTGGTACCCTCTACAGTAATTGGAAATTTAGGAAGGGGGAGAGTTTAGGGGGAAAGATGAGTTCAGTTTTGAACCTGTAGAATCTAAGATGTTTATGAATCTAAAATTGGAGATGTCCAATAAATAGTGGGAGATCAAAGGCTGGAGTCCAGGAGAGAGTTTGGGGCTGGACAACTAAATCTTAGAATCCTCTGTGCATTAGAGATGATAGTTGAGTCATGGGAGCTAAAGAAATCACCACTAAGAAAAAATACTTCCCTAAATATTTCCCTAATATTTCAGGGACCTTTGTCAGTTTCCACAATGGGTTGGCATGGAATGAATGGTTCGAGATCTGCATTATTTGGAATTCCCAAATACATGAGATCACAGTCCAAATGTAGTATTCAATGGAACAAAAAGATACAGCTGAAAACCATCACTTGTCTGGATGCCTAACTTAACTTGAAACCTCACTTTCACCAAAGGAATAACTGTTCCTCACAACACTGCACAGAGGAGGGTTGAGGGCCATTCCCGCTCAATATAAAGTCGTACATGGGGGAAAGGGATGGTCTCACCTTTTCAGTGAGTATTGACCCCACTCTGAGTTCTTAGGGGTCACTTCCTGAATGCAAACCCTGGAGCCTGGAGATTGTCTTGGGGGGATGGTTTCCCTCAGTGTTCTCCATGTTGTCAACTCTCTCTCCATCCCCATATTTCCCCCAAAGTCCATAGCACCAAGAATTTACATTGAAAATTTCCCACTCAGGCTGCATTTCAAGAGGAATTTGGGTTTTCTGTGTGTCTTGGCATCCTTGGCTTCCCTAGAAACTTGGATGCCTCAAATTGCAGACGCCACTGAGACAAGGGGAGTATTTCCTGCTTACGTGTCATAGGCAGTGACTTCCATCCAGTATCTCCTTGTGGCAAGCTGACTTTCCCTAAAGTCTAAATCAAATGTGCTTCTCAGACACAGTGCGCTTCAGGCCTCTTGTAAAAGCGTGCCTGACCTGTGGGTGTTGGTCTGACCAGCCACAATTGGACACACTGTAACTCAATTCTAGCACAGTGACTTCATTTTATTACTTTTTTAAAAAGATGTTTCTTTCTTTCTTTTCTTTAGCTAGCAATGTGGTTAAGTGACTTGCCCACAGTTACACAGCTAGTAAGCATTATGTGTCCGAGGCAAGATTTGAACTCAGGTCTCCTGAATCCAGAGCTGATGCTTTATCCACTGCACCACAGAGCTGCCCCCATTTTAGTCCTTTTTGAGAAGGAAGGACGATAACTCACCAAGCAAAAGCAGTATACAATTTAATTGTCCATTTGGCAATTCCCTTTGTAGACAATTCCTCCTGAACCCCTGCATGTTGGGTCCTTGCCTGGTGCCACCCAGGAAGAAATGACAGTGACATTTGAAAGAATCAGTCAATATTTATTAGGCACCTATAATGTGTCAGGGCACTCTAGTAGTTGCTAGGGATATGAGTACAAAGAAATAAAACAAGGTCAGCCTTTAAGGGGCTTGTATTCTAAAATGTGTGTGTGTGTGTGTGTGTGTGTGTGTGTGTGTAGGTGGAGTGTGGAGATAAAACTGCCAAAGTAGCAGTTATAAATGTGAGCATGTTGGGAGTGTATCTGTAACCGTCCCTAAATGTGAGGAGGCTGCAACTTCATGCCTTCTCCAGATCAAAAGCTGGGGCTGCCCTTTGGTGATGGTTCTGATCCGAGATGAGCAGCCCAGCTGTCTGTCTCAGGGCACGTGGGGAGGATAATATGATCCCTCCCCACCTCATGTATAATCCCCCACCTGTTGCCTCTAACTCCTGACCGCCCGTTCTCCAACACCCTCAAGAACCCATCAAACTTCCTAGGCAAGGAAGAAAAAAACAAAACCCATTTATTATGCACCTGCGATGTGCCGGGCACTGCGCTGAACACTTTACAAATATTATCTCATTTTAACCACAAACAATAGACAGATAGGTGTTATCATCATCCCCATTTTACAGGTGAGGAAATTGAGTCAGACAGAATTTAAGTGACTTGCCCAACATTACATGAGTACTAAGTGTCTGAGGCTGGATTTGAACTCAGGTCTTTCTGACTCTAGGCCCAGCTCTCTATTTACTATAGCACCTATCTGTCCTGTAGGGATGTTTAGGTCCCTCTTTCTGTCTAGTTGTGTGACTGTGGGCAAGTTATTCATTCATTCATTGAAAGACAGCTTAGGTACAATATACACATAATACTGTATACGGATATATACAATAGTGTATAAAATACTGGACTTAGAGTTAGAAAGACCTGAGCTTGAATTCTGCTTCTGATCCTTTCTAGCCCTGTGATCACAAGCAAATTATTTAACCCTCTTAGCCTCAGTTTCCTTATCTGTAAAATGGGGAGAAGAATAACACCTACCTCCCAGGGTGGTTGTGAAGATAACATATGTAAAGGATGTTGCAAATTTTAGAGCATGTAAATGTTCTCTATATTGCTCATTTGTATTGAATGGTTGTGTGTGTGTATGTGTGTGTTTGCTCAAGTGTGCACACGCCTGAGTTTGGGATTCAGGGAGCGGTGGAGAAAAAAAAACAACAACCTAGGATTGTGCCCTTACAGCTTATAAGGAGAATTTGGTGGGGACACCCTGGCTCATTTCCCCATTTTCTACTATTTCAGGAAACAGCTGATTGTCCAGTATTACACACAATTTACTCAAATTGCCTAGAATGGTGTGTAGTAAACAGTTTGGCCATCAGATGGCGCTGTGGCTACCCATCTGTACGCTACTTCCCCATTCCTCATTCCTTGTGTTTTCTTCAGAACCTGTTGTTGTCTGATAGGTCCCCAGGTCCAACAGAAATCGAGCTCTCCTGTTCTGGAATATGCTCCATAGTTATCATAAATACAAAATCCTTCTCATCAAGTATTCGTTTCCATGCCCCACTCCATTCATAAAACTCAGCAATTCACTGTTTTTTTTCTTTCCTTAAAAAAAAAAAAGGAATTTTATTGACATCATCTGTTTTTACATTTTCCTTTCTGAATACATCCCTCTCTCCTCCCCTCTCCAGCAAACTATACTTTGTAACAAAGAATGAAAAAGAAAGAGGGGGAAAATGCAGCTCAGCAAAACTAAACAATACATGTATAATAATAACAGTCGGCATTTACATAGTACTTTGAGATTTGGGGAGCCCTTTATAAAAATTATCTATTTGAATCTTGAGACAACTCTGTGGGGTAAGTGCTATTATTGTCCCCATTTTACAGATGGGGAACTGAGTAAGAGGTTAAATGACTTGTCTGGAGTGTCCCGGTTAGTATCTTGGGCAGGATGTGAACTCGTCTGGACTTCTGGGCTCTACATTGGGTGCTCTATCCATGCCACTACATAGCTATCCCTTATCTAGACATCACCTGAGTCTGACAGTGTATCTAATTTGACAGTTCATTGCTAACAGCCATGTGATTTATTAGCATAATCAGGCATCATGAAAACTCAAACCAGCAGTAAAACCAAGACTTGCAAATTGCAATATGTGGTATTGTGAAGTTTGGGTTGTTTCCCCTTTCTGCTACCTTTCCACCCAGTAGGGGTGGAAGAGAGGGTAGCAAAAATGAAAAGGATTGGGCAAGTTTCTTTTTTATGATTTATATTTTATTTTTGCCCCCAATTACATGTAAAAACAATTTTTAGCATCCTTTTAAAAATTTTTTGAGTTCCAAATTTCTCCCTCCTTCCCTTCCTGTCCTGTCTCATTGAGGAGACAAGCAACTTGCTATACCTGTGCAGTCATGTAAAACATATTCCCACATTAGTCATGTTGTGAAAGAAAACACAGATAAAAAAACCCCAAATAAACCAAGAAAAATAAAGAAAAAATATGCTTCGATCTGCATTCAGACTCCATCAGTTCTTTCACTGGAGGTGGATAGCATTTCTCATCATAAGTGGTTTGCCTAAGCTCCAAATGAAGAAGAGGTTTCCTCAGCAAATGCTCTGAAGAAATAGGAGGGAGGAAAGATGATAAACTCGAGTTTTCCTTGACCTCACCGGGTCACCAGATCTTAGTTTTGTTCTGATCAGGTTCATGCTCCGCTCCTGGGCTTGCCAGCTCTCAGTTTCTGCTCCCCTCCCCCACTCCCCAGTGGTCTTCCATTATGGCGTAGGGCCATGGAAGGCCTCATAGAGTGAGTGACTTCAGTCTTCCTTCCACTTTCCCCTTTTGGCAGTTCTGGCAAGGCCTGGACTGGCAGAGAAAGCTGGGCTGCTGATTTCACCACCAGAGCCACTGCTGCATAGCTCGGGGGAAGCTCTACCACCCCCTCTTCTTGGCACACTCTCCTCTTCCTCTCCCTCTCTGGCTGTCTTTCTCAATCCATCTCCCATTTCCCCTTATTCTCTCTACGCCCCTCCCCCAACTTCAACCTCTTCCTATATACTGCTTGCTCTTTAAACATGGCCAAGTCTCCTCCACCTTTAAAAACAAAACAAGTTTCACCACACTCTGCCATCCCCTCAAGCTCTCATTCTATATCCCTCCTCCCTCTCTTGGCCAAAGTCCTTGAAAGAATTGACTATATATTCATTGCTTCATCTCCTCTCCTCTTACTCACTCCCCAAACGTTTGCAATTTGGCTTCTGAGCTCATCCATCACTCATCTGAAACTGCTCTCTCCAAATGTCACCAGTGATCTTGTAATAACTGAATCTGATGATCTTTTCTCAGACCTCATGCTTTCCACTCCTCTGTTGCATTTAACAGTTGACCACTCTCTCCTCTTTTCTTGCCTCAGTTTCCTTCTCTGTAAAATCTTGTTAATAAAATTTATACTACCTACTTCCCCTAACTATTGTAAAAGAAGTGCTCTATAAATTTCATTTCATTCTTGAAATGCAAACTCTGGCTGATATTGTTGTTGTTATTGTTGTTGTTGGTAAGTAGTAGTAGTATAGTAGTAGTAGTAGTAGAGAACCTCAGAGACCAGCTGGTCCAGCACCCCTATTCCCCAATAGATAAGTGGTCAAGAATAAAGAATTCTCAAAAGAATTTCAAATGTTGAACAGCCATACAAAAGACAAGTCCAAATTGTGAATAATAAGAGAAATCCAAATTAAAGACAACTCTGAAGTTTCAACTCTCACACACCATATGGACAAAGATGTAAAGGCTAGGAATAGTCAATATTGCAGGGGTAGAAATTTGGATACACCAATACAATTGGGGTGAAGCTCAGAAGAAGGAAAAGTTATGGGGAAGTGGGGGTGGAGAAGGTGAAATGATCTAACATTTTGGAAAGCAATGTGGAATTATGCCAGGAAGGTTACTAAAGCGTTCATCCCCATTGACTCAGAGATACCACTTCCAGGCATATACCCCAAGGTAGTAAAAATTAGTGTAATTAGGGAATTTCCCTCAACCTCTCTCCCCATCTGCTGGACTAGGACATGTACCTTAGAACTGACCATGTACCTTGACCCCATATTGTAGACAGGATCCTTGCTAAAAAGCATTGCTAAAGACCAGAAATGTCTGGTTGGTTCCAATGTGTTGTCCTTCCTTCTCGTAAAGGAGGATTGTCCACAAAGCAGCAAAACATTTAAGGGAAAGACAACCTCTCTCATTCTCTTCTTTCTTTCTTCTGAAATGTGGGTTGGGATATTGATTATCTCTCCTTTGGACTTCCCATGGCAGGCTGAAGTTTTTTATTCCCTTCCCTGTTCTCTCTGATAGCAATGACACCTGCCCTGTACATGGGCTAGTTTGGACAAATCTGAGACTGTTCTTTGAGTCTCTGTCTATCTCTTCTGCTTTTCCAGAGTGTAACAAACCTGAAAAAGATTTAACCTAGCCTTGGTAGCAAATTTGTGTTTGAGAGTTTGAGATCTCCGGGGTTAGGTGCTACTAGCCCAGCAGGAAGTCACCTAGGAAACAATTTCCGAGAGATGATGACCTCCATAACAATTTGGTTGCTGAGGTGAAGCTAAATACCTGCTCAATAGTTCCCCAAAATGTGTTTGAAGATTTTAGAGATGAATGGAACTTCAACCTTGTTTAAGCTTATAATACAAGTTATGGGTTACTGGATCAAACTATTTGTCAATGCACGCTAATAGCTGTATTTTCCCAGTCAATTTTGTACATTGAGTACTTTTCTGGAAAGAACTCAATTAGTTCTTTTTGGGGAGAGCCCATACATGAGCAAAACTTAAGTTTTGCTTGAGGTTCCTTGTAGAATTCTACTCTGAGATAGGTGCAAAATGAGCCAGACTGGAAAAACAGAGTTAGATTCCTCCCCCTAAAGCCAGGATCCCCTAGGATCTGGCCCACAATAATAGGGTGCTATTAGTAGGAGAGAGTGAACCTGTTCCCCTGACTAGTGAGTTGTTAGAATAGTAAGAAATATTTACAGTAGCACTTGTGGTTGTAACAAAGAAGTGGAAACAAAGTAGATCAGTTGGGGATTGGCTGAACAAGTTATGTTACATGAATGTAGTGGAATGTTACTGCATTATAAGAAATCAAAAATACATGAATTCAGGGAAGAATGTGAAGACTTACATGAACTGATGCAGAATGGAGAAAGCAGAAACAGGAAAACAGTATATACAATTACTACAGCAACAATGCAAATGGAAAGTACAAAATCTTCCAAGTTGAAACTAAGCTTGGCCTTGGAGAAGACTTAAGAGAATTTAATTCCTTCCCTTCTTTGCAGAGATGGGGTGGGAAGTGGTGTAGGTTAGAGAGACTATGGATGCGGAGTATTGTATATTACCATAAGACCTGGTTAATATATTGGTTAGTTTTGCTGAACTTTTTTTCCCCTCTTCTTTTTTTTTTTTAAATTACAAGAGATGGCTTACTGGGGGGTAGGGGAAGGTGTGTTAAGAAATGAAGGTATTGTAAAAATAAGAGATATCAATAAAAACAACAAAAGAAAAAGACCATGCAAATGGAAGCAACTCCCCCACCACTCCCCAAGAGATTCAACTTGATGATTGTGCCTGTAACTATTTATCTGATTATTAGCCTTATCACAAAGAGTAGGACCTCTATTTGGGGGGGTGGTATTGGCTGGCCAGCTTTTATTCCTCTCCTACCTCTGCTTCTGACTTTCCAAACTATGCCATCACGTCTCAGCTGCAATCTGACCTTGGAATGTCCGTCAGTGTCTGGGACATCCTTACCTTGGAAAATTCATCTGCCTTTGTGGCCTTTTCACCCAGGAACATCCTTCCACCATGAAGGCTCCTTTCTCCTATCGGTCAGTTCATCCTGGGCCTCCATTTTGTGGAGGGGTCCAGGCTGGCCAACCTTCATTTTTAGCTTTGCTTCTGGCTTTCTGGACTTCAACACTATGCCCCTATGTGGATATCTCTTCCCCTTTTCAGCTTCTTCTCCTGTTTTTCCACCCCCCCATTAGAATATAAGCCCCTTGAGGGAAGGGAAAAATCTATTGATCAGTGATAGAGACTTCCAGAGATCAGCATACAGAAGAGATGCTGATCCTGGAACAGGGACAGAGGCAGGAACTATAAGGGATCTGAAGGCCCCAGACTTCCAGCAGTTGTGAATCCTTTTGAATTGAAGAGCTGGAGGAGAAGGCAAATTTCTCTCATTGTTTCTTCCCTGCTTTCTCCTGTCATAGTCTATAATTCATGTCCCTTCCCTTGTTTCTTTCCCTGAGCTATGGTTGCAAGATGTCTCAGAATTTCCCATGCTAACCCCCAAAAGCTGAGAGGGCAAGAAGGAAGAAGTTTAGATGATGACCAGAGATAGATGGCTCCATGTAAGACTGTGTCTAAATTTCTTTTAATTTTTATTATGTTCAATAAGCCTTTTTTATGTTCAATAATTCTTGTGATCATATTATGGTAAACATTTGAAGCAGGACCTCTGTAGTGAAAAGTGGAGAAGTTTAAGTATCTGTAGGATGAGTCCTCCTGGTGGCCAGTGGAGATAATGCAGTATTTTAGGAATTCAATCCCACTCACATCCCCCACGTGATTCTGACGAACTATTGCGATGGCGGCTCAAGTAGAGTGCCATCTGGTGGGCAACACAGACGTCACATTTCCTCCCTAGATAACGGAGTGTCAGGATACGTTTCTGTATGTAGCCTTCAGTGGGCTGCCTGTTAGCCACATGATACGAAGAAGGAATTGCAAGCGTAACAGGTGTCACACCAAGTTATGGCAGGGGCCAGTTTTGTAAGGGGGACATGCATTAGAAAAGTCTTCATACATTTCTTTGTTGATATGATGAAAGTTACACTTGGTTTTCTTCATTTTCCTCTCTAAACTCTTTAGCAACCTCAAGCACTCTCACAGCGTGAAATGTCACCTTTATGCATATAACTACATAACTAGAACATAGTGGCAGATAATTAGAGGGCACAACCATCCTCTACCAGGGGTGGGGAACCTGAGGCCCTCTAGGTCCTCAAGTGCGGCCCTTTGACCGAATCCAAACTTCACAGACCAAATCCCCTTAATAGTTAATAATAAAAGGATTTGGTCTGTGAAGTTTGGGTTCGGTCAAAGGGCCGCACTTGAGGACCTAGAGGGCCACATGTGGCCTCGGGGCCTCAGATACCCAACCCCTGCAGTAGCCCAACATTATCTAGATAAGAAGAATAAGAGGCAGTCTCAGAGTCATTCCTGACTCTTCCTTCTCCTTCACTCCTACGTTCAATTAGCTGCCAAGTCCTGAAGACTTATTTCTCAAATCTATCCCCTTCTCAACACTCACATTGTCACTGTCTTGGTATAGGCCTTTATCACTTCTCAGTTGGACTCATCTCCCTATCACTAGTCTTTCTTCCTCAATAGTCCATCCTTCATATAACATTTATAGTCTTCCTACGGCATAGGGCTGGTCATGTTGCTCCCTGGCTCAAAAAACCTTCCGTGGCTCCCTATTAGCTCTAGGATAAGAAACAAAGTCTTTAGGTTGGCATTGAAAGTTCTCCACAATCTGGCTATGACCTATCCATCCAGGCTTATCTGACACTAATTTCTGTGATGTGCTTGACATTCCTGTCAGACTAGAGTACTAGTATCTCCCCAACTTGGTACTCCATCTCCTATCTCATAGGTTGTCCTCCCCACTCCTTCCTCTCCTCTGTCTCTCAATATCCCCAAATTCCTTCAAGGCTTAACTCAGGGGTTGCCTCCTCCATAAAGCCTTCCTGATGCTATGGTTAAAATTGTCTTTTTTTCTTTCTCCTCAAATTTGTCTAGTGTATTTTGTTTAAATCTCTTCTATGACCTCATTACACTCAAATCTGTACTTTACTTACAGGTTTACATGTCATATATTCCAATAAAATGTAAGCTCCTTGAGGGCAGGAACTATGCCATTTTTAAAAAGGACATTATATGAAAAACATGGTTTATTTTATAATGTTCTCCATTGTATTAAATTAGTGATAATGAAACAATGTGAAAAAAACAGTTTTGACAATGTGAGACATCAGAACATTGTATAAACACTTGTTTCTACTCAAACTTATGCTAAATTGGAATTTGTAAATACCAATTTCAAATTCTACTTTTGGCTTATCTTTTCTGGTTTTGTTGTTATTGCCTTTGTTCACTTACTATTTTATTGATTTTATTTTTTGCTGTCTTCTTAATCAGGTTAGCTCTAGGTTCATTTTATTAGTATTTTGAAAGAACTAACTTTTAGCTTTATTTATAATTTCCATAATTTTTTATTTTCCAATTTATCCTCTAATTTTTAGTATCTTCTCTTTTGTGTTCATTTTAGGTCTGTTTATTTGTTGTCTTTCTATTAAGAAAATGTATATTCAGTTCATTAGTTCTCTCTTTTTCTGTTTTGTTAATGTGTGTTTTTAGGGATATGATTTTATCCCTATACCTTTGATTTTATCTTTTAAAACACTCAGATCAGTATGTTGTGGTACCATGTTCCCTTTAATTCCACAGGGTTCTCTATCTCATCAAGTGTTGTCATTTTCAGGGCAGTGAGGTGGTGCAGTGGATAGAGCACCGGCCCTGGATTCAGGAGGACCTGAGTTTAAATCCGGCCTCAGACACATAACACTTACTAGCTGTGTGACCCTGGGCAAGTCACTTAACACCATTGCCTAGCCCAAACCGCCCCCCCCCAAGTATTGTCATTTTCCTTTATTTTGCAGTATTTATTGATAGATGCCTGAACTCATCGATTAGATCTGGAGAAGATATTTCCTTCTGCTATTTTCCCTGTTGATTCATCTGCTTATGCTCAAGGTCTTTCAGTGTTTTTTTTTTCCTCCTGAGATCTTTGGTAATTTCAGTTTTCCCTCTTATTTTTCCCTATTGCTCCCTTTCTGACTCCCTCCCCTCTGATAGTGGTTTCCTTGGGGGCTAGATTTCAAAATGTTTCAGCCTTCTCTCAAACTGGGTAATTCATAGCTCACTAGCCTAAGTCTCTGCCCCAAGTAACTTGAACTGGCCTCTCAGATGGATGCTGGACTTTTTCCTTCATACTTAGTGGAATGCT